>NC_051179.1:174107367-174421718 GCF_013339695.2 Rhipicephalus sanguineus | reverse complement strand
CGGTGACCGCCTCCCCCCCTCCCAAGTCGTTGCTGCGGGCAACGAAAGGGTTTGAGGGCGGCTGCATGAGCCCGGGGGGCTTGCCCGCACGAGACTGCACGCATTGTCCCACAAGGAGTGAAGAGCGTCACGTTTATGCCTGGCCAGGTAGCAGAGCGGTACAACCTTTAGAAAGTCTTACGGCCACTCGCATGTCCGGCCAACCGCGAGTCGTGGAAATAGCCGAGGGTGGCTTTCCTTAGACTGCGGGGTACCCCCACCTTAAAAGACTCCTTGGGAGCTTCCTCTGGTGGGATGTGGAGCGCAGGAGAACTCCGCCGGCGACAAACAGATGCGAATCCAACGTGCCCGCAGCAATACCAGCCTGCGTAAACGGCACACGGCGCCGACAGCAATACCAGACTGTCAATACGCGCCCGCTCCTTGGGAGCACGGCTCTTGGAGCCCAAAACGGATCGCACTGCTGTGCCTTTGGTATCTCTTCTCTGCTTAACAGAATACCGGCTGAAGTGACGTGCTCACCCGAGGCGATCGACTCAAAAGTCAATTCGCCGCCGGGGTTCGCTCCTTTCGACCCATTGGAGCCAGAGGCCCCGGAGTCTACTCGGTGCGATTGCTCTCGGGAGAGGCGGACACAAGTGTCACACCGAAACGGGGGCACGCGGCAAGGCGCGAGCCGCGACGTTTGAACTCCCTTTCCGGTAGCGCACAACAAAGTTGTATCGCTGCATAGTCAACGCCCAGCGCGCGAGGCGGCCCGAAGGCTCACGCAAGCGCTTAAGCCAGACGAGCGCCATGGGGTCTGTTTCCTCCACCAATGGCACTCCATTGACATAGCAGACAAGCTCCCGGCTAGCGAAATCTCGAGTGGCGTCCTGAACTTAAAAGGCAGCGGTAGCCACTACGAGGGTTGCAAGTGGTTGTAGGGCGCTGAAAGGGACGACCCCGTAGCCACCGCTTCGGAAGTCATTCAGGATACCCGTGCGCGCGAGAAAGACGCGGCCGAGAATCACGGGCAGCGAAAGACCAGGGAGATGCACAAAGCGCTGTCGGCGCGCGCGATTCTCCCAGCGCACAACCAACCGCGAACCGCACGAAACAGCGGTGCTGCTCGCGAGATGGAAGGCAGTGTTTTGCCTGGAGCTGCGCCGCAGTTGTGTGCAGCAGCTCCGAGGCAGGCGCCACCGTTCGGGGGTCGCGCGCCTGTTCTCCGCCATGCACGCCAGACCCAAAGGGGCCAATAAACGGCACAGAGAAGAGGGGTTTCCGCACCGACGGATGCATGAAGTCTCATGCGACAGGCAAACGAATCGACAACGGAGCACGGTGGCTCACATTTGCCGAAAGCGTCGCCAAGGCGCACATGAGGAAAGTGATCGTCGGAAAACGCGGCGACGGTGTCGCCTATGCGAGCTGGCTCGCGGACGACATTGTCAACCCTTTACGCTCGTGACAACGATGGGCCAGCGAGCGTGTGAATGCCAGCACCATGTGTCCTAGGTAGGGACACTGGTGCGGCGGGTTAATCACTCAGCTGTCCTGCTAACAAAGAAAGGCCAGCGAGCGGCGACGACTCATTGAAGGGGCCCGAAAGCACGTACTCCGCGTGTCTCGAACAGCTGAGAAAACCCGATACTGGCTAGGCTAGGACTGTAGTCCACATTCGAGCGGTCATCACCAAAGGAAGCCCAAAGACGGGATCTCTCCCGGTGGCCGAGAGCCGAGGGCCGCTAAGGCGAGCTTACCTCGTGCTGCCGGCGTCGTCCGCATCGAACGAGATCAAGTCCGTCGCCACGGGATCGAGCAGGAACGACCGCCTCGAGGGGGACTGCTCTGATGCCATGCCGAAACCAAGTTGGGCGCCAGTTATGTGGAGATAGGTTTGCACTAGGCTTACCTACGAGCGCGACCGTGTAGGGACGCGACGTTCTCCGCTGCCGCTGCGTGCGACGACGCTGCGGCCGGGTTCGTCGTTTTCTCCGACACGGCGCAGAGACCACGCACGAGGCAGGCTAACAACAACAACGGCTTTATTAACCCAAGATGCAGCATAGTACGACACTCACGGGCTTGCAGGCCGTAAGGGGAACTCCGCAAGGCCGATCGAGTACGCTTGCCAGCGGCGCTAAGACTACCACACAAAGGGCAGCGGTCGAGCACACGAACGAGAAGCCGCCTGCTAGAGCAGCGCGTCAAACTCTCGTGCTAGCCTGAGAGCCTCTCCCACCACGAGCGAATCATCGGGCGCATCTTAGCTCGTAGGAGAGGAGGATGTCACGAGCGGCCCAATGGGGAATGGCGCTGCGTTGTGACGTAGGCCCGCGCAGCACGCCGGCGTAGCGTGCCCGGACATGCCAGCGCGGGACGGAGTCGACGCTTGCCCAGACAAAGAGGCGCCCTGGCCGCCATCTTGGCGATTGCCGGTGCCTAAGTGCGCCCGGGCTACGCGGCCGGCACGCGCTCGGCAGCTGGGGAACGAGGCGCCAGGTAGGAGGACGCTCTCGATCCCCACAACTTTCAATCGCGACAGCGCATTTACACAACAAAATGTGGCACATCAAAATACGATCAATATAATTAAAGAACATACGCGACCTAACTCTGCTATTACAAAAAAAGATTTAACGTAAAATTGCTCACAAATAACAATAGGGCTATGAAAAGGACAACGTAATAGGTATGGTATCAAGCATTATTTTAACAAATGTGTGGTAAGTAGATGCTTGAAGTTATCTTGGTTACTTACGGAAGCTATGGTGTTAGGTAGGTCGTTCCACATGCGAATGGCTCTTGGAAGAGCGGAATAGTTAAATGAATTAGTCTTCCCGTAAATGCGCATGAAATTAAACTGACAGCGTTCCCAGGGAGGCTTTGCTTTCCCTTCGGTGTCTATACGCTGCCGGCCACTGGCACTGCGCTTCCTGTTGCGCCTCGTACAAGAAGAATCCCCCGCGCGTACTCTTGCATATTACTCTCTGGGCACTCACCTCCGGCATTTGATGCCGGAGGTGAGTGCCCAGAGCATCTTCACAGGGGGCCCTCAGTCAATAACACTTCCTGCAGTTTATGCAACAGCTGTTGCATTTTTTGGCATGTCCAGTTGACCTGTCCTGGAGTAGATGTGCAAAACATTCCCGTCGTTAACACAACAGCTGCTTTGTTACTCCCGTTAGGTCCTCCGGCTCGCCGTGCTCGTTCTAGTTGTGTGTCTAAAGGCATCTTTTCTGCCTGTCCACCTCCGGAACTTCATGTGGCACCTGGGGTGGGGTGTGCGTTTCACTCTAGACCGCCTCGAGCAGTGGAGAATGGTCCAGTCAGCGACAAGCCCGAACTGCTCCCTTCAGGAAACAAATCAGCATATTCTGAAGCAATATGTTTTTCTCTTATTTTCTGGAGAACCGTGCATGCTGGATTTCGCGACCTCGGAGTAAATCACTTCGTTTCTTCTGGGCGTTTTTTTCGAGGCTGCTTCGCCTGCCTTCTCGTTGTTGCCGGTGCTTTCTGTCTTTGGCGCAACCGCTGCGAGGCGTTTGCAGCAGGCCGTCGCCGTCGCGCTCTCTTCCCGATCCCATAGCGACTGTACTCGGGGCATCCGGCAGTGATCTTGCCCTCTTTTGTTGGTCTGTGGCACACTCGTGAAGGTTGTCTTTCGGCCTGTCCGGTTTTGGAAGGCTGATGTCTCGTTTGGTGCTGGCAGAAATAGCACGTAAATAAGCAAACTGTACATATTCACGTTTCATTTGTGCTTTTTGTTTGCCATGTAATGTACATATGTATATCCATCTTCTTGTGACAAATTTGTGTGTGTGTGTGTATTTGATGTTTTGTTTCCATGTAACTGAAGCTTGTTTTGAAAAAAAATCGTAAACAGGGGGTGGGTGCTCGAGGATCGAGCACCCACCCCTTGTTTACGGATTTTTTCATCGCAAGCTTCCATCTTCCACTTCCTGCCGTTTTCCGAAGTTTGTTTTGCCAATCTCGTAAACGTATGTCTAGCAATCAAATGTTACGTAGAAATGTTATTGGTGTTAACCGTCTGTGATAACAATTTTTTCTAAACACACTCCTCTGGCTTTTGCTCAAACTAACTTGAAAATAGCTAAAAACAGGAGCTAAAAGCATTTTATGTTTAAGATAGACTTGGGTGAAAAACAGACGGGCGCAGAAATGGCTGCAACGGATAATGCATTGTTTTCGCGCACAGAGAAGACGAAATTGATCCACATTTTTTTCTACCATGTAAATTTGTATCATTTGTACAAAAGGATGCTTTATAAGGTAAAAGACATGGCTTGTCCCTCCGTCATAGTAATCGATATAACAAGAAAGTGAGACGTGTCTTCACAGCAGTAGTGCTTATTGTGTAGCGAGCTCGTACAAGGTCCATTGGTTTTTGGCAGCTATAGCACCGTTTGACGTGGATGCACCCTCGTTGACGCTTAGTGGCACATCTCCATTGCGAAGACGAACGCCTATGATCTTGATTTAGCAGTTGTACTAGCTTAAGTTGTTAACACATGCCTGGACACAGCGTATCGTGAATCCCGCAAGAAGATCACATAAACAAGCACATAATAAACACTGGTACTCGATATGGACGACTTCAAAGCGTCGTCAGTTAAAGGAGTGGTGACACAAAAATTCAGACACAGTTTGACTGTTGAATCACACTAATGGGTGCCTGTAGATGCCATCTGTACAATATCAGCCACAAATAACCCCTAAAAATTACTTTAATGAGACTTCATGTTGGTGAATTTGCCGAAACGAAAAGAGAAGCAAAAAGCTACGATGTCATTGAGCGGAGCCTTCTTGTAAACAACGTACGTCACGAGTTCTGGCCGGGTTACCGGAGGCGTGTATGAGACGGACAACGCTGGTAGGGACACCTGATGATGTATAGCCTAACCAGAGACCTACAAAATAACATAGCAGCGACTTACCCGCTTACTGACTCTTTGTAAAGAATTAGCAGTGACATAATTAGCAACTCACAGTATTCTCAATGCTTTTTTTCGACATGAACAGCAACGCGACGGCAAAAACAGAAAAAAAAAATCTTGTAGTTAGACAAAACGCCACAAGATGTCGGTACGGGCTCCGCGGCTGCTGCTACTGCTGCAGCCGTCAACAGCTCCGGTAATTACCAGGGATCCGCAAACTTTAGGAAGTCTACAGACCAAATAAAGCTCTTTCTGCCGGGATGATATTCTGTAATGGAGAGATTCGCCCCTCCGACGTGCCGACGTGGGATTGGTTTGCCTTGAGAACGTGGCGTTGCCCGATATAAATACGTGTCAGTAAAGCGTACATCACGTCACTTGTATGTTACGCATAAGCACAGTTACAGAGCTACAATGTTGTGATTTCACTGCTTCCTTCGTCACTTCTCAACCCGCTACATTGCAAATGATGAGAGCGAAAATGTTTCAGCACGTCTAATGCTGCGGCTACTCCAAACCTCACAGAAAACGTCGCCTCAGTTGGACGACGACAACAAGAACAAAATCGCAGGTACCGGCGAGATTCGGAAAGTGTCTCGAGCTTTTCTGACTGATTTTTACACTCCTCCCAGCTCTTTCGTCCGTCCGTCATATTTTTTAGCGTAAACAGGAGGAAAAAGAACGAACTGGCTGTGAAGAGGAGAGGCAGAGAAGAAGACAGTGCACAGGGCACTTCTTCTCTTCTTCTCCTCTTCTCAGCCAGTTCGTTCTTTTTCTTCCTGATTGCGTTAAAATATGACGTCTAGGATACAACACCAACTAGCCCGAGAAGAAGTTTTATTGAAACATCTTTCGTCCATCGCCGCACTAGATAAACAGCGTAATTTGACGATCGAGGAAACAATCACACGCAACGCTCAACACCATGCTCAACACAGCAGACGAAACAGCAGCGCTGACAACATGGCACGATGCTGGTCAGTGACGTCACTGGCTCTCGCGGTCACCTGGTAGCATTTGTTAAGGAGTAGGCCGACTACATCACAGGACCACCGAGTGCTCATCGAAATCAAAACTGCCTCCGGTCGTAACATACGAGCATATAATTAAACATTCGTCTCGCGCTCGGGCAGATGAGTTTCGCTGCCGCAATTAACGAGGCAGTAGCCATTGATTGAGAGCAAAACACAGAGGTTCACAAATATTCTGCCACCACTCCTTTAATAAGAGAAGCGGAACGGCGTGCACCTCTGAGTAAGAGGGTAACTTATGCCTGTACTCAGGCCCGTAGCCAGGGGGGGGGGGGCGAGCCCCCCCCCCCCCGACGTTTTTATGATACATGATGTTTTAACGAAAATAAATAATGAAAATAGGCGTTCTTCTAATATAGTCAAGAATTTCAGCAGGTGGGCCCCCGCCGAAAAAAATTTCTGGCTACGGGCCTGCCTGTACTTGTGCATACACTAACACACTGCGCTTCAGCAACTCGGGAGTCAGAGGTTCGTAGCTTGAGCCGCAAACGCGTGCAGGCGTTCCACGTCCCGGCGGCCTCTGTCTCGCTCCACCAAGGCGCGAAATTCACTCGTACACATCGTTGCTTTTGTGCAGCGCTTATTGCAGCAATTTTTTTAGTCGGTGCTGTCGCACTCGATGCAGCCGGCGGCGAAGATGCACCGTTTTTGCATGTGCAAGCTTCTCTACACCAACAACGAGCCGTCACACGCTAACATGAAGCAAAAGGCAAAGAACGTGACTGCCTGTAGGGCGACTTTTCGATGCCAGCGCTGCCAGTGTTCTTCGCTGGTATCAAGGAAGCTCTTTGGTATCGAGACGTTTTAACTATGACCTCCGAGATTGCGCGCAATCTCGGAGGCCATGCTTTAGCTGCGTGGTTGCCGAATTGTTCCCTATCGACGCTAGTAAGTGTAATGACGCATTACTGCACTTCGCTCACACACGGTGGCACCGCCCCGCCCTACCTAGCCCCGCCAACAGAGAGCACCGGAGAGCGAGAATGTGTGAGAGATTTAAGGCGCGTTTGTGGAGTGTAGTGCATGTGCCTCGCTTGCTTAGTCGGTAAAGTGCCGGGCGTTTGTCGTCGCGGACCGAGAGGGCATTGGCTCGATTCCCGGCGGCGGAACATTTTCTGATAGTTTTTTTCTTTCTCATCCGTTACCGTTCCTTTCATTAACGTCATATCCGTGACGGAAATACGTCACTGAAATCTTGGTAGACCCCGGCATAAAAAACTTTCGTGTTAAAATTCGGCACATCCCACGTGTTTTGGGAATCAACGTCATGAGAAGCATTTAGCGTGAACCACCTATGCCAGATTTTGCTTTGAGCAAAGCGTTACGAGGTGGATGGACGTGTTTGCGTCAACTAAGCTGTGCGCATATCGTGGGCTTCCCGGGCATGCCCAGTACAATGGTGTTTAAAGGGTGGCTCATGGTCTGACGTAACGTTGGCACTTTAAAAGAACTTCACTTTTATAACCATTAAGTGCACGCTATGGTACAATGACGTACATATTTATAGTAAAGCTCAACGATTGACTATAGCTTGTGTAGCGATAGGTGCACATATGCAATGTTTTCAACATTGACAAAACATCGGAAAGCCATCTCCAACACCCCCAATATCCGTTGTCCGGACACAACACTTGTACAAGGCATTTTTACAAGGCAGTTTGAACTACTAGCGTGGCTCTATGGTCGTACTTGACAGCCACGCAGAATGCCTAGGTTCGGCTCCGGCTCGAGCCGGGATTTTTATTCTTTGCTTCCATCGGGATATATCATCCGTCTACAACGACGACACGGGCTACATCACGCTGTCGCGTTAGGATTTTTAAATAATGGGTTGATACTGACTGTGAATCAGCTGTGGTGCATAAACGCATACCACAGGTGCGGGTATGTGTACACGTGGCTGGTGGAAAGGATTTCATAAAGTACACGACAGTGAAGTCACGTTAATCATGCCATGACCTGCGAATCATGGTCGCCATACACTGGAGTCCTCCCATGCCAATTTTGGTATATATTTTGGCTAAGTTAAGGAGACGACCACGCGAGCGCCCAGATGTCGGCGGCTGGATAGATAGATAGATAGATAGATAGATAGATAGATAGATAGATAGATAGATAGATAGATAGATAGATAGATAGATAGATAGATAGATAGATAGATAGATAGATAGATAGATAGATAGATAGATAGATAGATAGATAGATAGATAGATAGATAGATAGATAGATAGATAGATAGATAGATAGATAGATAGATAGATAGATAGATAGATAGGGTCAAGGTGTCTTTGGTTAAGGAGCGTATGTTTGGGCATGTTGGTAATTCATGTTTCACTTTTTCAGCGCACAAAATAACAAGGACGTAAAACGACGCGGACACAGCGCTTAGTTGGTGGTACATTGTTTTAACTCGAGAGCGTTAAAGTACTCGTTTCGCAGAAACTCCGGTGTCCGCGTCAGAGTCGTTGGTTGTGAGCGAAAAATCAGTGTTGTCCGTGAGCAAAAATTCGAGAGAGATTCAAATAAAATAAATAATAAAAATCTTCCGTTCAAGTGAGAATCGAGCCCACGCCTTCTGCGTGGCAAGCATGTGTTCTACGCCAGAGCCGCGCCATTGCTTGAAACTGCATCGAAAAAAAAAACACTATATGAATGCCATGTAGTGCGAGGAGTCTCCTTACCGCATGTGATATTGCGTGGCAGAAGCGTAGAATCGCGCCAGTCCTTAAAACATGAATTGCCCACCGAGGTGGTGCTTTAAAAACCCATTCATTACAAAGCTCTCAGACACAATTAATCACCATCAGCAGTAAAATAATCAACATAATGAGCAGCTGCGTATGTTTGTGTGTTGCCTCACGGTCGCGTAGGGGGCCCTTCGCTGATTAGCAAAAGGAAGAATCATGCGCAGTGGGAACTCAGCAACTTTACTTGAAATAGCCATTCCAGGAGAGCTTAAAACGACCACTGTTACGCGCACAGATGTTCGTTTCCTTGCGGCACAGCTGAGGCATCCAGCAAGAACCAAACCCAGGTTAGCAATTCAGAAAGCCATGCGCACGGGGCCCGATTACGCTATCGCTTTCTTCTCTTGAAGGCGAAGCTCAAGCGTCCGCGAAGTTGTTTTTATTCAGTATCACTTTTTTTCATTTCACTTTATTAGAACCATGCGCCTTCTGCTACAATTAACGAGCAGTTAAGTCGGAATCTGTTACAGAGGAGAGAAGGACAACGCCTTTTTTAACCACTAGAAAACATTTTGCTTTGACTATTATCGACAATCCCAAGACAAACAAAAATATATTATTTTCTCTATCTGCAGAACAAGGTAGTGGAGAATCTGGAAAGCATCGAAGGCCTCTTGGAAATCAATGGTGAACCAGTTAACGTAAGTGGATTACCTCATTCAAAGAAACGGGTAGGTCAGGCGCGGTCTTCGTCAGCTGCTGCGGTTACCATGTGACCATGGGAATGAGTGCGCGTCAACTAATGAATTATTTATAAAGGAAAGGCGAGCATTGTATAAAGGCCATTTCGACGTAAACCGTGTTTTGCACAGATGCGTCTATTATCCCACACTGGCAGGATAGATGCAGTAATGTTCGGGGGAAGATTTCACCGGTGCGGGTCAACGGTGGCTAAACGGTAGACGGCGCCCGACGGCAAGGGCACGCCTTGATGAAAAGCGGCCGCTCAGACGGGCCATTAGGCCATTCGCCCCAACCCGCCCCTTTGACGCCGAACCCCGAGACCTTTTGTTGACCGCTACTTTCGGCCTTGTGTGGGCGCTTGGACCGTTGGACACTTGGTTATTTGGCGCCAGAATAAAGGTAGTGACTGTTCACAACCCGCTAAACCTACCTGACCCGCTCTATGTCATCCAGTGCACGCCTGACCCCATGGGCCTTGGCATTACAGAAGTATGACATCACATTTTCTCGCACAAAGGGATCACTTAATTAGTGCGCCGATGGCTTGTCACGGTTGGACAGCGGGGATCGCTATTGGAAGCAGAGAATGACTGGAGTGGAGGCCGTTAATGTTAATTTTGTTTTCGGCCAGTACTGTAACATGGACCTCGTTGGGAAATAAAAGTGTGTCAGTTTTTTTAGATTAGCCAGACAGAAAGAGCATTGTGCCTAACTGTTGACTATTTATCATGGTGCTTCAAGGAATGTACAGTACAGGGATCAACCTGCGAGTGACGTTCCAAACAGTGCGCGGGTTTGTTTAAATGAGTGCATTTTTGTGTGTATATGTCGGTGCGAAATTACCCCCCTCCTGCTATCCGCCTCTTTCATTTTCTTGTGCCACCCTCTGGCGTTATGGTAGGGTTTTGTTAGGGGCAGCGACAACCGGTATTGCCAGAAGCAAAGCCTCCGAGATGGAGAGACGTTTGTCACCTGTTCCGCTAGGGGAAGCGCGCATGCGCCGTGGCATCGTGAAAAAGGCGGATTATGCGTGGCTTCATGCGTTGGAGTGACCACAAACAATCTCGAAGGGGCGCATCGGGCATGGCTCTCGATAGTGATGTTGGGGAATCATCTATACCATGTTTAGTGTTTATTTTTGTGCGATGTTACTTGCTTACTTGCCTAAGTTGAGATGAAACTGGATCACGAACTGGAAACGTTGTCAGCGCTCTTAAATGTCAATGCACTCCCCCGCATGGAATTTTGATGTTGAATGTACAACAAGCGTGCATACAACATTCTTGGTTTCGATGGAGTTATTCTTCAAAGGAATACTGCGCTATAAGAAAGAAGGACATAGAAAGGGGGGGGGGGAGGCATGCGTTGTCCCCCCTTTTCTCTATGTCCTTGTCTCTTATAGCGCAGTATTCCTTTGAAGAATGAACATCAACAAACTCGGCCAACTTGCTGCTCTTTTGCGACGATGGAGTTATGCTCGGAGGAAGATGTCACCGGTGCTGTTCGACGGTGGCTAATCGGTATACGGTGCCCGACGGAAAGGAAACGCCTTGATGAAAAGTGGCCGCTCAGACGGGCCATGAGGCCGTTCGCCCCTACCCGCGCTTTTGTCGCCGAACTCAGCGATCTTTTGCCGACCGCTCCTTTCGCCGTGGAATGACCAGTGCGGCGGAAGCGGTCTCACGGAGACTGACAAGGTAAACAGTTTGTCGCCGTCGCGACGGTCCTCACTGAATGAGCCCCGACGTGGTTCTACGGTAATTGCTACAGGTGGCGGCACCTTGTTTCAGACAAGGCTCGAGACGGCAATGTAAGCTAGGCACGCTGGTGTGGTGTATTTCAGTGTACTTTGACTGTATATGTGATTGATTGCATCTTTAGTTGGTTTCCTACATAATGAGGGCAGCAAAGCGTGAGAACGTGGAGGCGGCGACACGTCTCCGAGAGGAAGTTCTTTGTTCCGTTGATGGAGCATCAAAAAGGGTTGGTCTCATAAGGCGGAAATAGGAGAAGGGAGAATGAGCTTGGTGCTCGACGGATAGGTTTCGGAGGGGACAGAGGCCCTGCTTGGCGCCGATTCTGATCCAGTGACGAAAAACTAAGAGTGAATTCTCTTAAGGGCTTGAACGCTTGGTGCGGGTCCAGCCCAGTTGTTGGCGCGAGAGCTGTTCAGTGACCGCCCCGGCTTTTACTTTGTCAGCAATTGTCAATGTGTGTAAATAAACTCAAGTTTGCCAGGATCTGAGCAACCGGGCCTCTCCAGTCCTTCAACGTGTCGCCGCGATCATCCGAAACATCGCGACCAGCTCCATCAACCCAATCATAATTGATACCAAGAGAAAGCGCGTTGCGTGGCAACGCGCGAGCATTGACGTCGTTACACGTGTTCAACTTTCTTAGGAAGCATTGGTTTCTCTGGGCCAGCGGCACCCGGTGCGGTGATTCGCCATGCTGTCCCCAAAACACAAGGCAACATGATCGAAAAAAAGGGACTCGCAGTCTGATCCCCGTGGCTTTTTGTAGTGTTCCCTCGTTTCTTGTAGAGGAAATAATACCCTTGTCAAGAGGGCAAGTTAAGTGCACATACGGGATCTACGCTTCCAAACGCTGACTGACATCGTGTAGTTATGCGGAGCTAAACGGTAAAGCAGAGCGCACTTGTAGCAAAAAGGAAATGGGCACAGAAAGGTAGCGCGAAATGAAGGGTCGAATTAACGATCTTTGACGGTATACGATATGGGCCTCCAGTATGATGGTACAGTTCTTAGCTGCACTGCTCCTAGATGGCTGTGCCATCCTTTCGATGAAAAGAGAACACTGCGGGACAGAGAAAACAGAACGCGCTCGCGACCACTATTTCTTGAAACGTTGCAATTTTTGAGTACTAAGAAGCAGTTAGTGTAAGTATTGAACATTACAGCACTCAAATGAAGGGTAACTTGTCTAAAGTTGCTTACGTCCTGCTTTCAAACGCTGAACGTTATCTTAAATTGGGCGCAGGTCTTCAAGAACAAAACCATCGAGAGCCTTTTGGGCAACACGAGTGCCGATGATCCAGTGAAAAAGGCGGCCGAGGAACTGGAGAAACGCAGGCGCAGTCTGTCCAGCGTAGTGAAAGGCTACGTCGACTTCGTCATTTATAATGTGGGTCGCAAATCTTGTACATTAGCACGTGCACTAGATTACCTTTTTGGTGGTTGCCCGGCTAGCACACTTATTTAGTTATGCTCTGCAATTGATTTTTTTTTGTATAAGGTAAAGCCTTGCCGCCATAAGTAAAGAGGAGGGGGTACCAGATAAGCTCAGGTTCCCGAGTACTGAGCGTCAAAACATGTCCTAAAACGGCTGCCATCGAGTAAAGCTGCCGTCTTGACATAACATTTCTAACACAGGCAGTCTTGTACCAAAACCATGTTGACGTCGCGTGAATTCTTTTTCAGAGGTCGCTGTTGCGGTCGGCATCAGCGGATGCTGGCGATTGAGCCGTCGAAGATTGCGAGGAAACCTTGAGCCTATCATGCGGTGTTCAAGCAGAGCCAATGTGCTAGTAATGGTGTCATCATATTTCATAATGGCATCGTGTTCTTCTGTCACCTGCTCGTCTGTCATGAAGGCTTCCAGGTTGGCATTCAGCGCAGATAATTCCGACTACAGCGCCGTTAACTGGCTGTGAAGCACATGCGTTGACAGCTCGAACTGTTCAGACTGGATAAGATGTTTCACCTCGTGTAGAATTCGTTTTTACTCTTGGATCGGCGAAAGGCCTACTTCTTTTTGCTGCGTTCCATGACGGCTTCGCTGCTGGAAGATGTCCGAGATAAGAAGCAACAGCTAGTGGGGATCAAGGTTTGACTAGCGAGGCTCGAGTACTAAAATGCAATGTGCGAAAGATGCTGCAGCTTTTATTGGAGCTTAACACGATGCCGCTAAAGAATGGTTTCTGCTCGTCTCCTCGTCTTCTTAGCGTGACTGTCTGAGACGCGATCAACCAGGCTTTACGCCAACGAGTATTCTGGCCGAGCGGTACGCAGTCCGTTTCGCTCCGCACTGCGCCTCACAGCTCGCCGTTCAAGATGCCTCATGTCAAGGACCGGCTTGACTACTTTAGCCGAGGAGATAGTCGCCGACCGGGTACTTTCTCCAACGAGTTGGAGGAACACCCCGCTGTCGGCATCCTGCTGACACAGCCTCCCGAAAGCCCTCCATCTACTGTGTAGCATAATGTGCTCCTAGGTGTACTGTATCGGACACATGGAGAACGAAGCTGAGGGCCGGAGGCCAGGTACCGGGTAGCAGCGCCCAACCCACGGTCAGAAGGAAAAAAATAGCTTGAGTTTTCTAGGGCATTTGCCAAGGCTAAATTTGAGCACGTTAAGTACACGTCACAGAGAAACCTGGTATGATCCACATTCTAGAACATATTATGGAAAGCAAATGCTGCATCATGCCTTGCCATCTTGAGCTAACTCTCTTCATTAATTGCCATATTTACTCCCTCTAAGAATGTCTATGTCCCATTCATCCATTCTCTCATGTGTCTGCTTTACTTGTGTTTCTTTTAATGGACATGTACTTTATGTTGATGCGTTTTTCGAACTTCGTATCTTGATTATAGCGATGTTTAGTATACGTGTGCTATTAAATTATCTCTTTTTTACTGTTTATTTTTCTGAAAGCTGCAAGAAACAGGTCATTTAATTTCGTGTCATAATTTTTACTTATGTGTTTATGCAGTTTTTTGCTCTCTCTGTACATGCACATGTTCATGCATTGTGTTGTTTTTCTTCTTGTTTTTTTTTCACGTTCGCTGCTTGCTGCCAAAGAAGGGACACAGACCTAGTAAAGCCGTTATGTGGTTTTTTGTCTGCGTTCCTGCTATCTGTACCATGTATAGATGCGAAATAAAGTTGAAAGTGTCCTCGCATTCCTCGGTGGCCAGGCTGACGTAAATGGCCGTGTCGATCACCCGAACCCGCGCGCCGGATGAACGTAGGCGCACCGATGTTGATGACCTGAAGGTCCAGCTACACTCTTAATCAGGTCCCGCTTAATGTGCTAGATATAGCCAGGAAATCGGACATTTTTTGTATGGTTTTGTGGATATAGCCAACATTTAACAAGGACTTGATTAAGGGAGTAGTTCAGTGCGTCCCACAGACCCTCAGCACATAGGCAGTAGCGACGGCTGGCCAAGGTAGAGCGGTGAGCATTGACGTCACCAAAAAGTAGTTTATCTCTGCCCACGGTCATATCAGAACCCCCTAAGCGCAGCCGGACGGCACAGCATTGTAAGGGACCGCTCGTCAGGCCCGCTACGTGGACCTCTGCTTGCAGCTGCTCTCTCCGCACGTAGACCGCACAACGTGGAGCGCCGACGTGGTAGCTTCCTTTTTTTTCCTTTTTTGCTTAGGTTGACATCGGCTTTTCTTTCTATATTTTATGCTAACAAAACTGGCAACAAGTTCAACTCTTTGAAGTATAGCAAGAACTTTATACCATATGAAAGAAATATTGCCTTTAACCTTCTTGTGTTTGGTTTGTTCATTGGTATTTTCGTAACTGGCAATGTCCTGGGATAAAATATAAAAGTTCCTCTGAGTAGCAGCTTTATTGCGCAGTAGAATAATGCCATTGAAGGGAAAGTGCGATGTTTGGTAGCTAGTCTGGCAGGCATCTTTGATATTGTATGGTATTTCTTCCCACTTAGATCAAGGAGAACCTGGTGAAGTGCCCTCCTGCTTACGCCATGTACAAATCGTCTGTAGTGGTCGCCTGCAATGGCATTGTCTACCCTTTTGTAAGTACTTGTATACGAAATAATAATACTTGCCTAAATTAAATTTACAGTTTTTAAAGCCCTTAACGACGGATTGCCAAACGTTGCGCATGAAACGGTTAGAAAGTAAAAAAAAATATTCTGTACGCATAACTCGCGTGGTTCGCCGGGACCTGTCACCAATGCTGCAAATAACGTTATCGTTCTGGTCCTCTGACTTTGATTCGGCCACTATGCCTACACAGAGCCCCGCCACGGCGGTTTAGTGGTTACAAGGCTCGGCTGCTGACCCGAAGGTCGCGGGATCAAATCCCGGCCACGGCGGCTGTATTTTCGATGGAGGCAAAAATGTCGGAGGCCCGTGTACTTAGATTTAGGTGCATGTTAAAGAACCCCAGGTGGTCGAGATTTCCGGAGCCCTCCACTACGGCGTCTCTCATAATCATATCGTGGTTTTGGGACGTTAAACCCCAGATATTATTACTATGCTTACACAAAGCGAACAGCAAACTTCGCTAGTGTTGATAAGAATTCGTCATCATTCTCAGCCTGTTTAAAGGGGTCATGACATGGTCGCCCTCAGATTTGTGGTTTTCAGCGAAAACTAGAAGTAGAGGGTCTATTATGCCTATACAGATTTCAAAAGTGGGCCGTAAACGAATATTTGAGAGCAAAACAAGCCCTAGAAGTCGCCGGCTGTAAACCCCGCCCAGCGCCGGCGACCGCCATTTTGCAATGGCGCGCGTGACGTCATGAGCAGCACAGAACGGAGCCGTCGTCTTCTACCAAAGTTTCAGCAGCTGCAAATCGTTCAAATTCAGTGCCAAGCCAAGAAAGCTAAACTATCTCGATATCACGAGCAGCTGACCACGCAACAATATCGTTCGCCGTGATGCAGACGCTTGGACAGCTAGCTGCTTGTTACGTCACGGCTTGCGAGTGCACCAGTGTTGCCTGACTCTCGGACCGCTCGCGTGTTTATAAAAATATTCTATTATAAATTAAGTTCTCGACCAAATGCGCTAAACTTTCGCCATCTTATTTGTGAATACACAAGGATTAATCCACATAACACCGATTGTGATTGGAAATTGGGTGTCATGGCCCCTTTAAGACCACTGCATGACCGAAGCCCCTCCCAAGAATCTCCAGTGTACCCTATCCTGTGCGAGCTGATTCTATTTTATCCCTGCGAAATTATTAATTTCGGCACTCCGTCGAACACTCTGCCTACAGCGACTGCGTTTCCCATCTCTTGGTAACTATTCCGTTGCTCTCGCTCTCCACCGGTTGTCTGCTCTACGCATTACGTGCCAGCCCAGATCCATTCCATTCGCTTGATTCTAGGATATCTACAGCCGCTGTTTGTTCCATGGCCCATGCTGCCGTCTTGCGGTCTCTTAATGTTGCTCCTATCGTTTTGCGTTCCACTGCGCGCTACGTAGTCGTCAACTTTATTTCTAGTTGCTTGGTTATCCTCCATGTTTGAGTCCCATATATTAGAACTGGCGGTATGCAGTGATTGTATTATTTTCGCTTTAATGACAGTAACAGATTTCATGACATTATTTCAGAACGCCTGCCGAATGCGCTGCGGCCCATTATTGTTCTTCAGTGAATTTTTTTTTCGTGATTAGGTTTTCCGGTTAGTAGTTGTGCTAGGTATACATACTCTTACGGTGCGCAATGGACATGAGCTAGTGCGGTGCTCTCCGAAGATGAAGACGACGAGTGGGCGTGAAGTGCTTGCGCGTGGGGGTTCTCAGCTATCTTGTTTGACTGCCGATTAACTGTTGTAAATATCGATTAAACCATCATCTCGCCTCCGTCAGATTTGGTGGAGGTGCTGGTTACGACACGACTCGCAACGAAACTCCGCAGCGGCCATCTTTTGAAGGGTCTTTCTAGAACAATGGCGGAAGATGATGCCTCTGCATCTGCACCCGGCCTCTCTGCGGATGTAGAAGATGCGGCGACTGCAGCTGCACCTGGGACAATGAAAGTCCTGCTCGAACACCCACTGGATCCTGACACGTTTAGCAGTTCCGTCGATCCCAATGTAATGGACGTTGAGGATTGGTGGCAGAGTACGAACGCCTGAGTGTTCGCAACCGTTGGAGATCGCGTCTTATACTGGCCTATCTGATGCTCTACCTCAAGGAAACTGCCAAAGTGTGGTATGAGAACCACGAAACTGAACTCAACAGTTAAACGACATGCAAGGGGAAAATGATGGACGTGCTTGGGAAGCCCGTCGGGCGAAAGACAGCCGCGAACAAAATGCTCGCTAGTTAGGCTCTGCTAGTTGCATCGCATGCTTAGATGTAATTAGCGTCATCAAAGAAGCACTTTTAGGTATATTTGAATGTACCGTTCGTACGTATTTTATTTGCCTGAAATCAAGACTTGTCTTGCCGGGCAGCCGCGGCACATTTTACTTATTTGTACTCTCTGGAAAGTTAGTCTGAACGCAACCTTAAAGTGTAAGCTATTCGAAAAAATTCAGTTGAAATCAGTGTTAATGTTTTACGTGTAAAGTGCGGTTTAAGTGATGACGTTGGCGACAGGTTTTGAAGTCGTGAAGTAATCGTGTATTTAAATAATAATTATTCTTACATATTGCAGTCTTGTTGAGGCTGTTTCAGGAGTGGGGATCATGCATCGCACATCAAGTGCAGACAACAAATCGCGACACGGCAATTCATAAATACCTCCTGGTAAAGAATTCCATTGTTCAATTGTCGTAGCAAACAATGATAATCGTGGGTCATCATGTTGTCATAATCAACGTGCACCTAGCTTTCCCCAATGAGGTCACAAAAGAATGCTTTTAGGCAAACTCGTAATGCAACATCAGCCGCTTGAACATCTTGCCTATCGAATGTCGCCTTTGTAGGAGGCGAAATGCTAGTGGCCCGTGCACTTATATTTATGTGCTTGGTAAAGAACCGCAGGTAGTAGACATTTCCGGTAACTACTGCTACGGCGTGCCTTATTGTATCAAGTTTTTGACTCGTACGTAAAATTCCACTTATTATTATTATTATTATTATTATTATTATTATTATTATTATTATTATTATTATTATTATTATTATTGTTGTTGTTGTTGTTGTTGTTGTTGTTTTATTTGTTCTTGCTATTGATTTCTTCTCTTAGCGTGCTGGAAGAAAATGCATCAGGAAATATTAATAGAAAAGTGCCTGATGGCAGAGAAATGACACGACCGCACTAAATACCAGCCATTGTGGCACTAGTACTCGTAATGACTGTTCGTAATCAGTGCCGTTTCCCTCACAAGTGTCTTCGCAGCTGTTTATTCTCATTTATAGCGTTAAACGTAGTCGGTACGAAGAAGGAAAATGACACTTAGCTGACTAGCAATTGATGTCTTTATTGCCGACGCATGAAGATTTTCGTTCAAGCTGTGGCCGCACCAGGATTCCGTGCAAGCATTGCGCAGAGAATACGTGGTAGTATGAAGAGGCAGGCAAACAATCCAGATAAAGCAAGTAGAAAAAGGTAGTTGTCATATATATTGAAACTTTGACATTAAGGTAAATGTCAATGTAAATGAGAGTAGGCGAAAAGGTAGCTTCCCGTAAAAGGACACCAAACTCTTTCTAATCATTGCGCGGATTGTGCTCCTTTTACCACCTGCTAAGACTTTTATGTGTCCCGCATTGGCATTCAGGGGCAGTGGCTAACACTATCAGGAATTACCAAGTGCAAGGGTGATACTATAGATAAGGAGTACATTGACTCACGCGCATTTCAGGCATGGGGCTTCCTGCTTCACCATCAGCCAGATTTCTTTTCGATGGCTTCAGTTTTCCCGTGCATTACATGTTGCATATTAAGACTGTAGGAACTTGTACAAGTTATCACCATTGGTTGCACCGCAGTTGCCTCTCTGGTAAGTTACATAGTAAAACAGCAATGTTTTAATATGTAACTTAGCAGATAGGCATCTTCGGCACACCCAATGGTGATGACTTGTACAAGTGAAGCCTGTGAAAGTATGGAGAGTGGTTACTCTGTTTCCTCTCCTGGTACGACGACGGCCAACTGGGACATGTTTCAAACGAACAAAGCACGACAACCTAATGAGTTCAAGTGAGAGATTGAATTCCTACCCGCAAGACAACCGTATGTTTTGCAGAGAGAACGCGAATATACAATGGACTGGTGATAAATGCTCTAGAGAAATATGTGGAGAAGAAAAAGATTGTTCCGCAGATTTTAGCGTTAATAAGGGAAGCACACATCCTTCGCGATTGGCACTGCACTGCGGCGCTAAGGTGGTAAAATAGAGCGTGATTACTGGACCCACACTGAAACTCAATGTCCACCCAGATACGTTGGGTGCAACGTACTGCGAATTACCGGAACATTGCAAGTCGTGCAGCAAACTGTTTGCAAAATCGGGACGCGGTATTACAGTGATAGATATATTGCATTAGTTATTAACGAGGACAGAAGGTGGGGGGGGGGGGCGTCCTTAAAGACGTCAAAATAGAAAATATCCGATGATACACTTTACATCATTGTGCTCTAAGCGAACGTTAGAAACGAAACAAGCATTTGCATAAGGCGTATCATGTGATTTCCCTAAAATTTTTGTCGACGTCCTTGGAACCCTTTAAAATTATGGGCAACACATCCAGCAGCACAACATCCCTATCATAACTCGGATTGCCTACATAGGTATTTAATGCAAGTTTCGAGATAATTTTGCATGAACAAATTCAACTACACTCATAAAACTATTGCGTCCAGAGAAAACATGGGTTATTTGGGTGGTTTTGGGGTTTAACGTCCCAAAGTGACCCAGGGACACGCCGTGGTGAAGGCTCCGGATAATTTTCACCGCCTAGGGGCCTTTTACGTGCACTGATGTCGCATGGTACACGGGCTTCCATCATTTCAGTTCCAACGTAAACGAAAAATAGGACCTTTGAGAACTGCCTGGTCGTTATCGCTCTATATAAGTATGATTCCGGAAAAATACCTCAATTTCAGAAAGAGCAATGACCTAGTCACTTACGGGTATGAAGTACTAATTGTCATTAGCGTGTGGACATTTCCGCAATGTATGGATCCATCTTTTCGACGCAGGCAAGTTTCTGGTTCTGCGTGGCCACATACCTGGTCATCGGCATCCCAGCGATGTTCATGGCGCTCTTCATGTCCACGCTGTATTCTAGGAAGACGAAGCCTAAACTCGTGATAGAGCAGAGATTCACTGCTCCAGTGTGAGTGTTCACCAGGACATTGGCAGCTGTTTGCATGCAAATGCGCAGTGTCGTACTAGTGATGCACGACCAATTGATGCTCGTGCTAGTTGGGAGTATTCTTCGGTATTCAAGTAGAACTTTTTGCTGAGCTAGTTGGTGCATGTTTAATGATTCTTCGGTAATCTTTCAAGAAATTTTAGAATGCTGTCTGAAGCAGGATATATTGGAAACCACACATTTGTATTTTCTGTTCAGCTGAGTGCGAAGCACGGTAGGAATGTGTTCGCTTACATTTCTGGTACTTTCGCTTATTTTGCTTAGATGAAAGAAATGTGTAAGCAAAATCAATATGCGGAGACGAAGTGCTTATGCACTTTTCTTTCCTTGAACTCTTCGGCGTTTGTTTATAATTGGCATTATTTATTTAAGCTCACCGCCTTACGAAAAGCAAATCGCAACGTAGCCCACGTTTGTCAGATGTTTGACTGCCGATGAAGCGAACATTCCTTACCGCAATATAGCCTGCCACATTTTTTACAGCGAATGCCTTTATGCGATCGCAATGACAGCCGATTTCGGTCGCGTATTTGCCAGCCGCCACCACCGCCGGTGTCCGCAACCGCTATCGCGCGAAATGAAAAAAAAATCCAGGATCGGAACCCGGGCCCTCTGCGTGGCAGTCAAGTGTTCTACGACAGAGCCACACCGGTGCTTGAAACACCTTCGCAGAAACAGCCCAAAGAGACGTCATGTGGGGCAAGGAATCACGTTAACATATGAATTATAGCGTGGTATAACAACAAAATAACAACCAGGCGTCACAAAATTCGAATGGCGTAACGAGTGGGTCGTTTAATGCTTCTAACCCATTACAAATGGCTTCGCCATAATTCTTCTTTGTCAGCAACCACAGCATCAACAAAGTGCACATGATGTAGCGGGTGCTCCATTTCTCTGCAGAATGACATGGTAGGTGCTTCCCTACTTCGATAGGTCGGCAAAAAAAAAAATGGAACTCACTCATACTCACGCAAGAAATATATTTTGCGCTCAGGGCTCATTGGGATTCAAACTCACCAGACTTTTCCTCATCCGGGCTCACTCAGACACACTCACTAAAATTTTTCTCCACCGGACACACTGAGACTCACCAAAATATTATTCACCCGGACTAATTAAGACTCAGACTCACGGCTTGATCTGAGTGAGTGAGTGTGAGTGAGTCAACTCATGAGTGCGTTAGCGCATAATCAGGTTTCGCGATCATGGTGCGAATGCACTTTCACGCGAATATCACACACATTCGCTGCTGTACGATACGCCTTTTGATATCTTGCCTTAAAGTACGAGTTATCAGTGGTTGCAATGTGGTAAGTACTTTTTTATTGAAAGACACAACTTACACGGGATATATTCATGAAGGACTTCCCATGATCGAAAAATTGCGGGGGGTGGTCAAGGCACCCCCTTTTCTGTAACTCACGCCTGTAATCAATAAACATTAAGCTGGCGTATGAAGGCTATATTGCGTTGCAATATGTGTAGGCAGACGTGAGTATAGACGTGAGCCGAAATAAGGGAGATAGTAATGCTGAAGACGAGTAGCGAGTACCATAGGCCGGCAAAAAAACGCGGAGCTCGCTCACATGTACTAAACGAATACATTTTACACTTACGGCTCACTCGAACTCAGACTGACCAAAGTTTTCCTCAACCGGACTCACTCGGACTCAGAATCACTCAGATTTTTTCTCAACCGGACACACTCGGACTCAAGCTTACAAAACTATTACTCACTCTGACTCGCAAAGACTCGCAGCTCTATCTGAGTCTAGTGA
Source organism: Rhipicephalus sanguineus (assembly GCF_013339695.2). Lineage (NCBI taxonomy): Eukaryota > Metazoa > Arthropoda > Arachnida > Ixodida > Ixodidae > Rhipicephalus > Rhipicephalus sanguineus. Next base: position 174,399,462 of record NC_051179.1, on the reverse strand, counting down.
GTCGACTCATGAGTAAGCTCACTGACCTATGTCTATTTCACATAGGTTATGATTTATGGCCTAGTCAGTGCCTCGCAAGCGTACATGTATCCCCAATTTGCCCAACAGAGTTTACCACGAGCTCTAGAAAGGCCGCTCCTCTAGCTTTCGCTCTGACTGTGCTGCGTTGTCCGCGCAGGCGTGACGTTTTCTAACTGCATCGCACGAGCGTCGCCTGCAGTAGAGTTATTTTAAAGCCTCCCCTTGCGGATTTTCGCCTACACAAGGACCCTAGACAGCATCCTGCGTCAGTATGAGTGCTATAGTTTGCGTGACCAACAGTAGTAGGATGCTTCTTTAGGGCAATAGTTGTCTGCTACGCGGTTCCTTTCGGGACGCTGCACAAGGCATTTTATTGTCTGGCCTCGTCTCTTTCACGAACTACAAAGGAAGAAAATATAAGCAACTTATCGCGACAGGCGTTTCTATCTGTGGCTGTGTGCAATGTGATCCCGCCGACAACAGAGGCGCGGAGCGCTTCTTTGAGAAGAAACCAGCGTAGCAGGCGACGCTTGCACTGGAGGTTTCTCCGCACGCCTGCTAATATCACAGTGGATCCCGTTGTCGTAAGGCCCTGACATAGCTTGCGGTCAATACTCGCGCAATATGCTACACATCCCTGAACCTGCTCTTTGACAGTTGTTCAAATGACAAAAAAACTGTGGAATGAGTACACATTCTCGGAAGCAATACGCTTGAGATTGAGCGACTGAACGCATAACAGTGGGCGACGATGATCCCCACCAAATAACCGCTCCGTATACGAGACGTGAAATAAGTGAACAGCATCCTACGTATACACAGTGGGAGCTTGAAGTGCAAAGGTTCACGCAACAATATAAGTTAGCCGCATAAGTATCGTACGCAGTGACAGGCGACGCAACTATGTGCTGTCGAGAAGCGCCGCCATACTGTAGCATTGACGGCTGTTGGTGTAAAAGGGGAAATGGTAATTGGCTACGGGGCACAAAATGCCTCAGTGCGTGGTGCACCTGACGGCAAAGAAGAGTGTGTCGGTGATTACGGCTAGTTTCCTGGAAACACGAGATTCGAGCTGAAGCGCTGATATGACAAATGGAAATCAACCTACATGAGGTCATATCTACGGGCTTTCTTATTTCAGTGCAATTAGTTTTTTCCTATGTGTTCGCAGCCGGCTACTGTAATGCTTACGGACGACTATAGGCGTTCAAATAAATAAGTAAATGAAAAAAGTAAATAAATCTATTAAGGCACGAGCCTCCTCTCAGCGATATTTTTATGCTGCTGTCGCTATAAATGGCTCACCTTCCGAGAGAATGTGTGACATTTCTTTTGTTAAACACTTCCGTATTATTGTGCTTCTGCTATTGCGTCTGTTTGAGCATTGAATATCAAAACTAAGAGCGGTATGCTTGTCTTCAAACGTGTTTGGTGTACTCTACTGCGATGGGATACAAACCAAGTAAGTTTTCCACCCGATCTGCAGAGCACAATGGATGCCGTTTATCGTATATTACCGTTTTCTGAGTCCTGCCCACACTACTTGGCCGCATTAAGTGAACGAAGGAAGCCAGTGCCAAAACAGAAAAATAATAACACAAAAGCAAAGATGGAGAAGGCCAGCACCGGACACAACTGAAAGTTGAGCGAGACATCAGCGCCTCTAGCCTGTTGGTTGCTACCTTTTTCAGTAGCACTATAAATCGTAAGTCCGGTGGAGATGTAGTTTTACAGAGTAACTGTACATGACTAGGCTTTGGCGGATTGCGTTGCCGACTAAAGACGCGTAGAACGAAGAATTCTGGCGAACCGATTAACTCGACTAATGTAGCGTTTTTAGGTCGTAAAAATGCACATAGCGTAAATGGAAACATAAATATGTATGATGTCGCCAACATGGCAGAATGACGTGAATAATTTTGTCGTAAATACAAGAGACCCCAATAAAAAGCGAACATCATATTTCTACTTTAGAAGCAGCAGAGTTTCTTTTGCACTAAAGAATTTCATTTCGAGACAGCCTTTGATGAGATAATATCCGTCGTGCGCAAGAGAAACACCTGAGTCTTTTCGGTGAAGAGATAAACTCCAGTAATCTGGCGTTCGACGTCCAAAAAATGGACACTTGGCGTAAATATAAACATAAAGGTGTATGATTTTGCCGACATGGCACAATGATGTGAACAATGTTGCCTCAAAGGCAAGACCGCCAGCATGACAAATGAACATCATGCCATTTTTGTAGTTTCGAAAGAACGGTGTTTCGTATGTACAGCAGGATTTCATTTTGAGACCACCGTTGATGAGGTAATATGTATAAAAAGAAAGAACAAGATCCTTGAGTGTATGTCCTTTTATTCCCTCAATGTAGTCAATAATTATATAATTGCACTCTAGCAATATTCAATATACCAAACTGACCACAGTCACAGCCTCTCTACCTTCCATCTTCACAGCAGTAGAAGGAGCCGGAATTTATTTTTGGTACACATTTTCTTCTTTTAACTTGTTTGTTGAGTTTTGTTATTGGTTTCTTTCAACGAACTCGTCTAGTGAGCAACGCTATCAGGAACATTTGCGCATTTCTTAAGCACTCTATGTTAAAGTATGCAACACCCGACATGGCGTTGCAAATTTCTCGAGTGATAGTTGTTTACTATTGTTTGTATAATTGCACGCTCAACGAAGGATTCCGGACACATTTGCGGCAGCGAAGCGCACCTACACCGCCTCCGTAGTATCCGTCAAAACGAAGGACGCCAACAAGAAGGAGCCTCCACCTTCTTCGAGTTCGTCGAGCTGCAGGTGAGCACGCTGTTTTAGGGGCGTAGCTCCTCTTAGTCTAACCTTGTCCCATGTCAGGCGTAACCGGCCGTATCTCCCGAACAGTACAATAGATGGCGCTGTCCCATAGAGATGCATGCAAACTGCGGTTGAGTGACGATATACTAAATGGCGCTGTCCCATAGAGATAGAAAAAAATAAAATAAAGAAATAAAAAAGTAAAAATGAAGAAATAAAGAATAAGAAAAATGAAAGTAAAAATTAAATAAAATGAAATAAAAAATACAGCAAATAAAAAAATAAAAAAATAAACAAGAAGGAAAAACGGAAAAAGGAAAAATAATCAAAGCAGCGTATCGCTTTGATTACTGCTGGGCGAAACTGCTGAACATTTCACGGTGTACACATGATTGATTCAGGAGCTTCGCCCAAGCTCTTCATCATTCACCCGTGGATATGCTGTAATTTTTTTACTTCCGGGCCGAAACCAAGCTAACCCAATCGAATTCTCGTACATGTGCGACTTGGCACAAAGCTGTAAATATTAGAAAGTAATTTGTAATTTCCCAGTGTCCGAGGTTATTTATTAACAGAAGTGTTACTGCTAAAAAGCCCTTGGTTCTGGTACAAAGATGGGCCAAAACGACGGGGCACACTGGCTCGTTCCATTCCTGTGATCGATGTAATAGTTGCACATGGGCCAGCTAGAGCTTTATCAGAATCATGCTTTATACTGTCCACTGCATGGCCAAGCCTTCTACACCAGACGTCCGATAACAATTGTCATTGTAATAGCTTACACCAACCAGTTCACACCAACAACGTCGACGAATTTCTTTTTAAGCACCCCATCAATCTTTGTGCCTTCCATTTATTACGCTTCCGAGGTCTCCGTTCTCAATATACAGGTATAATATGCCACCTGTTATATATATTCACCATAATATGGCCTACGATACTTCATTTCCTGATTGATACAGCGGTAAAGATGAAGACGAAAGAAACACAATGTGCACAGGACGAGAGACAATATCGCCTGCCTCCCGTTTGCTCGTTAACCACGCTGCGGTATTTTTTGTCTCATTACGTCAGGCATCTCATATTTTATTCCATCTCGCTGCGCCTGTTTTTTTATATTCGCCTCACCTTTCTTTGTCATCATCTATATTGCAGTCTCACACGTTAGTACGAATGGAATGGGTAGTTATTAGTCCAGATATACCTGTCGTTGGAGAGATATTACAACGCAACAGGCAATCACGGTCGGATTTTCTTGCCGCGGCTGTTATAAGAAAATAAAAGAAACATTTATTTTCTTGAAATTATCGTATTGCCCATTCTGCCAGCAGTGGCGTACGCAGCAATCTTTTCGCAAGATGTGGCCTGCATGTGGAGACGTGAACGAGCATTCATATAGATCTGCTCCATGGTTATGACGCTCCGTGTTTTCGAAGTTTATTTTTCTTGAAGTTCGGAGGGTGTTTATCGGAGTTTGTTTTTTGGGGAAGAATTTCGGCGTTTATCAAATTTTATTTCATGTAAATGTGCAATTCTCCGAATTTCGGTGTTTAATTTTACGTTATAAGTTGTTAAAATGTGTTGTTATTAATTTTATTTTCAACGAAAATGCGTTGCATTGTTGCTGATAATCCCATTTCTCCATCGTTTTGTTTTTTCTCACTTTCTGTTCATTTACCTTGTTACCAAGGCTGTTAAAGTGCACTGCTGTAAACTCGCCAAAGTGTACATTTGGCGGAGGCACGAGCTAGTCAAGCTGCTTCTCATGTTTTTGTCCCAGCCTCCCTCATCTTCTTGATGAAAAATCTATAATTATTATTATTATTCTCAGTACCCTAATACCTTAGATCAAATGACATCTGAACACGAAAACATGCAAACACACTAAGTGTATTTTAGATGTCTGGGAGGTTTGAACGCACAAACACATGTACATACGAGCACAGATACTTGAATACAAAACGCGTACGATTGTTCGTATTACAACTTTCAAGCTTGATCTGATAGACGCAAGCATATTTTACGAGGTTGCTGCCGCTCATTGAGGTGCGCACCTTTCAATTGATCATTCTCAGGTTTGAAAATACCCCTTGAACGTTGAAAATTTCCTTTTAAAATTGGAGTTTATCGAATAAATCAGAATTGTCAAAAATTTTACCGGCAAGTATTTATCGGATATTTTCGGATTTATCCGAAAACGCGGAGCTGTAGTAATGACACAGAGAAGCCATCGGGAAATAGAGGGCAACCGAACCTTGGCTAGAATAGACCTCTCCCTGTTTGCAAACAGTGTGACGTCACTGGCCGTGTCCCGCTCCAAGTCCGGCCTTCGGAGCAGGGGCTGGTTGGCAAGAAAGTTCCGCCGGCGGGATCTCTCTGCATAGCAGCGCTGCGTGTGTCTGCGTTACTTCGATAGAAGTTTTTACAAATTGCTATTTTCTGAACTCACAGCTGTCAGAAGGAAGAGTTACTGCCTGTAATGAACGATTCTGTTAGGTCAACATATGATTTGCTCGTCGTGGATGAGAGCCATAAAATATCTTATGCTCCTCGAAAGCGAATGTTGCACATTTTCACGACGACTGGTGTTTGGAGAAATATTAGCATGGCATGGATGTGAACGTACTCGATTTCTGTCGCGAAATCTGCACTGCAGTTTTAAACGATGTACAGCATTGGCGGCTACTGTGCGGGAGGTCACGGATTAGATTCTCACTCACGGCGCAAAATTCTGATCAGAGATGAATGAAAGAAAAAAAAAAGAAAACGAAGGAAACACTCATTAGCGTGCGTTCGGTTAACAAATCCCCGTGAAAATTAAAGCTAAGTTTTCCCCTACGGCGCCTTCCTCATAACCCACTTAGCAGTTTTGAGATGTTAAACACAATAATTTAGTTTTAAATAATCTCTTGCGCGGTTACTTCGCTGTATCTGATGCTTACAACATTCTGTAAAAACTGCGCGAAAAACGTGGGCAAAGGGAGAAACGGACGGCACAGTCCGTTTCTCCCTTTGTCCAATATCCAATCCTTTGTCCACGTTTTTCGCGCAGTTTTTACAGAATGCATTACAAACTCGCCCAACAGTCTGTTCTTCTAAGCTTACAACATGTTTCCATACTTACTCCCCTTCTTTAGACTTCATACACAAACTCGAAATGTCACTTCATAAATATCGAGCTGTAAAGATAAGCTAACTAGAATATGACAAACAAGACTCTCCACTGCTTCCATTAAGACGTTCATCTCCAATAAAAGGCAGTACGCGTATGGGCCTGGATATTCGCCGTGGTAAACCGTACATGCATGTTCGGCAATGCTAAAACACGCTGGTAGCTCATGCGTAGTCTCACCTTTCAACCGGGACATCATGCACCTTTCATTTTTGTTTTTTTTTGTGCACGCAGCACAAACTCTGATATGCACGCACTCGCAGATCATCGCGTCAAATAAAATATCCAATCCTGATGTTCCGTCTACAACCGGTCACTGCAAATCGCCCTGTTAGATACGACGCGCGCCAATGTTTTCGCAAGCAAGATGCATCGTTATTCACACAGCACACACCACACACAATATTGTCAGTTTCAACGTCCGTAAATGTGAACCGATATCGTCGCTGCCTTTAAACGCACACTACACGCCACAGTAAACGAGGCACATTTTTGAAGACGATATCGCTGTTCCTCGCACAGACCACCACGTGGGTTCACTTCTCCAAGTTAAACAGCCAGTAGCGTGGCAAGTTTTTTGTCACGCAGTCCACGACACATTTATATGTTCTTTGACACATACCACAAATAATCTTGGAACCAAAAGATTAAGGAAAAGGTTCAAAGGAAAAAAAAAACGTGCGCCAAACACCGTGCGACTGTGACACGCTGAGCCGGCAGCGGGACTGTTTTGCCAACCACCCGCCGCTGTACGTGCGCCGAGAGGTCACGTGACCTGACGTCATGGGGCGTGAGTGACGTAGGCCGGTAGAGGTCTACAGCCAGAGTAGAGGCTGATTGGTTGTGCAATGCCAATTGTTTCAACCCGCTGCTCCGACAGAGAAAGACGCACGAAAACAAGACACGTATGTAAGCAAGACGAGCTTGGTTTGTACTGCCTGACCTACTTCCCTTCTTTCTTTGTTTCTTTCTTTCTTTCTTTCATTTTCCTGTTTCTTGCTTTCATTCTTTATTTCTTTCTCACTTTCTTTTTCTCTTTCGTTCTTTCTTTCTTTTTTCTCTTTCTTCCTTTCTCTCTTTCTTTAATTAGCTTTCTTCCTTTCTTTCTTCCTGTCTTTCTTTCTTTATTTCTTCCTTTTCTTGTCTTCCTTCATTTCTTTCTTTTACAAGAGAGCTGTCTTACCCGCCGTTTGTCCGGTTCGCGATGTAGACAAATTATCATCAGCATGCCGACGCGGTCACGTCAAGTCCAGTTAGGCATATTTTGCTGTGCCTAGTTAAGCCAGGTTAATCATAGCCAAGGCTAATTAAGCATGTTTTGGCATGGGAATACCTAATTTGCTAAGCATATATATGCTAATTAGGATAAAGTAAATTTTATCCTCGTTAAGCCGAGTTAAAATTCTGGCGTGCCTAGTCATGCCGAGCTCGGCAAGGTGAGCGGCGCTGAGTCCAGTCTAATTAAGACTGAGCCTAGTTAGTGCTAATTAGGTTAACTAGCTAACTAGGCGCATGTTCAGTTGGGATGCAGATTAACCGAGACCAAGCCTAGAATATGCCAATTCGGCCACGCAATCTAATTTGCTAAATAAGACTAATTAAGTTATAATTAAGGCTATGTTGGCTTGAGATGCAAGCTAATCGAGACCAAGTCTGGAATACCCCCGCATGGGTGTCTGCACAAGCGGGCGTTTGGTGGCCGGCATCACGACGGACATGGGAGATTTGGACATCCTCTGACGCCTAGCCGTGCATGGCTTTGCTGTGTGTGGGCAAAAGGGTATCCTAGGAGCCTAGGTCGACAAACTCACTCATCAGTCGACTCACTCAGACTCGCACATACTCAGATCAGGCCGTGAGTCTGAGTGAGTCCTGGTGAGTAATATTTTGGTGAGATTGAGTCGGAGTAAGTTTGCCTGAAGGAAAGTGTTGTGAGTGTGAGTCCGAGTGAGTCCGGCTGAGGAAAATATGTGTGAGTTTGAGTCCGAGGGAGTCCTAAGCACACAATATATTTCTTGGGGGAGTCTGAGTGAGCTCCACCTTCCATTGCTGACCTATGCCTAGGAGTTGATCCGACGCTGGGGGCCTTGCACCCCTTGCAATCCGGGTGCTTGGACCGGGTGCAAGGCCCCCAGGCAGAGGCAACACACCCCTTTGGCCCCCGCTTTACGTAGACGGCAGCCCTGGGCTGACCCATACGGCAGTCGCCTTTTCCTGTCTCCCTCGCCTTTCTGATCTTCGTCTTTTTCTCCCACTTGCCATCTGTCCTGTCTTCACCCTCTTCTCTTTAGTTCAAAATTTTCTTGACGGCAAAGGTTAGCCTTGCGTGGATGACGACATGTGGCGTACCATATGTGGTTATAGCGGTGGTGCAGAGTCGGCGTGCAGTACTTGTTTTCGCCCATTTCCTGTCGCGTCCCCTTGCTGGGCTCGGTGGTCGACGGTTGGCACCACCGCCGAAACATACAGGCGTGCTATGTTAAGCACATCTCTCTCCAAGTCCGACCGTTCCCTGAAAATGTTAAGCACGGAAGCATCGCTCGAGCTTTTTTCTAAGACGCATAAAATTTTCCAAAGTATCACGTTATTCACAGCGAGCAGTCATACGAAAAAGTGAGAAGGATCTTGCCATTTCTGTTGGCAAAAAGCCTAACGGAAAAACTAGGTCGAGATTACAAGACGCCTAAGATGGCCAGTGGCGATCTGCTGCTTGAGCTCAGAGACAAAAAGCAGTAGGAAAAGATCTCTAACCTTACATCATTCGGAAATATAACCGTCACAGTCACCCCACATATGTCCACGAACACCGTTCGTGGTGTCGTTTTAGGTGATTGTTTCAACCTCTCCGAACCTGCATATCTTTATGACTGGAAACACAACATTTTCAATGCACAAAGGCTCAAAATAAGACGAGACAACCTAGAAAAGCCAACAAAGTACCTAATACTAACATTTGGAGTGAATGAGCAACCAGAGACCATAGACACAGGCTAACGAAACTAAGAGTTCGTTCGTACAGTCCAAATCCACGAAGATTTTTAAAGTACCATTGGTATGGACACAGCTACCTTACATCCAAAGGAATATCCACTTGTTTCAGGTGTGCTTCTGAAGACCACTTTTCAGACAACTGTGAGGCTGCAGCTCACTGTGTGCACTGCGGTGGTGACCACCCAACTTACTCAGGGTCCTGTGCTGCGTAGAATAAGGAAAAATACATTATTGAACTAAAAGTGAGCAAGTGTATTTCTTTCGGGGACGCCAGGAAGATATACTTACCATTTCATGGCATGACATATGCGGAAGCGGCGCCTCAGGGGGCACCGTCGTACCGGCCTCCGCCACTTGTCCGGCCCGCCCAGAACAAGCCATCGGCTGTGACACCTGCCCCCTAGGCGGCAGTAGTTCAGTCCACTCCGCGAACTTGAGAACATAGCTCGGTGATTCCAGGGCCGTAGGGTCTCAAGGCCTCGTGTCTCAAGGCGAGATAGGAATACGAAACACCCAGCTCGCACGTGCGGTCATCCAGTGCCTCGCAAGAGGCAATTGACACCACGGCGGCATCTCTTGTGCGTAAAGACCGGCGCGGCTCTTTGCCAAAAAAGCAAAATCCCATTACGGGGCCGGATGGCGATCCTGTTTCCTGAAAGAGAGAACGATACACGTGAACTCTCATCACTTTATTACAGTACGTACATCACCATATTATCACGTGCTCATGACGTTGAAGCATGACGTTGTAGGAGGCGATAAGAAGACTGGGAAATTTAAAACTCTTTATTTGAGTGATCTTTTTTTCGGGGAACTAAACGTCAAACTACAAGCAATAGACGCTCTACACTGACAGCGGCGAACAGAACGTCAAATCGATAATCTGCCAAGCGGTGAAGCGTGTCGGTATTTACACATGTGCCACCGGACATTCCAGCGTCCTTGCTGGTGGCAGCATAAGTTCCAGAATGAACAAGAATGTTCGCGTTGTGCGCGTAATCTTATCATATTGAAATCTTTTTGGAAGGCTCTCAAATAATCTGAAAGGTCCCCAGTCATTCGGGCGCGGTTTGCACAAAGCAGTAGTTACACGTGTAATGGGCTGGTGACATAAAAAATAGAAAGAAAGGAGCGCGCGTGGCAATATCATGTTTAATATGGCGCCACAAATAATACAATGAAATGTAAGACTAATAATAAATATATTAATATTATTAAATACTAATTAGGCCAGAGCGTAGTTAAGCCAATTAACCCAAGCCGAATCCCACTTAGGTGAGTGAACCAAGTTCAAGGCGAGAATAATGACTTTACTTAATAATGCATAATTAAGCATACGACTAATTGATGCTAATGGAGTTGTGCATGATTGAGCCAAGCCGTACCGATATTCTTGAGATGTATGTGGGACAATTACGCTAATTAAGCATAATGGGCTAATTAAGACTAAATAAGCAAATTAATGTCAGTGGAACCTAACATTGGCTCGTGCTCGAATGGCTGAGATTTAATCCCGACCGTTGCCAAACAATGACCAAGCAATACTAATCGATAGTCAATCGATCATTGATCGGTGTCGATTCAAGCCTTGGTAAGCTTTTATACAAGCCTACAGATACTAATATAATCATTGTTCTCGGTGATTCCGCCACGGTGGTCTAGTGGTTATGGCGCTCGATTGCTGACCCGAAGGTCGCGAGATCGAATCCCAGCCGCGGCGGTTGCATTTTCGATGGTGGCGAATATCTTTCCGGCCCGTGTACTTCAATTTAGGTGCACGGTAAAGAACCCCAGGTGGTCAAAATTTCTAGAGTCCTCCACTACGGCGTCTTTCATAATCATATCGTGGTTTGGGACGTTACACCCAGATATTATTATTAAGTTCAGTGATCAATCATACTGATCAATAACTAATGGATGTGTCGTAGAAGAGCCAAGTCCTGACCTACATTAATACTTGCTTTCCTGAAGAGCGTGTTCGAGTAAGCAAAAGCCGGGTTTACCTAGGAAACCATAAGCTCCGCCGCGATTGAGCCTTGCGCCACTTTGTAAAGATTCCAACATTTTTGTTTGCTACATTCCTTTGCTTATAGCGACAACCATCTTACGTGACAGAGCGACGGACGGACAGCTTTCTGGTGGAATCGCACTTACATCACTTCATATGACAAGCAACTGTCCTCCCCGCTAAAGTTGTGTTTTCTGGTATTAGGTGCTCCACAGCATAGCATCATATATTTAATGAGTACCACGGTGATATGTTTGGGCCGAAGGAGGGTGACTGTCAACCATCGTCTCAATAATAACGTCTCAGCGACAGGCATGCCGATGCAAGTTGTCTCAGAAGTCGAAAATATATTAGCATTCATTAAAATCTCCACTGAACGCGCGTTCGCCAGAACGCGCTAAGCTCGGGATTGCTACACGCCGTAAGTTTAGTACATGCATGCGTCATCTACTAATGTTTGTAATAATTGTGACTTCTTGGCAACTTACGTGTTTTCCGTGGGCATGTTTAGGAACAGCGCGAAAACAATAAAAAAGCGTCAGCTCTTTAGGTAGGACCAACAAATCTTCTTATCGCTAATTTCGCTTACTCATACATTCTCACATATTTGTCAGGCTGCCTCGCATAGTTTATCGCTGGGTAATAAAGTTACGTTGTTTCTTTTGACATTTCGTTGCAGCTGCGTGTACACAGATACGCCGACGCCAGAACCCGAGCCGGAAGCAAAGATAAAAGTGTGAGTATGCTCATCGCCGAGAACAGGCATGTTCGAGCGACGACATCGCACGTTTAGCCCGTTTACCCTAAAGGCTATCTTGTCATTGACACGTTATATTTAGCATACACTAAGACTAACATCGCTGAACAAGTTCCGAGTGCGCGTATTATTAGCAAGCAGAGGTGGAGATTTTTTAACGAAGTTATCGCCAGCAACATGGTGTGGGCGATAAAAAACAGGGACACACAACCCAGAAGAATCACCGGATCAGCGGAGGGGGGAAGGTGGGGTAGGGGTGAGGACGCTAGAGTAAAACATTACTACCAGAGATTCCACAGGTACACGTCATCTAAAGTATTAGAAAAAAAAATAAAGTTCGCGAAAGCATTCAATGAAATATTTTTTTGCGTTTTTTCTTACCGTATACACGGGATATCGGCAAAAGACCTCATAGCGGAGACGTGCCGTAGTAATCACTATAACGGACTGCACCGAAAATGGCGCTTTGTGGCATCTTCAGAAACATAGGTGCGTCTTCCGAAAAGGCGAAGTGCAAGGATGTGAAGTATTATCAGTACAAGGAATATAACTAAGCAAGCTCGGCAACAGAAAAGTTCGGGAATGATATGTTGTTTCCACCCAATCTGTCGGAGCGGAACGAAAACCAAAAACGGAAAACACAAAAAAATGATATTTTTGACCTCAACGAAAACGTAACCGAAACTTTATCTATTATTTAGTTCCGGAGTGAAAGCGAATTTTTCTTATTGTTTTTCGGTTCACGAGAAAGCTTGGCCGTCCGGAACAACCGAGGTCATGCAACGTGAGCAATAATGCATGTCTCAGAATATAGTATTAGCGCGTATACCTCAGGCAAGAATTCCAAAGTAAAAATGTATTGAAATTGTGCGAAAAACGAAAGCAGCGGCAACCAGAGACGTTTATAATAAAGCAAGTAGACTTTCGTGTGCCTGTCACGCAGGCCAACGTGGACAGGGCCTTCCCGGTGTTGAAGTTAGCTTTCTATCAGAACAGCGGTCCCGCACATCAGAGAGTACACTTGATGACGTGCTGCTTCTGATAATCGTGCTCACTCCCTTGACAAAACGCAGTGTGGCTGCTCAAAATATTCGTAATTGACTTTTGAGAAAATAATTACAATGACTTTGAAGGATACTGGTTTGTCCTAGTTGGTAGGAATTCGTGGTATAGTTACTTCCCCTCTGAAGAACGTGGGAATAACGTGTTTTACCCCTGTCCGACTTTCTATAGAGGAGCCCAAGTAACTATACCCCAAATCCAATGTTTTGTTGTTTCTCTAACTTGAAATTTTTGCATACAAATAAAAACAGTTATGAACCATTACGGAAAAATTTCTTTTCGTTCCGGAACAGAAACGAAACGGAACTTTTTGGGGTGGAACAAAGCTAAAACTGAAACGAAAAGCATTTGGTTCCGACACCCTGTTTCCACCATTTCGGGTGAATTCCGACACCGATCAAGCAGTTACAGCGTGTAACCGTGCGACGCTTGGCATGATTGACGCTATTTGTTAGTAGCAGTTGCCAGTGCACCTATACGTGTCCCGATTTGCTCGGTTATGCTGAAACCGCGCACTTCTCATTTCACGAGATAGTGGGATGTTATAACACTTAGAGGAAATGTGCAAGGCAACAGCAATTCTTTTACGCTGTGCCTATCTGCATGAGCCTAACGAATGATTACTTATTGGATAACGTGAGCACCTAGAACAACACAACGCAAATGCATATTTGATAGGCAAGTGCGCAGTGGACGGTGGAGCTGTGGCTCTACATCAGACGTGTAGATAATCCATAATTCTTGAACTATCTTCTTTTGCAGCACTGACTACGGCGACTGCCTGCTCGACGACGACAATTTCGATATCTATATTCGAGTCAAAAAGCCACACAGAAACGAAGATAAGCCTGAAGCCGTAGATCCTAATGTCAAGAGCACCGCAAAAAGAGAAACTGAAGTTAACGCTAATGACGAGGTAATTATTTCCTACGATGACGGGAGCAAACCGGTGGCTAAAATAAACGTGAAAGGAGATAGAAAGGAGATCATAAAAGATAATAAAGCTCATACAGACCGACCCAGCAGCGTAGAGAAGCAAGCAGGCTTGGATGAAGATAAACGTCCCGACAAGACAAAAGTACAAGACAAAAAGGCGACCTTAACAACGAAAGAACGTCGTGGGAGTTTGGCCGGCGACGCGCAAGAAAAGAAGGAAAGCAAGGCTGCGCGTAATTTAGGCGGTTCCAGTAGGCAAAACTCCACCACCGAAGTGCGAGCACTCCTCTACGAGCCTCCACAGAGTCCATTCGGAAGAACTGTCCGTGCCATGCCTCAGAGGAGGCTGTCGGACGGCTTGGGTTCCAGTGTCCTCGACAGCATCACCAGCAGTAGCGTGCATCTGGCCAGGAGCCTTTTCAGCCGTTACCGGACTGTGCGAGGCGACTCGGAAGACGAAGGCTCATCTCTGCAGCCATCCTCACCTTAAGCCCTGTTGAACACGCGCGTCTGTATGTTAGAAGAATGTCACTGACGCTGCCGCTGCTTTTATTACGAAACGTTTTATGAACTTTTATATGACGCTTCCTTCGTACGTTATGTGGTATCCTGGGTACAGGAAATGGCTCACTGAGTTAGGTTTTCTCCAGGCATATATATAGTTTAGTGCGGACAGAACTCGTTTTCTAGACGTCTGCGATAGTGACTCACGCAGCTTCATGAAGGCGAAGGCTGTCAAAATAGTCTTTAGCCTAAAAACGTGTACTTTCATTGCCACTAAAGTGATTTTGTTACATCATAGTTTACGATGCAGCAATGAGACCGTTACTCTTCCATAAGTTTTAAAGTTCTGATAGACGATGGAAATTTGACGAAACATAGACAACAATAAATTTATTATTCACTCAAGAAACCCCCCCCCCCCTGAACTGTCGCAGAGAAATGTCACCGAAACAGCTGACATCAGACAAATCACGCCTGCGAAATCATACAGGGCGGACGGAGGCTGATAAAACCGATAATCAGTAGTTTGATTATACTTTGCAGGAACAGAGCCCGGCTTCTTGTTTTTTAAAGAGTAATTGCGACCGTGTTTACGTCGCCGTTTCGCGAAGTTATGCACGATAGTCTTTCTTTGCAATGTGAGAGAGAAACATAGCGTTTTACTCGTTTGAATATTTAAGTGGAGTCGTCTTTACTTCCCCAACATTCGCTGTTTCTCACTTCTTGAAACAGTTAAGAAAATCCGTGCTATTGCTTATTTAACATTCATGGAAGACCCTGCCGACGTAGCTCCTTTTCAAAATGTTATGTTGCAGAATTTCAAATGCATGACCAATCTAGGATTGCCTACTGACAGAAGGGACATTCTGAGGAACTCGAACATCTGCCTCAGTTTCCAGCAGCTTGCCTTGCAATCAACCGCTTCCCTTGCGTTTGATCGCTGTCTCGGCAGAGATCAAACGAGCCGGCGCATTGCCGTCGCTCGGAGGGTGCATGCGACAAAATCACCCCACTCGGGAGGCCTTGCGTCGAAGCAGGCAGGAAACGTCCCGCTCGTCTTTAACCTGCCTTAAAAGATCCTAGGGCGGAGCGGGGGAGTCTCGCGCGAGCGGCAACTTTGAATTTTGAATCTAAGGGCGTGGTCACGATCGCTCGCGCTCGCGCAATCGACAGCCATCACAGCGGGCGGCTCGTATACCGTTCTACGTGCTGCGCTCTCAACGCGAAGGGACTATGCGCACAGCATATCTCCCTGGAGCGGCCGTATTTTCTCACACCAGCGTTTTGTAGTTACGCGAGATCGGATACAAAACAGTTAGCTGCCAGCCTCACTTCGTATAACACTACAATTTGTTGCTGTCGCATTCATTGCTTCGCCCTTGCGGTGAAACTGACTTTTTTTCCATACCAGTTGTCCTTTCTATACATATTTGTTTTACAGCGAAAGCTGTTATGAGATCACAAAAAGGGCCGTTCTTGGCGCCGTAGTTGTCCGCCGCCTCCGCCCCTGCCACCGGCGCCGGTGTCCGTAACCACTATCGCTAGAAATAAGAAAAAAACGCAATAAGAAAAGAATTCCAGGACGGAGCGAGGTTTGAACCTGGGCCCTCTGCGTGGGAGCCCAGTGTTCTACCTCTGAGTCATGCCGGTGCTTGAAACTGCTTTGCAAAAAGGCCCTATACAGGCTTCATGTCGGGAAGGAACCACATTAACATATGTAATGTAGCGTGGTAGAAGAGTAAAATAACAACGAAGCGTCACACAACGCGAATTCTGTAACCAGGCGTCGCGCAGTGCGAATTGCGCAACGAGTGGGTTGTTGAATGCTTCCAACCCATTACAAAGGGTTCTGCCATAATTCTTCACCGTCATCAGCCACAGCATCAACAATGTGCACATAATGCCTTACATGCGTTTAGCAGGTACCAAAGCTCTCCGTAGATGACGAAAAATGGCACAGTGCGTGCTGCCCTACTTCTCAAAAATTACAGTGATTTATAGCGTAGTGGATTCCTCGCAAGTGCACTTGTATTGGTTGCCATGAAAGCCCATAAGCGCATGATCCACTTCCTCGGGGTCTGAGTAAAATTACAATGATTTATAGCGTAGTGGGTTCCTTGCAAGTGCACTTGCATTGGTTGCCAAGGAAGCCCATAAGCGCATGATCCATTTCCTCTGGGTCTCAGTAAAGTTCTTCGCCCCCCCCGTCTCTTTCTACGTCAGCGTTTGTTATACAGCATGACGGGAGAGGGAAATAGCGACCGGGCGTCACCCAATGCAAATTACATAACTGGTGGGCCGTTTAAAGATTCCAACCCATTACAAAGGGCTGAGCCATAATTCTTCATCGTCATCAGTCGTCGCGTCAACAAAGTTACCATAATGCCTTACAGACGTGTAGCTGGTGCCTCGCTTCTCCGCAGAATGACGAATAATGGCTTAGTAGGTGCTTTCCAACTTCACAAAAATTATGATTTGTGGCGTAGTGGGTGCGTTGTTAGTGCACTTGTATTAGTAGCCACAAGAGAGTTTATAACGAGCTCTATAAATGCCGCTCTTCGAGCTTCCGCTGTGACTGCGCTGCGCTTTCCGCGCAGGCCTGGCGTTTTTATGAATGTACAACCTTTATGGTCGTTGCATTTGATGTATTTTATTACATAGCCTACGAGTGTAGCATTTCATTTCTGTATTATAACGTGCTTGTTTATGATCAAATGATCATACAATGTATTCATGGAAGTTTCTTTTATGCTTGACCATTCTATTCAATTAGCAGGGTGATTCCACGTAAGATCGAACAATCGATGGCTGGTCGACCTCTCAAATTTATTTCAAAATTTTATATATTATTGCCTGATGAGTGGAAAGAAGAGATCCGCAGTTTGTTTTGTCACAAAAAAATTTTTCGACGCACAGGAAGTCAATAATGACGAAGAGGTGGAGTGGAGCGCTCATCCGCTCTGCTGTTTTCGCCAACTTTCATTATGAATTGCACAAAATATATTAAAGTTAGGTAACTGAAATTTTTTTAACTAAATATATGCATGTTTTCGCTTCTGCTCAGGTATTTTTATTTTTGATGTGTAGTGTAGATGTTTTTATAAAAAACCTAAAATTTGGCCCAGGAAACGTTATTTTCCTCACTTTGAAGGTCTTTATCTCAAGAAATCCTTGTAGCAGAGCGACAAAAATTGCGCATTACGTTCTTCGCATGCTTATCTACCACACTGCCTACTCTTATATTTATATAGCTTTTCAGTAAAGAGATATGATCGGGCTAATTTAAAGAAAACACCGGACAATGAAAACTTCTGACGACGATTAAAAAAAAACCCATTTTCTAAAATTTCTTAAACTTTGTCCACTTATTCTACTCCACATCAGCTTTCATAATCATTGAAAACATGTTGCATAATGTCGTTGCACTAATAGTTACGACCCCTCCAATGAGACCCTTAGGCAAGGATTGGCAATTCCGACTTCTTGCCCAGCAAGTGTATAAAATGAGGCAGGATTGAATTCGTTTTTATTAAAAGGCCAGTAGGTACCGAAAAAGCTGTCGCCGGCACTGAAGACGTTAATTTTGAAATTATTTCGTCACTGCAGCAGCCACGAGCGCGGGGCTCCCGAGCAGGCGCGCGCGCACCCTAGATGCTCGTTGTGAGAGACGGCGCAGTGAGAGCTCGTTTTCGCGTCCTCAGACCGATTGAGTTCGAAACAGCAACACCTCTTGGGTGACTTGAACGCACGTGCACTGGAGCTTCACTATTTTATCCGCCCTGTGTTCGCATCGCAGCTATAGGCGCTGATAACACGGCGGAGATGGAAACAATAGATGAAAACTCTTAAGGGAGCTATAAGCGCTCGCTTCACGCACGCTGCTGCCACAGAAACTGCGCTGCGCCAGTTGCGATCAGTGGAAAGCATTAACGTGGCGCTCCAGTGACAAAGCAAAATATGGAATGTCAAAGCAAAGAAAAACAAAACTATCGGTAACCGGATGCGCTTGCCTATCTTAGATGTCGGCAGCAGACGGCCTGAAATAGCCGCGCGTGCAGAGCGCTGTTCACACTTCATTCGGCGCGGATAGTTCTTGTGCTTTGCTCTTACTCTACTCCTCCTGTGCGTCTCATGGCGAGAAAGTATAGCTCGGAATGAGTGTATTGTGGAAACTACCTTTCGAAGCACAAGAAGCTTAAAGGAGTACTGACACGAATTTTTAAAAATTTCGAATTGTCACTCTAAATAAAAACACTGGTGTCGAGAAACCTAAAACGACTATTGTGGTGCCTGGGAATGCATCGTATATATTTTAATTAGCGCCACCTTAAAATAACACTTTCGGTTTAGACATCGAGGGAGTGGCTTCTCAGTGTTGTTTCATAGCAGTGTGACGTCACGGAGATACAGAAACTCGCGACGTACTAGCAGCAACTTCGTCACCTGCGCGTGGTGCACATAAACATCGATGATTGAATTGTCGTCCTGTGACCCTGACAGTGATTTCTGCGATTTAGGCTGCATGCAGGACGCAGAACTCGCATACTCGGGGGAGCTGTCTTGACTCGTCGGAATAATGCCCTTGCAGTGGAGGTGGCTGCAGATGCTCAGCGACGAAAACTTCAAAAGTCAAATTAAAATATTTTATACGTGTTCTCCGACTCCAGTGTGTGGACAGCGTTGACACTGCATACCAGCGAAGCAAAAAATGTCCCTTTTGCGATGTCTCAAAATCGTGTCAGTACTCCTTTAATTATTGCAAAGAAGCCAAAATTTCGCAGAGTTACCGAACTAGGCATATACGCTTTGAAGAAACGTTTAACGCCCGAAAGATCAGTGACTGCCAGTGAGATGGACTACTTGTGCTACGCGTGCTTTTGCTACCACTGCAATGAAAGATCT
Source organism: Rhipicephalus sanguineus (assembly GCF_013339695.2). NCBI lineage: Eukaryota > Metazoa > Arthropoda > Arachnida > Ixodida > Ixodidae > Rhipicephalus > Rhipicephalus sanguineus. The sequence goes on along the minus strand of NC_051179.1, from coordinate 174,380,307 downwards.
TCACGGAACGCACAGTTTAACGATGACATTATTATGCCCCCTGAAAAATAAATCGACGCATTAACCAGATCACTGCGACTACCGGTGTACGTGCGTTCAAGTCACCCGAGAGGTGTAGCTGTTTCGAACTCAATCGGTCTGAGGGCGCGAAAACGAGCTCTCACTGCGCCGTCTCTTACAACGCGCGCCTGCTCGGGAGCCACGCGCTCGTGGCTGCTGCAGTGACGAAATAATTTCAGAATTAACGTCTTCAGTGCCAGCGGCACCTTTTTCGTTACCTGTTGGCCTTTTAATAAAAAGCAATTCAATGCTGTCTGCATTTTATACACTTGCTGGGCAAGAAGTCGGAATTGCAAATCCTTGCCTAAGGGTCTCATTGGAGGGGTCGTAACTATTAGTGCAACGACATTATGCAACATGTTTTCAATGATTATGAAAGCTGATGTGGAGGAAAGTAAGTGGACAAAGTTTAAGAAATATAAAAAAATGGGTTTTTTTTAATTGTCGTCAGAAATTTTCATTGTCCGGTGTTTTCTTTAACTTAGCCCGATCATATCTCTTTACTGAAAAGTTATATAAATATGAGATTCGGCAGTGTGGTAGATAGGCATGCGAAGAACGTAATGCGCAATTTTTGTTGCTCTGCTACAAGGATTTTTCGAGATAAAGACCTTCAAAGGAAAATAACGTTTCCTGAGCTGATTTTGAGGTTTTTTATAAAAACATCTACACTACACATCAAAACTAAAAATACCTGAGCAGAAGCAAAAACATGCATATATTTATATAAAGAAATTTCAGCTACCTAACTTTAATATATTTTGTGCAATTCATAACGAAAATTGGCCAAAACAGCAGAGCGAATGAGCGCTCCACTCCACCTCTTCGTCATTATTGATTTCCTGTGCTTCGAAAAAATGTTTGGCGGCAAAAGAAATTGCGGATCTCTTCTCTCCACTGATCAGGCAATAATATATAAAAATTTGAATTAAATTTGAGAGGTCGACCAGCCATCGATTGTTCGATCTTACGTGGAATCACCCAGCAGTCTTTCCCATGACCATAGAATTATCACTTGCAATTATAGACTGAGACCAAGTTGGATTATTGTGTGCTGCCTCGGGTCTCTGTATGACTTGTTTTGTCAAACTTGTGCCTGAGAGAATTTTTATTCAAGAGAACACCGGTGCCACTAAAGTAGATAGTGTTCGACCAAGGTAATAACATATGGGGAAGAAATTTGGACAAAGAAATTCGAGTAGTTAAGAACCACGCAGCGTGTAATAAAATTACCATGACTAATGTCTTCGCTACATTAGGACACCACACAAGCCTTCTCGCGCTTGCATACTAAGCAGCTATTCACCACCCTGGCCAAGGAGTCCACTGCTCACGGTGAATGCCCTCCACGTGAAGGTGTCCTGCACAGACACCGGATGCGAGGGCAGCGATCGGCAGGGTTGGTCACCTACCTGCAGTGTTGTGTGCATCGGAAGGAAGTCGGCAACAGCAATACAACCAACTACAGGTAGTACAACCGTAACTGTGTGGTGCCACGCAGTTGTTTCTCTCAAGTTGACTTCGAAGCGCAGCTTTGATAGCTTAATCTTCCATTTCATATGTGGCAGTTACTGCATGTAAGCATATCACTATTTACGAAATCATAGTGCAATCAGTGCGCTGGGTTTCGTTCCATGCATTACTTTTCTTAAGTGCAAGACAGCTATCACGATTTAATATGAAGCCCTATGAACATTTTATGGTGTCGTCAAGTCACCCCTGTCGAAAATAGTGACGAAAACTCCGTTTACCGCGACTACTGCGTTCTTCTATGACTGCAGTTCGAGCCACGGAAAATGTCGTTAAAAATTCTAGAGTGGCGAAAAGCTGTCTTTCACGTGAACTTTCTCCTTTGCATTCTACTGACGGCATGCGCAAGATAAATAAGACGAAATTTGTCATCACCACCATGAGGCTGAGGGCGTAAACATCCTTGCGGCAAAATTAGGCAGCCTTGTTTCCGTCGTCTTTTTGATACGGCACACTTTGCACACAAACGTGCCTTCGACCGCCTCGACGCAGCCTTCAAATCTTGCATCCATGTGGAGATGGCAGGGAAGGCGATCCACTCATTGGCGAGGCGCTCGTGATCGCTTAGCATGAATTGTGAGACCCACACTATACTGGCTCGTTACCCACGTCCTCGTTGTTTGCAATCGCGTCCTGGTAACTGCCGGTGGCGAAAAAGCGAAGGGCGCATAGCATTTGCCGCTCAACGAAAACAAAAACGGTCGGCGCTGTTCTCGTGTCCGTGCGCCGCCTCTCCAGGTCCTGGCGAAGCTCCCCGCACCAGGGTGTCGGAACGAAATGTTTTTCGTTTCGGTTTTAGTTTCGTTCCGACGCAAAAAGTTCCGTTTCGTTTCTGTTCCGGAACGAAAAAAAAATGTTCCATAACGGTTCGTAACGGTTTTTTTATGCAAAAATTTGAAGTTAAGTTAATCATAAAAAAGATTGGATTTGTGATGTAGTTACTTGCCCTCCTCTTAAGAAAGTGTAAAAAGGGTAAAACACGTTCTTCAGAGGAGCGGAAGTAACTGTACCACGAAGTCCTACCAACTAGCAAAAACCAGTATTAATTTCAGTCATATTATTTATTTTCTCCAAAGACAAATACGAATTTTTTTATTGGGCTCAATGCTTTGTGTCAAGGGAGTGAGCACGATCTCAGAAGCAGCACGTCATTGAGTGTACCCTGATGTGCGAGAGCGCTGTTCTGATAAAAAGACCGCCAGGCCTGCGCGGAGCACGCAGCACAGTCAGAGCGAAAGCTGGAAGAGCGGACTTTGTGGAGCCCGTTGTAGAGTCTACCAACTAATACAAGTACACATGCAAGGTGCCCACTACGCCATAAGTCATCGTAATTTTTCTGAAGTAGCGAAGTTTCCACTATGTAATTTTTCGTCATTCTTATGAGAATCGTGGTACCCGCTACACATCTGTAAGGCATTATGTGCACTTTGCGCTGTGGATGATGACGATGAAGAATCATAGTTGAGCACTTTGTAGTGGGTGTGAAGCCGTGTTGCAGAATGGGCGCCTCCATCGCATTCCAATGCCATTCCGGGGATTAGAACTTACCGCAATTCCATTCCTTTGAATTCCTCGGAATGAAAAAAAAAACTTAGCTCATTCCCACTCCGGGAATGGCCGGGCAGTTCAATTCCATTCCTGTAATTCCTCCACGTAGGAAATGCACCTTGATAGTTTTATCCAGTTAAGATTGAACGTCCCATAAAGCTGATGCTATGAGACGCGCTAAGATCTGCAAAAGTACGCAAAACACGTTACCAAGGTCGAGGGAAAGTAGCTTGGTGACATATCTCGTGCAGTAAAACCACCCTACTAATTCCCATAGGGGCACTCCTCCCGCTACCTATAGTATTTGCATGGTCAGAATGTTTGCACGAATGGTGATGGTTTAATATTGTTTAAGCTTAAATGTGTTTACACTAAAATGACTACATAGCGTATTTTTATGCCGACAAAAGTTGTATTTAAGAAGACTAAGTGGTTTTGCCACGCGCCTGGAGCTGTCGTGAATATGGAGAAAACTAAGATTTCTTCAATGGGGAACAAAACCCTCTACATCTGCTGGTATTAGTTGGAACAGTGCACCTCTCGGCCAGCTTGTGAATTCACTTTGTATACGGAACACTGGGCCCCACCGCTCGTTAGCCCTCGCGTTTGTCAAGCGCGCCTCGGAAGCATGGATGGGGTGAGGAAAGCTTTCTGTGTTCGCTTGTGCGTAGGTATTCAATGTCTTCCTCGTCCCAAAGGTTATTTAGGCGTGTCAAGTGCTAAACTACTCGTGAGATAAAGATCAGGCTGTGCATAGAGTATTCGGCACTTTCGCGTGGGGTTATTAATGGCAACCAACGCGCAGGAGTAATTTGTTTCTCCCTTCAGTATCAGCTGGGATAATGCATTTGTTAGCACACTAACTTATGCCCCGGTTTTTAGTAGACCCGTTCTTATAAATGTACCGTGCTTGTAATCCGGCAAACCAGTTTAAGTATACTGCTTTATTATTAGGTTCGAGGCTCTGACTTACCAATGTTTGAAGTTTGAAAAACAGCACGTAGACGAAAACGCGCTCTATTTTCGGAAAAAGACGTAACTCCATTACCATTCCATTCCGAGCAAGTAGCTCTTAATGCCATTCCCATTACATTCCTCCAAACGTTGTTCCCATTTCATTTCCTTTCCATTCCAGGGTCGCGAAATGTGGAATAATTCCGGAGTCATTCCGATTCAGGAGTGGCAACTCCGCAACACTGGTGGGAAGCATTAAAACATACACTCAATGCGCTATTAGCATTGTGTCATGACTGGTTATTATATTACTCTTCTGCCACGCTATATTACATATGTTAACACGATTCCTTGCCCGACATGACGCTTGTATAAAGTATTTTTGCGAAGGAGTTACAAGCACCAGCGTGGCACTGTGGGAAGACCCGACTGCCACGCAGAGGGCGCTGGTTAAAATCCCATCCAGTCCTAGCAATTTGTTTCTCATTTAATTTTTTCTTAGTTTACGCGACAGCGGTAACGGACACCAGCGGTGGCGGACAACTATGGCACCATATTCAGCTGTTGTGATCTCATAACAGCTTTCGCTGGAACAAACTTCTGCGCCGACGATGCCCTCTCCACTTTGGCCTGCGTGACAGGCGCGCGAAAGTCCACTTGCGTTAAGATAAACATCTCTGGTTGCCACTGTTTTCGTTTTTCGCACAATTTCAACATATCTTTGCTTTGGAATTCCTGCCTGAGGTACGCGCTAATACCGTACCCTGAGATATGCTCACATTGCACGAGCTCAGTTGCTCCGGATTGCGAAGTTTTCTCGTGAACCGAAAAACGATTGAAAAAATTTCGTTTTCGCTCCGGAACGAAATAAAAGATAAAGTTTCGGTTACGTTTTCGTTGCGGTCCAAAATATCGTTTTTTTTTATTTTCGTTTTCGGTTTTCGTTCCGTTCCGACACCCTGCCCCGCACAGCCATCGCACAATATCCTTCGTCAGCCGGTACCGCAGTTGAAACAATTTATCGGTCATCGCAAAAGCGTCGCGGTACTTGCGCAATTATTTCTTCCTGCAGCTCCAACCACTAAACAATGAAGGGCAGCGCCATTTTCCTGCGTCTATCTAGTGGTCTCTTGCGGCGAGAACCACAAATTCGAACAAGTCATGTTAAATAACAACCTTTCATTTTACAAGCAAGCTTCATATACACGGCTTTGTAAAGTTACTAACCGAAAACATGCTTGTAAAGTAAGTCACGGAATGACATCTACGCATACGTATATGAGGCGCCACATCGAACAAGCAACTCAATTTACAACAATGTGGCGGCCAATTTTGGGCACCTCATTGTTCTCGCAATCTTGCAGCAAATTTGGCGGGATGCAACGTTACGCATCGTCACATTGACGCTACAAAGAGTGAGGTCCTGTGACGCAGTGGGGACGACCACGGCAATGCCCAATCGTGTTGCAGACATGGCGGCTCTTCGTCAAGCGAGCAGCAGTTTCGGCAAACCGCAAGTTGACCATACGCACAGCTTAGTACCATATTTCGGTTTCGTTCTTCAACCCAAACCTTTATATCTACATGATAGACTACGGCGAAGGGTTACTTCAGAAAAAGTTAAGAATTTTTTATCACGTTACGTCATCGCGTTTTCCTGTGTCGTAACGCTATTGCAGCGCCACAAGGCGAACGACCTTGCGTGACCGATCAAATCAGCAACATGTCGGAATTTCACAATGTCCAGAATAGCACCCCGCATCGCAGCCCCACGAACTTGAGCCGCCTGGATAAGTGGCGCCATCTAGCGGTAGAATTAACAACCAGGCAAGCAAACACATGGCCTTCGAGATACCGGGCATGAGGCGTGTTTCTCTCCAGCCGTCCGAATCGCACGGAGAGAGCATGTTTCCAGCGGTGGGCGTGGCCCGCTCTTTTCTCCGCACCGCGGCGCTCCCACAGAGGATCGAGATTCAGTAACAAAGAAGAACAATGTACAGGCTACGGGGGAACTAAGGAAACGATGGAACATGTACTCATTGAATGTGGCGATATTCATCCAGGTATACGTGTGGGCACGAGTCTACATGAAGCCTTGGGTTTTAGGGACAACAATGGAAATCTGAACACGTCCGCGATAGAAATAAATAAGAGACGGTTAGAGTATTGGTGGCAGAAAAGTAGAGATAAAGTACAAAAAGAAATAATGGGAAAAAAATAAGGTCAATCTGCCTTAAGAGGCAGAGAGACGGACCGTGAATTTATATTTGTTTGGTATAAAACCATAGATTTAATCAATGTGGATAAGATATAAGGCCAACATGAAACAAGGAAGGTTTTTTTTTTCTTCTCCTTCTTCGAGCCTGGTGGCAGACATGTCACCGCCCCGTTATAAAGGGGACGCTCATACCTTCCATCTATCCGAAAAGGCTGCCGCGCTGTTGGCGCAGCTTACATGTGGCGAGAAAAAAAATGGTTTTGCGTTTTAGGGGCGAAGCTCCTTAAGGCGGCACCCGTTCGTCCCTCGTAGTCATAGTCGTAGTAGTCGTAGTGCGTAACCAGTCTTACGCTTTGACCTCCAAGGTGGTGCCGGTGGGACATTTTTCCTGTGCGTTGTTGAACAATAAAAAATTCGCAGCGTGCGCGTTAACTAAAAGCCGAATTCTTCTGTCTCTCATTCTCCATTAGCAGCCATTGGCATGTTCCAGTGGGAAACGTTAGTAGAAGTAGAAGTGTAAGTGTTAGCCAGAAGCCGACTTCTTCTGTCTCTCATTCCCATTAGCAGCCATTGTTTACCTCCAAGGTAGTGCCTGGTGAGATTTCTCCTCTGCGTGATTAAACAATAAAAATTTTGTTCAAACCGCCGTTGATTGATGAAATAAACCAACGAAAGACGCCAGATGTTTTGTAAAAGCAAAACGAAAGAACGCCAGATGTTTCTAAAGCAAAACGAAAAGACGCCAGCTGCTTAACGAAAGACGCCAGATGTTTTCTAAAGCAATGGTTTTCTAAACAATGAAAATTCACAGCGTACATGTAAAATTAAAGTGAGCTGCAAGTCGTCATAACTCATCGAACCTTTAGTATAAACGCGCCCGATCTCACGTCGGTGATGATGTACTGGGCAGAATTCACGGAAGAATCACGGTTTACCGATGAACCTCCGCAGCTTCGCCCACTCATCATCATTCACTCCGTGGATATGCTGTGGTTTTTTTAGGGGCGAAGCTCCTTAAGGCGGCATCCGTTCGTCCCTCGTAGTCGTTGTCGTCGTAGTAGTAGTAGTAGTAGTAGTCGTAGTCCGTAACAAGTCTTACGCTTTGACCTCCAAGGTGGTGCCGGTGGGAGATTTTTTATATAACATCGCGCTCACTTGGAAATGTCGGGTCAAGTTGTACGATCATTTGCCAGAATGTTTGTAGAAACAAGTGATGCGCAAATATCTTCGCTGCGGAAATCTCCAGCGGCTTTTGCCTCGTGTCCTTTTTTGGCGCCATTGTTGATGTCGCAGTTTTCTGACGAGAGAGCGAAAACTGTCGCTCCAATTTACGCCTTTTCTTAGGCTGCATGTAGCTTGGGTATTCGCTAAAAACGCTGTGAACAGCATCTGGCTTGAGCCGTCGCAACCTAAATGTAGAACATGAGAAATCAGAATCTAGAAAGTGCAGACTGCAGACTACAGTGCTGTTAGAATTCTCATTCAGAACGAAATCGTTCCTTGATTTAGCCTTCAACCATGCCTGCCACTACGTCTCATTTCCAGTAAATTCATGAAAACTGATCCCAAGCTTCTTTTTCCTATTTGACGTGCAGATGGGTACGCAGCAGTATGACATATTCCCGATATTAAAGAGAAGAAACAAGGCCTCACGTCACTTTCTCTAAGAAAAAAAAATCACAGCATATCCACGGAGTGAATGATGATGAGTGGGCGAAGCTGCGGAGGTTCATCGGTAAACCGTGAATCTTCCGTGAATTCTGCCCAGCACATCATCACCGACGTGAGATCGGGCGCGTTTATACTAAAGGTTCGATGAGTTATGACGACTTGCAGCTCACTTTAATTTTACATGTACGCTGTGAATTTTCATTGTTTAGAAAACCATTGCTTTAGAAAACATCTGGCGTCTTTCGTTAAGCAGCTGGCGCCTTTTCGTTTTGCTTTAGAAACATCTGGCGTTCTTTCGTTTTGCTTTTACAGAACATCTGGCGTCTTTCGTTGGTTTATTTCATCAATCAACGGCGTTTTGAACAAAATTTTTATTGTTTAATCACGCACAGGAGAAATCTCACCAGGCACTACCTTGGAGGTAAAGAATGGCTGCTAATGGGAATGAGAGACAGAAGAAGTCGGCTTTTAACTAACGCTGCGAATTTTTTATTGTTCAACAACGCACAGGAAAAATCTCCCACCGGCACCACCTTGGAGGTCAAAGCGTAAGACTGGTTACTCACTACGACTACGACTACGACTACGAGGGACGAACGGGTGCCGCCTTAAGGAGCTTCGCCCCTAAAAACAGCATTGACACAGCTTCAGTTCTATAGCCGTAACTAGTCGGCAACTTAATTAATAAATCACTACTATTGAATCAAACATTAATTTCCACTTCCACGCTAAAACTTTCTCTCCTTTACGCAGAACGCCAGCGAAATATGCACGCAAACGCCGCTGCATGAGCGCGTTACAAAGAAATAAGGTCGAGCGCACGCTGGAGAGGAACGCTTGCTGAGCCGACTAAACTCGGCAATCAGCATCAGCAATCGTCATGCTCTCTCCTCGCGATGTCATCGGCGCCGTCAAGTCTAGCGCGAAAGCCGCGCTCGCAGAGCGCCCAACGCTTTGCACTCGCCCGCGAGGATTTCCCAGTTTCCCTTTCCAGCTACCTCCCGTCGCGCCGCAAAAGCAGGAGACCGGGAGGAGGGTGCAGGCAGTCGCCATACGTCGCCCGTTCTGCGACGACCACGGGCTGGTTACAGGCGCGTTTTGGTCACTTATGGTCGCCCATTCGCACTGTGAGTTTTACGGTGTTCAATGGATACGTTGGGCAATGTAAGAACGAACATAGAACGAACGAACAGTATGGTGTACCTTAAATGAAACACTGCGCGTTACACAGCAGTGACAGTTTGCACTTTTTCTTTCTTCAGTAGTCTACCTCGACGAATACTTAGTATAGGTGGACGCCCTCACCGCATACCTTAGTGATGACGTCATCGGCAACCGCAGGACGGCGTGCACTACTGCGACGCAGCGGCTGGTCGCCGCGGAACCTGTGGTCTCGTCACTGTCGTTCCCTCCTCCTCGCGCTTTCCTCGCTATCGCAGTCTTTTATCCTTACCCTGACACGCGGGTGGCAAGCGGCAAACCACTGCCACCCCTACCAGAGACCGACCTGGAGAGACGCGAGCGGCGGTTGCTGCTTCGCCTAGGGATAGGCAGCGCTTGGCCTGCGGCACGCATGTTTTCCAAGGGTCGCTGCTCATCGCCTGCGTGCCGTAGATGCGGCGACGACGAAACGCTGGGGCATATAATTTGCGCCTGCCCTGCCCCGGCAGCTCAACGATGCGTGATGGCGCGCCGCTATCGCCTGCTCGGTCTCCCTGCGACAACGGTGGAGGACTTCCTTTTTCCCGCACGGTCGAAGCTACAAGCCCTGCGAGCCTTCCTTGAGTTTGCGGCTTCTGTGGACCTCGCCGCCTTGTAGACGAGCGCTTTGGCTTCGTGCTCCCGCCTTCGTTGACAAAACACTCTTGCCACGCTACTCACTCCCTTCTATCTTCTTTTCCTCTATCATCTTTACTTCCCCTTCCCCATCCCTAAGGGCGCTGAGCCGTGCCCCACGACGGGATGCAGAAAGTAGCGTCCCTTTTCCTTTCTTCTTTCACGAATCACTCTCTCTTTTAAATGCGAATGCATTTCTTAGTCGGGCTGTCAGGCGTCCGGCGTAAAGTCCCTGGATATTTTTGTGAAACTACCGCCTTTCTTTTAACCGAGCCGCCACGCCGAGCACTCTCCTCTCCCGCCTTCCACCTCCCCGCTTCACGGGCCGTCGCCTGGGAAACGCGCGCGTTATCAGCGTGACATAGCATTCTTGATATGAAAGTGGAGCGAGCCGGGTTATAGGGCCGGCGCCCGCACGTTGGTCGTTTGGGAGAGGAGATAGATACGGTTTGGACACTTGAGAAAGGAGGGTTGGACACTTGGGAGAGGATATGGAGTGAATGAGTGAATAAACGTTTATTTGGTCCAGCAAAACGCGATTAATCGCGCACCCGGCTAATCCCACGACGGGACCGACAGGTCTAGCCTGCCGGCCCGATCACGGGCGCGCTGGACGGCCACGATTTGGTCCTCATAGACGGGACTTGGTAGGAGCGCGTCCCACTCTTCCTTGGTGAACTTCGGGCCCAACGACCCGCACTCCCAGAGCATGTGAGATAGAGTAGCAGCCTCGCCACAGGCTGCGCAAGAACTATTCGAGTAAATTTCCGGATATATGCTATTAAGGGACGCCGGATTTGGGTAGGAGTTAGTTTACAGGAGTCTGAGCGTGACTGCCTGCGGCCTGCTTAGCTTGGAATGAGGCGGCGGGAAGACCCTTCTCACTAAGTAAAAGAATTTTGTAATTTCATTTTGCGTGCTAGGAGCGTCCCTGTGTACGGGGGGAAAGTCGCCCGATCCGAGGGCAGCGCGGTCGGTAAAGCCACGCGCAGCCTCGTGGGCAGACTCGTTGAGGTTAAGAGGAAGCCCTTCGATCGGCCCGACGTGGGAAGGGAACCAAAAGATGGAGTGTGTGGAGCTGTCACTGTTTTTGCAGCCTTTCAGAATTTCAACTACCTGCCGGGCAACCCGACCTTTTTGGAATGCCCTGACGGCCGCTTTCGAATCGCTATACACGTTGTCTCTCCGACCGTCTTGCATGGCGAGTGCAATGGCCACTTGCTCGGTCACCTTAGGGTCCGTCGTTCGAATCGAGGCACAGTTGATGACTTTGCCCAGCGTGTCCACGACGGAAACCGCAAAAGCCTTGCCGTCTCGGTACGCGGCCGCGTCCACGAAGCTTGCTTCAGTCTTGTCATTGGCCATTTGCTTTAGTATCTTTGAAGCTCTTGCATATGGAGGAGAGTGTCGCTACTTTCTATATATGAAGCGACTTTAGTCCGGCGCAGAGCCGTCGATGGGGAGAGTCTGGCGAATGGGCGGGGCAGTGACGTCGCGGCGCGGCGATGACGCTGTTCACGTCACCGCCACGCCTCCGCTCCGGCGGCGTCCGCCATATATAGTCTTTCCGCGCGACGGGCGCACGGCTGAGGCTATGTACGCGCTATTCATTCGTGAAATCTAGCGCTCCTAAACAAATTGCGAAAGTGAAATTGTGCAAAAACATTGTTATACAAATTTAATGAAAAATATGGAGTGAATTAGACGTGTCCAAATCATTGTTAAACTGAGTTGTGCACGCAGATTCGAGTCCACGACGTTCTACGATACGCGCTGTGCTTTTAGAGCGCAGCGTTGTTCGGCATCGCCGTTGGCGTCGTCGGCGTAACCGATAGAGCGAACGAGGACGAAAGACAGCGAACGTGGATTCTGTCGATATCACGAGCCACTGGCCTCTAACATCGCTTTCATCCTCCGTCATGCGTGCTCGCCCTTCGGTCGGAGCTCGTGCGCATGCAGGGCTAGTGGGTGCGCTGCTACTGTCTCGCTTGTCGTGACGGGAATGTCGATGACGCCTGCAATGCACAGAGTGGCGTGCGTAGCACTCGAGCACTGGCAGTTTCTGTGGTAATATGTAACGAATGTTCCAATGCGGATAGCCAGAAATTCACAGTTCGCGTTCCCTCAACACAAAGCTGGGCTAAGAATTCGCATGAGGGAGTATCGTGATCATCGGTGACTTTTCGAGCTATGAAGAGCTGTGGGTCTGCGTCTATCTTTTTTTCTTTTAAATGCAAAGCATTTCTTAGCGAACTTCTGCGACTTTGAGCGTATCTATCTGTCTATCTACCTATCTAGCCGCCTACGAATTTGTGCTCTCCTGGCCATTTCGTTCATGGGGTGTATACCAAAATTGGTATGGCATAATGTGACTGTATGACAAACATAAATGACTGGTCATAACATGAAAATCATGATATGCATGTCATGTACAGCATGATTTACATGTCACACTCTTGGTGCTCTTACGGCCGTTTCGTTTATTTGATATATACCAAAATTGGTATGGCTTGACAAGAGTGTATGGCGAACATAAATAACAGGAGTTATGAAAATCATGACACGCGTGTCATGTACAGCATGACTTACGTGCCACGCTCATGTTGCGCCGGCGGACGTTTCGCTAGCTTGATATACACCAAAATTGGTATTGCGCGACATGACTGTGCGACGCACATAAATACCGTGAGTTAATACGAAAATCATGACACACGTGTCATGTATAAAATGACTTACGTGCCACGCTCATGGTGCGCTGGCGGCCGTTGCGCTAGCTTGATATGCACGAAAATTGGTAGTGCGCGACATCACTGTGTGACGAACATAAATAACAGGAGTTAATGTGAAAATCATGACACGCGTGTCATGTACAGCATGACTTACGTGCCACGCTCATGATGCGATGGCGGCCGTTCCGCCAGATTGATATACACCAAAATTGGTATTGCGTGATGTGACTCTGTGACGAGCATATATAACAGGTGTGATTTTTGGAACATGTCACGTGACAAGTGTTACGTGAGAATCATTGCATACCACGCCGGTAAAGTCTGTGCACGTGTTCTGGCAGCAAAGCAGAAGAGAAAGAGGAGGACGGATTGCGTGCCGGTTCATGATGATGACAATTTTTATTCGCCACTAACGGGGATTCTCCAAGCTTAAACAGCTCTGCTTTTAAAGGAAACAGGGATACCAGCGCACGTAATTATATTAAGGCCACAAAAGCGGGTGTACACAAGCGGCTTAGGGATCTCGAGCCCTAAAATTCCCTCTTAGAGAATTTTAGTGCCGGGATCCCAAAAGCCTTGCGTATGCAACCCCCTTACGTTCCTTTGTATAGTCCATGGGTGCGGCTGAGAGTACAAGGGAACGTAAGAGGGTGAATAAGGAAGCGGCTTGGAGTCCCCGGCACTAAACCTCTCTAATAAGAGACAAAAAAAAACTCACAGGGTCCCTTATGCATTCGCCTAAGACCACTCGAAGGCGAAAGCCGTCTTCCTTTTCTTCAGTTGATGTATTGTTCCTCACCCCCCCCCCCCTCGAAAGCTTTGCGACCTAACACCGTTTTGCACTGCCTCCAAGATCGGAGGCACTGCAATCTTTCTACACCACACCTGGTCATGTGCTGATGTCATGGCGTGAAATCACGTTATTCGACGTCATGATGACGGCGCAATCTTTAGTCGTATGGTCACGTCATTACGTAATGATATTTGACATCCCTCCTGTCGACGCCGCCGACGCGGGACGCCGACGCTGCGGACGCCGGCGGTCAATTTTCGCGTTTGCTGAGGCATCTAAGGTTTTCATCAGAGCAGGTGCAGGGCCCCCAGTAGGCGCGTGTTAAATGGAAACAATACCTCGTTTAGCTATTCTGATAGCGGACATCCTGTTGGTTTACTTTACAAAATCATTTTTCTGCTCAACTTCTTCGCGCTCTATACTTCCTAATCACGAAATTTAATCGAGCACATAAGGGCCCCTTGCTATAGTGGAAGAGCTTCCTGCACGAGCACAGACATCGTGCACTATAAGTGCATGACTAAAAAGCGCAAGGCACATTCGCTTAGCACAGAGGCGCAGATTAATTTACATGCGCGAATTAAACGTGAAACTTGTAGCATGTACACAAGCGGCCACACAGCGGTAAATGACACCACAATCTGACAGCCACAGAAACGCTGACCACGTAACGTACAACACATGCCAGGTAACCTGCGATATCGAAATAAATCTTCCCCTCACAACATCACGGTAACATCCCAAGCTCGTGCTCAGAACGCGCGATAAATTACGTAAACGCAACACATCACACTTGACACTTATAGCGTGATCGCTACAAAATTTCAATCTGCCCAAGCGATCGAAACGCGAACCATAAAACTTGTTTTTTTCAGCGTGACAAAATTATTTTTAAAGTTTGTGCACCTGAAAGGGCCCCATTGCACAACAAATAATAAGTTTGTGTTAATGATACGCTGTTTATTATACCAGCAATATTCAAACTAAATGCTCAAGTAGGTATCTCGCATAGCACGGAGCAGTCGGTCGGGGTCCATTTGCTGCGTCTTATGTTCCTGATCCAAAGGCGTCGTCGCTTCTTTTCCTTCGGAAGCCTAAAAAGGCGGAAACCCTGCGCGCTGCTGTTTGAACAGCCACCCGCGCGACAGCAGCCCATCGCACGCAACAAATTCACGCTTGAATACGCGCGGCTTCGCACAACTGAGCTTCGTAACCTACGCGCGCTCCTCAGCGATCGTGTAAGTGCGGCGCGCCGGCGTCTCTCCGTCGCGGCAGCGCCGGACTCCGCGCCGCGCTGTCGCCACGGCGGCCCGCCGCCGCCGGTGAGGAGAGAGGGATTACGTCACGAGAAGAGGGTGGCGCTGGGGCGGAGCTCGGAGAGCGGCGAGATGAAACAATCGCCAAACTCTCCCGAAGGGTATATATGGCTCTGGTCCGGCGTTGTCCGTGGCGCCCTCTCACATAGCTACAGCTGCGGGCGTGCGCGCTTATCCTCGCCCCTAAGAACCGGAGAATATGGTGCGAGAGAGGAGAGGGTAGGTGAGTGCTTCGCCGCTCCTTCTCTCGCCGTTCGCTCTCTCTCCTCCCTGTGCCCCACTCTCCCGTCCGCTCGCCCCTCACTCTCGACCGTTCGCTGGCTGGGCGCCTCTCAAGAACATCGGGAAATGTGTGCTCGAGACGCCGCTGTGAAACGCCAACGCCGAGCAGAGAACGCTGGCGCCCCACTCTCCCGTCCGCTCGCGCCTCACTCTCGACCGTTCGCTGGCTGGGCACCTCTCATGGCTCATTCATGGCTCATTCACACTGGTAATCCGCCGGCCACAGCGGCCGGAATTCGCGCGCCCCCGAAATTCCACATTGTTCACAACACTTAGCAACCGCACCGCCGAAACTAGGGCGCCTAGTTGTCATCGTCCCTTCGCGCGAAGGAACGCTGGCATCGACGCGCTCTGCGTTGTGTACGCGTTTCGTTATGGCGAAGCGCATAAACAGGAGCAGCGTCGTCGAACTGCTGGGCCTGCTGGAAAGAAACTTTCCGGTGATGTCTGACGAGGAGAAACATGCATTCGCCGAACAAGAAACGACGCAAGCAGTTGTGGTTGGTTCGTGCTAATTTGCAAGACGCGAGAAGCTTGGTCGAGCCGAGATAATGCTAGCCGTTTTGCCAGATTGCGATGGTGTATTGCAAAGATGCTAATCGCGACAGCACTTCGGCTGTTGAGAACTACATGATTATTACGAAAGACTTTGGTGTCGCTAAGGGCTTCGACGACTGCGGTATCACAAGCACGCCGCCGTTTTTCGATTGCACGACTCGCGGTCCGATTGGTTCGCGGTGAGGGAATTCGGCGGCAGCTGCCGCAAAAATTGATCCTGGACCAATCGGCGCGGAAAGGGTTTTTCCGGCGGATCTCGCTGCCGCCGAAGCGGATTCCCCGCGCTCTCGCTGCCGAATGTCTCAGTGGGAACGAGGCTTTAGAGCGTCGCTCTACAACTTCTTTATTATAGGCGAACTTGTACCCGGAAAATTAGATGCAAAATCGAAGCATGCGCTAGAGCGTTACACACACAAAAGTGTCCCTTCGACCAACGCACGTGTTCTTCTGCGATGCCTCGCAGGTCAATGCAGTTTTTCATGCACGTGCACCAGAGGCATTTCGTGCCCGTGCACGAGACGCCCCCTGACCGGTTTTTGGCGCTACACTGACATAAATACACGTGCCAACCAAATTTTGAACAGACTGCTGTAGTTGGCAAGAACAAGTCCGAAATCACTAAATTTCGGACTTGAGGTCCTTTAGGCCGTTTCGCTTGCTTCATATTGCCACGTACGTTTCTTATCACTACTTTTGCGGTATTCGGTTTTTCGCCTACAAAGGCTGTCAGCAACGCTCAGCGCAAACTGCGCCTCATTGTTCGAGAAGCTTCGCGGTTATTGTAGATCATTTTCTTAAGATTGCGTGCAAGACGCGAACACTCGAGCTTATTCTAGAGATTGCGCAACAACCACCGATATCGCTAGAAAGTTCGATAGCGTCTGTATAAAAGCCGACGCGCTTGACCGCTTGTCAGTTGATCGACGGTCGACGCTCTGTCCGCCGCTATCAGTGTATTGCTGTAGCTTTCACTTTCTCGGCCACAAGCTTGGCCTAATAAAGAGTTTCATCTCGACTTGCTGACTGCTGCCTTCGTCGACGTCACGACCACGTGACATCTGGTGGAGGTGCTGTTTCCTTGATGTTCCGGACACCTACGAAGAGCCGGGAACCAAGCCCACAACGTGAAGAAGACGTCGAAGACCTCGTGCAACAGCGAGCTAGCCGCAGGCTACAAGGCTTGCAACCCGAATATGGTCTCCTACAGGACAAGCCAAGAGCCACGGCGACGAATACAACGGGCACGATGACAGCCGTAGCGTCCCCTGCAGCTGTCGTGATGCAGCCGCCCAGAAAGCCACCCACCTTCCATGGATCACCAAGCGACGACCCCGAAACCTTGCTCGAGACGTTCGAAAGGGTCTCAACCTTCAACAACTGGGACTCCGAGGACAAGCTGCACCACGTCTACTTTTACCTTGAAGGCGCAGCAAGGACCTGGTTCGAGAATGGGAGTCCACTCTTTGAACCTGGGACGTCTTTCGCGCCGCTTTCCTGGTGACGTTCGCAAGCGTCTTCCGAATGGAAAGGGCCGCAGCCTTGCTGGAGACACGGGTCCAACTTCCAAATGAAAGCGTGGCCATCTTTGCAGAGGAAATGACCCGGCTGTTTCGCCACGCTGACTCTGCCATGCCCGAAGACAAGAAAGTGCGCTTCCTCATGCGAGGGGTAAAACATGAGCTCTTCGCTGGTCTGATGCGGATCCCACCTTCGACAGTCCAAGAATTCGTCTCAGAAGCGACGACGATTGAGAAGACACTGGAAATGCGAACCCGCCAGTGCAATCGCCGTTCGTTTGAAGACAGCCCAGCTGTTCATGTCCTCGTCTCCGACGACCTCCGCGAAACGATCCGAGCGATCGTACGGGAAGAACTGCGCAAGCTGTCACCCTCACCACAGCCTCAAGTGGACTCGATCGCAGAGCTCGTTCGGTCAGAAACTCAACAGCCACTGGGTGTTCCTCAGCCAGCGCCGTCTCAGCCGCAAGCCATGAGCTACGCTGCAGCAGCCCGACGCTACGTTCCCCCTCCGCGCCCAGGTCAAGACACCGCATCGCCACAGTTCGGCCGCCAGACGCCGCCGCCGCCACCACCACCGGCGCCCTACCGTCCTCCTGTCACCCGGTGCTACGCCCCGCGCTACTCGCCAAGGAAGACCGACGTTTGGCGTGCCCCAGACAATCGCCCGCTCTGCTACCACTGCGGGGAAGCCGGCCACACCTACCGCCGCTGCCAGTACCGACAGATGGGGCTACGGGGATTCGCCGTCAACGCGCTACGCCCGCAGCCAGGCGAACGTCCTCGCGACGTCGGCGACTACCTCACCGGAACACAGTGGCAAGAACGACGACCTTCCCGCTCGCCGTCGCCCGGCCGCTACATGTCACCGCACCGTCGGCAGTACACTGGCCCAAACCGGGGCCGGTCGCCTAGCCCGTATCCGGGAAACTAAGGGCAGCAACCGATGGAGGTGCGGTTGCTGTACGACGAAATGCCGAAGATCCTCCGCAGCCGCCGACGACGACAACGCGACGAGACCTGCCGAACACGACGCGAAGCAGACGAAGCCCGGACGATGAAACCTCGGTCCCTGAAGAAGACCTGTCGACGCGACGTACAAGCAGCGGGACAAGACGAACTAGCCGTGACCCGACGCCGTGATTTACCCGCAACGCAAGACGACGAATTAGCGACCTCGACGTACTATTCGACGGCCACAACGTCACCGCTCTCGTCGACACTGGAGCCGACTATTCCGTCGTCAGTGGACCATTCGCCAAAAGATTGAAGAAAGTTAGGACCGCTTGGCAAGGCCCCGAAATCCGGACCGCTGGGGGATTATATAATAACTCCGGCTGGAGTCTGCACCGCAAGAGTCACCATCAATAACCGGACTTATCCTGCGAGCTTTGTAATCTTGCAGCGTTGCTCCAGGGATGTGATACTTGGGATGGACTTCCTAAGCCACCACGGCGCCGTCATCGATCTGAGGTCTGAGTCAATAACAATAACCTCAGAAAAAGCACTGCCGCCACACACGATGCCAGAAAACCCCGTGTTGAATGTGATAGAAGAGCACGTCACCATTCGGCCTCTCTCCAGCATCATCATTTCCGTCGGCACCCAAGAACCCGCAGACCTTGAAGGTGTCATCGAGGGCGATCAGCACCTACTTCTGAACCGTCAGATTTGCGTCACAAGAGGCATAGCCGAGCTGCGTAATGGCAAAGCAAAGGTAGTGCTGACAAACTTCAGCCACGAATATAGACACCTCAACATTGATACGACGGTCGCCTACATCCACGAATTCGTGGACCCCAGCAATGCTTTCGCCCTCTTCGATGCTACAGAACGTGCTTCGACGGATCAACTAACCCAACCCGATTTCGACGTCAACCCGAGCCTCCCGAAACACAAGCAATGCCAGCTAAAAGCCCTGCTCCTACAATTCGAGGACTGCTTCTCGTCATCGTCAGGAATTCGACAGACCCCAGTCGCAAAACATCGCATCATAACACAAGAAAGTGCCTGACCAATCCGCCAGAGCCCGTACCGAGTTTCGACGCGAGAACGCGAGGCCATCAAGAAACAGGTCGACGAAATGCTACGCGACGACATCAGCCAGCCGTCCAAGAGTCCGTGGGCGTCACCTGTGGTGTTAGTGAGGAAGAAGGATGGAACCCTACGTTTTTGCGTCGACTATCGTCGCCTGAACAAGGTCACGAAGAAGGACGTGTACCCTCTTCCACGAATAGACGACGCCCTAGATCGACTCCACAGCGCCAAGTACTTTTCGTCGATGGACCTCAAGACCGGCTACTGGCAAATCGAAGTAGACGACAGAGACCGAGAAAAGACTGCCTTCATAACACCAGACGGCCTGTTCGAGTTCAAGGTCATGCCCTTTGGTCTTTGCTCGGCACCCGTGACTTTCCAACGTGTCATGGATACAGTACTCGCTGGCTTGAAGTGGCAGACTTGCCTCGTGTACTTGGACGACGTCGTTGTGTTTGCCTGAAACTTCGACGAACACCTCGGTGGCTTGAAGCTCTACTTCAAGCAATAAAAATCTCCGGACTCACACTGAAGCCAGAAAAGTGTTGCTTTGCGTACGAGCAGCTCTTGTTCTTGGGACATGTGATAAGCAAGTCCGGAGTACGCCCTGACCCCCAGAAGACAGTCGTCATCGCTACGTTCCCGCCGCCTGCCGACAAGAAGGCCGTGCGTCGATTTCTCGGCATGTGCGCCTATTACAGGCGGATCGTCAAAAACTTTGCCCGCATCGCCGAGCCACTTACTAACCTTACCAGGACCGACGTCGAGTTCAAGTGGGAAACGCCGCAGGAGGAAGCATTCCAAGAACTAAAACGACGCCTGCAGACACTTCCGTTACTCGCGCATTTCGACGAATACGCCCAAACGGAAGTGCACACCGGCGCAAGAAATGTAGGACTCGGCGCCGTTCTTGTGCAGAGGACTGATGGATTGGAAAGGGTAATCAGCTATACTAGCCGGTCGCTATCAAAGGCGGAAGCCAACTATTCTGCGACAGAAAAGGAGTGCCTTGCCATAATCTGGGCAGCATCAAAGTTTCGCCCCTACCTTTACGGCAGGCCCTTCAAAGTTGTGAGCGACCAACACGCCCTGTGTTGGCTAGCTAACTTGAAGGATCCTTCAGGTCGTCTCGCACGATGGAGCTTGAGACTTCAAGAATTCGACATTACCGTCGTTTACAAGTCCGGAAGAAAACACTCTCACGCCGACTGCCTTTCTCGTGCCCCTGTGGACCCGCCGCCGCAAGACGACCAGGATGATTACTTCTTGGGAACCATAAGTGCCGACGACTTCGCTGAACAACAGCGATCCGACCCGGAACTCAGAGGCCTTATGGAATACCTCGAGGGCAAGAACTTCGTCGTTCCTAAAGTGCTCAAGCGAGCACTGGCGTCGTTTTTCTTAGGCAACGGCGTTCTCCAAAAGAAGAACTTCTCACCACATCAAGCCAAGTACCTTCTCGTGGTGCCTTCAGAATTGCGGCCAGAGGTCCTCCAGGCCCTGCACGACGACCCGACAGCAGAACACCTCGGTGTTTCCCGAACGCTGGCAAGAATACAGGAAAAGTACTACTGGCCGCGCCTTGCCGCCGACGTCACTCGCTACGTAAGGACATGCCGAGACTGTCAGCGACGCAAGACACTGCCAACAAGACCAGCGGGCTTTCTTCAGCCGATCGAGCCACCTCGGCGACCGTTCCAGCAGATCGGGATGGACCTCCTGGGACCGTTCCCAACGTCGACTAATGGTAATAAGTGTATCATCGTAGCTACCGACTACCTGACCCGTTATGCCGAAACAAGAGCCCTACTAGAGGCAGTGCCGGCGAGGTAGCGAAGTTCTTCATTGAAGACATCGTTCTGCGTCATGGCGCCCCTGAGGTCCTGATCACCGACAAAGGTACGGCGTTTACTGCAGAGCTAACTCAGGCGATCTTGAGGTACAGTCAGACAAGCCACCGCCGAACCACTGCCTACCACCCTCAGACCAATGGCCTCACCGAGCGGCTAAATAAGACCATCGCCGACATGCTGGCGATGTACGTTGACGTGGAGCACAAGACATGGGATGCCATCCTTCCGTACGTGACCTTCGCATACAACACCGCTGTGCAAGAAACGACTCAGGTGACGCCTTACACGTTGGTCTACGGAAGGAGCCCAACAACGACGCTCGACGCAATGCTGCCAACAGTCACCGACGAAGACAATCTCGACGTCGCTTCCTATTTGCAACGCGCCGAAGAAGCTCGACAGCTCGCCCGCCTGCGCATCAAGACCCAGCAGCACACCGACAGCCGTCGCTACAATCTTCGAGGACGATTCGTGGAGTGCCAGCCCGGCGACCGTGTCAGGGTCTGGACGCCAATACGACGACGCGGACTGAGGGAGAAGCTTCTGCGACGATACTTCGTACCGTACAGGGTACTTCGACGTCTCGGCGCACTCGACTACGAGGTTGTCCCCGACGGCGTCGGCAATACCAAAACTGGTATTGCGCGATGTGACTGTATGATGAACATTAGTGACAGGTGGTAACAAGAAAAACCGTGATATGCATGTCATGTGTGGCATGATTTACATGCTAAACTCATGGTGCACTCGCGGCGATTTCTATCGTTTGATATACACCAAAATTGGTATTGCGCGATGTGACTGTATGACGAACATAAATGAGAGGTCTTAACATGCGAATTATATTATGCATGTTATGCACGGTATGATTTACATGCCACTATCATGGTGCGCTTCCGGCCGTTTTGTTAACTGGATATATATCAAAATTGATATGGCATGATACGAGTGCGTGATGAACATAAACGACAGGTCATGCATTGTATATACCAGAATATGCGTTTCATCGGCATGGTGTATACTAGATTGTGCATGCATGCGTGCATGGCAAACATGCGATATATGGCGGACTAGATGCCATGGCATGATTGATTTCATTTGGCTCAAAGACAAACAAGGCGATGTATAATGCAGCTCTTTGCTGGCTGCTTCGCATTACATCGATTCCCACAGCGCGTGGGATCTGCCGGATTTTTTTTACATTGTTTTTAATTTTTATATTCTTTATTTTTAGGTTTATATTATTTCCTTTGTGATTATATATATTTTTATTGTTTTTTATTTTATTATTTATGATTTCTTAATTTTTATTTCATTTAAATTTTTTTAAAATTATTTTTCTATCTTTATGGGACAGCGCCATCTAGTATTTCGTCACCCAGCTGCAGTTTGCATGACTGGATGGATGGATGGATGGATGGATGCTATGAGCGTCCCCTTTATAACGGGGCGGTGACATGTCTGCCACCAGGCTCGAAGAAAAGAAAAAAAAAACCTTCGTTGTTTCATGTTGTCCTAATACCTTATCTACATTGATTAAATCAATGTTATTATACCAAAAAAATATAAATTCACGGTCCATCTCTCTGACTCTTAAGGCAGAATGACCTTATTTTCCCCCATTATTTCTATGGGACAGCGCCATCTATTGAATGATATGGGAGACGCCATGGCGGAGGCACGCCGGATGGAGCGACGACCAACCAGGTGATGCTATAAGGAGCTTCGCTCCTAAATAATTCCGATGCGCTCGACTGGGGGTTTCGGGCCTAAGACCTCTCGCTCCGCAGCTCGCTGCCTTAGACTAAGGTCCCTATATTTTATAAAGATAGAGGGACTTTACCTTAGACAGTTACGCCATGCCTCATTCGTTCTACGCGATACTAACGGCAGAACTCAAGCACACGCGGCATTAATTGAAACGCACGGGACGCCACACGTGGCGAAATTAAAATTATGCGAGACGCTGGCCATGCTGCATCGTCGCCCGAGCTGCGTTTGCGTCGTATTGCTGGCGACCCACGCTAGTTTTCTATTTTGGGGTTGTAGCGCCACGCCACTCTTGCCCAGTCGGCCAGGGAAAAAGAGCGTCATGTGGCTCTTGGTGGCTCGAGTTCGCAGGAACGCTTTGGCTCTTGTAGACTTATGCCACAGGAGGGAAGAAACGACACGGCTAAACCAGAATCACAGTTTATATGTTACCCCACGACCAGAATCACGAGGCTAAAATTACAGTGCAAACGAACAAGATACCCACGAAGAAAAGAACCGTACGACACAAGTGCTGACTAACAACTGCTTGATTCTTTCCATAACCAACGCATATACATATAAGCCCACCGAAGTTCGCGGGATCGAATCCCGGCCGCGGCAGCTGCATTTTCGATGGAGGCGAAAATGTTCGAGGCCCGTGTACTTAGATTTAGGTGCACGTTAAAGAACCCCAGGTGGTCGAAATTTCCGGAGCCCTCCACTACGGCGTCTCAGAATCATATGGTGGTTTTGGGACGTTAAACCCCAGATATTATTATTATACATATAAGCCCAAGGCAAACTTACCGCACATGCGCACACAACAATAGCTCCAAACGAAAACGTGTAACAAGGATGATGGTGTATTAGATACACGGAGACATTAAATCATATTCGGATGGGTGCAGGGACAAGGAAGTAAAGAAGAAGTAAGAAGGACAAAGAAGTGCCCTTGCGTTGTAATTTTAGCCTCGGGAATATGTGCGAACTAGAGCCAAATGAAGATTTATCTTAGTGACTAGAATCGACGCCCGCAGGAAACGCGAGCCATGGCTTCACGTGCCACTGGCAAGCGCCGTCTTTATTTTGTTCTCTTGATGTCGTGCGCTCTGCAATTTTGTTTACCGCCCAAAGGAAGGCGCTGCACCGTGCAGCGCCTTCCTTTGGGCGGACAACGCGAGCGTGAGAGTCCGATAGTGCATTGCGTTCTGCGCATGCGTCCTGGCGGCTCGCAAATTTCTTGGGTCCCCAACTCTAAAATTGTATAGTGTTTCGCCGGAGTTGGGATGTGCGCTTTCTAAATGTACTTTGAGATACAGAGCATGGTCCACCATGCTCGCGTGATTATTTCTTGAGGGGGAGTTTTGTATGTCTTTTGCTTTCACCGCATAGTTTGCGCAGAAGCTATAGACCACACGAAGGTCACATTGCTCGCTGCAGCGGCCGCGTTTGCAAGAGGAGTGATCTGATAGTTAGAAGAGCCAAAGTGGGGGTTAGTTGAAGTAACAACTGTGACAGTTCCCGCTCGTCCTATGTATACCTGTGCGTTCATTTTGTACCTGCTTCTTTGTGTTTGAGCAGCGCGCTGCAAGTGCCGAGCTGTGACAGTTGCTAGTTCTTAATCGCCTTTGTGTTTTCTTTTCCTGCGTCGTTTGTGCTTGAGCAGCGCGCAGCACGTAACTAGCTGCTTGCCGCTCTTCCTGCGGCATTCCAATTTTGTGCTATCGCATTCATTGCTTCGCCCTTGAGGCGAAACTGTGGCTTTTTTTTACAACCCTAGAATGCTTCAACGAAAAGTTTAACAGTGGTTTTGAAGACTTAGGAGAATACTCCCAGCATGCTTAGTTCTTCTGAAACGTTGAAGAAATGTCTAGAAATTACATTCCTTTATTCTGAGGCAATTCTTTAAAAATTCAGCCCTCCTCCATTTAAATCACAACTTTTGGCTCACTAAGGTAACCACAGAATCAACGTCTTCACCACTACAAAACGTTATTGTACATATAACGAAAAAACTTAATAATAGAATTACCCAAGGCGCGATCTAAGCGTTTGTCAGTCTTGCTAAGGTATAAATCGCTAGAAATCGGAGCAACCTTAGACCCAATACATATTCCTGATTTCTGCACACAGACGCCTTCCTTACAATCTCTAAGCGTCGACTTACAATACATGGAAAATATTTCTAGAAAAGCCCCCGTACGAACACCACATTTATCGGTGAAAACTGTTTCCTGCACTTGTTCGCTAATGCAGTCATCAACGCATTTTAACAACCCATCATGAGGCAAAGAGTAACAAAGCTCTTCAATATCCATACTAAAAGCTTTACAACCGCCTGGGTTCTCCTCTGAGAGAAACTGAACTAGCGCCTGAGAACTACTCATGCGAAAAGGGCCTGAAAAACATAAAGAGGCTAAGCAGTTCTGTAAGTAACTAGATACAGCGAACTGTCAGGTGCTTTTCTCTGAAGTAATTACTCGAAAAGAAAACTGGTTATTTGTTCTCACTGAGAAAAAAACAATGCTATAATATGCAATTTAGCCTTTTTCACATTACAAGGTATGCTCTCAAGATCATGTCTTGTAAAAAGGTGGACACCACGTTGGCTAACTACCGATGGTTGGAGTTTTACCGTCCTAAAGTGCTTTTTATGGCTGTAAACGTTTTTTTCTGAGAAGATACTACCCGGCAATATTATGAAATACCCTTCCTTATTTGAAAATACTGGCCTGAGTTTCTTGTCCACACCAAAAATTTACCAAAGGCCGTACAGCATCAGGACTCTTCAGATGCATATTAGAACCCTCGATACTAGCAACGCTGTCTGCAATGCAATGGGAGCGATATTCTTCAGGGACTAGTGTAGTTTCAGTACGGGAAAGACTTAAAACTTATATTCGTTTGAGATTAGGGTTTGAACAATATATCGGACATCAGGCTAGGGTTTTGCAGTGACCATCATCACATACAGTTTTGTACCTTGTTTCTTTTCCGCCGTCGTTCACATTTGCAGTTGCTGGTCGGCGTTTGTGGTGTCTTGACTTCCTTCTTGTGTCCGTGTTGCACGCCCAGTATTTCAGAAAGAAATGCAGAGTGATGCGAAGCTAGGTGAACGTGGACATGGCTTAGACTGAAGGAAGCTCCTCTCTGACCATCTGCATGTGTCCAGCCTCCAACTCGCATCCCTCACCCACTCGTCTCTGCTATGCTATGCTGTACTCTCCCTCCGTCTTTCCATCTGCCTCACCCTCTTTTCCGTCTGTTGCCAAGCTACGCAGTGTGTGGCATAGTGCGTGCTTCTATGTTCTTCCATGTTCTCTCGTTCACGCAGTAAACTTGTCTCCTCAATCTATGTACCAACTATGCCAACAACAGTCCGTACTCCTGCGCTGCATGTGTGTGCGTGTTTATATATTCTTATGTGTTTTCGTCGTGCAGTTTAAAGTTGTCCGCTAGGAAATACTTCGTCCGTTTGAGCTAGGCTTCAGCAGCTCCGCTGCAAAACGCTGGTGTAAGGACATACCGCCACTAAACGGTTTCCTCGCAACGAGAACGTGTGATGGAAATCGCAACATGGTCGCTCTTGAGCCCAATGATGAAATAGACGACGAAAAGCAACCGCTCGAAACGTCATTGCGCATACAATATTGATTCGGTCACTAAACGCTCTGACTGCATTGTAGTTTAACTGAGCGCGCCCACGTGCTGAGGTGTTATTCTTCTCCATGCTTAACCACACGTTCCTATCAGTGCGCATGCACTCAACGATGTTTTGAAAGAATCAGGAAGAAGTTTCAGTTACGTATAGGATTTAATGTTCAAACTTCATTCGTCTGAATTGGCAAAAATGTTGATTACAGTCAGACATTAGCATCCTTGTTTTTTCAAAGGTTCACTAAGTGCTTACATTTATAACAGACCTTCGTATTTCTTTCGGTGACTGCACTTCTTTATTTATTTCACCGTCGTATGTCTGCTGTGTTTGGCACCACCAGGACGACTTTTTAGGAAGCATGCCGCACTGCTCAAAAACCTGAATGCATTCTGCATCAGTTCCCATTGAAGCAATGCAGAAATGTGTTCCGTAAACTAGGGTCACTGTAGTCACATTCGTATCGCCAGCGCAATGCTTCAAAAGATCCGCAAAGTGAAACTTGCATTTCTGAGACAATGCAGTCGTGTGAACTTGCCTGTACCGTTGAATCGTGCATTCAACATTACAAGGAATATAAGTCGCGTGTGACGCCCTTGAAGTGTCTATATAATTCAAGGCACAGAAGCGAAGTGTTCGTTTTTGACATGTCTTAAAGAATGCAGGAATAAATCCCCCTTTTCTTCACACATTTCGCGTTAACACGGGAATTGCGTTGCCACAGTACCGCATTATCAGGACCCCATTTTCCTAGAAACTCCTCGATAGAATGTCGTTAAGGTCGAAGCAATATCTCGTTACGCTTTTGCTACTGGCGACACATGATGTCTTCATGATATGGCACACCTTCCGGATGCTCAAGGTGCGTGAAGGTGTCTTGTTCCACCTGATATTGGAGTTGAAGAGACGGTGTTAGCGATACTTCTTCCCACTTATATCACAGACTCTTGGGTGAGTGCCACGTACTACTCACTCTACTCTCCAGATAATTACACAAGCCGCGCGAGATATCCAGAGCGCCAATATATTGGCAGGGACTTCTAGTTTGCGACAGAGACTGACAACGCTGCGTAGAGAGCGATTTGGTTGAGAATGTACAAGAGAAAGCAAGTGAACTAGACATGATTCCGAAACTGCACAGAGTGGTGCTTATCACGCTGCGCACAGCCATGCCCTGCATTAGAAAGAAAACGGTTCAGTTATGTCGAACCGGTTGCTGTGTCGCTAGGGAAAAACAGAAAGGCTACGAAGGCAGTGCTTCACTATATACCAATACTGGCAACAGCTTAGGCCTTGATGGAAATAGATTACGTAATGACACAACTTGAAAGGTCGTTGTCGCAGCCGAAGGTGTATTGAAAACCTCAGCTATGGCAGGTCCTTTAGAGCGAATTCATGTTACCCAAACTAATCTTTTGCCTTTTCTGGATCCGTTTGAAGTTGTAAATACAATTGGTTCAACCAAAAAGAAACACATCCTGTTAGCAATGTACTTAATGCTTGGCAATCTGTACCCGTTGAGTGCATATTCACCTGAAGCAATCCAAGTTCGCATACTCTGGCATGAAAACGACTTTTTTACTTTGGTCACGAAAAGGTTTTCGGATCATTACTTGATGACCTAAAGAAACTAGAAGCTGAAGAATACATTAGCGCGAGAGGCACCTCCCTTCTGAAACAATCATTGTCATCCTTGGTGGTAACCTTGATAGCCATAAAATTGGTTTATTTGTTGAAAACTTCAGCTCAGCAAGTCTTATATGTAGGTTTTGCTTAGCTGAAAGGATGGACTTTTTTTTACTCCGATGCGGTATCGCGTGCGTAAGAGATCAGAACACCTTGTATTTACAATGAAGCTGTTCTTAGCTTGCAAAGTGATTCCTGAATCAGTGCAGTTCAGTGTGTGAAATTCAATTCATGCTTCAATGTACTGCAAAATTTCCATGTTTGCACACGTGGAAGCACACATGATAGCTTAGCTCTTAAGCTGTCTGACGGTGCTGCATCATTTTACCTCCTATTATACATTGATTAAAAAAACTCTCATGTGGCCATCCACGACGCTGTCCGTGCATATTTACCTACTGCCCAAGGAGCACGTGACATCTCTTGCGTCGGTGCGCAGGTCCGCACGGATTAGCATACCACTTGTGTGCGCCCACACGCTTCCTAAATATAGCCAACTGCTTCAAACTATGAGAAAGAAGCGATGCATATTTGAATACATACGTCTTCTGACTGCAACTAAAACATTTTCATTATTATTTTATACTTAGAGTTTGTTCACTTTCCGTTCAATATTTATCTCTTCACACCTGAGGAACGTTGATGAAAAAGTGGGCAGTCCAGGGTATCATTGCGACGAGGTCCTGTGTGGGAAAAGGATAGTCTGTTGTTCATCGCTGTTTCGGTGAAAATCCAAAGCAATACCTACAGATGCAGTATTGGTGTCTTAGCCGTTTTGTTTCCTCTTAGAGGTGTTGCGCCCTCAGAGTTCCACAGGTGTCTGTCCTGGGCCCATTTTTAAGGCGAAAGCCTTAGATTCCACATCAAACGCGAAATTTACCGTCGGCGTCAACACGAGTGACGCAAAAACCATCACGTAATGACGTCATAATGACATCACCAATCGTCAAAATTGGTGACGTCAATGACCGTCGCTTGGTCAAAGGTGAACCGATCACTGAGGCAAGTGAGGTGCAGAACCTTACAATGCAATCAATCCTGGACGTACTGAAAAACCACGTTAGGTGCAGAAAGTTTTCGGAAGCGGGCGGGGAGGATCAATACATTGACTGAGAAGGAACAGAAGTGGATAGCCTACGCCCTCCAGTCGTCTGAGTCAAATGCATAAGGAACCCTGTGAGCTTTCTTTTTGTTCGTTTTTGATGTAGAATAATGACATTTCTACCATTAATAAAGCAGATGTAGGCTACATCTGAAAGTATTCGCAGGTGACATCTTGCTTTCTTTAGAGTTTACAGTACAAAATGCAGATGACCAGCTTAAAATTCATAACTCTTTACAGGCGTTAAGCAGATGCTGCAAGGAATGGAGAACGGATATGAATTATTCTAAACGAACATACACGCACACTACAACAAAAAGTGTGCTCTTTCGTTTCCTTGTACTATTGGAGACAAGTTTTTGACAAATGCTAGTCAATTTAAGTAGCTCGGAATGACAATAACCTAAAATTTATTTTTGGGCGCTCGAATCGACAATGTTCGCACTAAAGCATACGCGTGGTTATGTTTCCTGAGAAAAAAAACACAAAGAAAAACTGAAGGATGATACACGCGATGTGATATTAACTGCTTACAAATATTTTGCAAAGCCAGTAATCGAGTACGCGTCAGTGGCGTTGAGCCCTCATCAAAATGATCTGAACAGGCAACCGGAAAGAATTCAGAGGTGCGCAGTGCGCTTATATGTTTTATTTATTTACCTTAAAAGTATTACTTTACTCTTACATATGCAACCTCTCCATCAATCAAAGCTCACAAAAGCAGCTTCCAGCTTAGTTAACATTTAATTAACCTAAATATTTTTTTTAAATATAATTAACCTAAATATAACCTAAAATTAACCTAAAAACAGTTAACCTAAATATTTTTACGTGCTCTCTTTGAGCTGTTTCTGCGACATCAAGATGCAGAATCAAAAGGAGGCATTGAATTTTTACATGCTGCTACACACATGGATGGGAAATGCACCCAGTGAACTGCTGCACCACTTCAATTAGTGAAAAGTGTTTTAGGGTCCATTGGTGAATAATAACGAGTACGTGATGCGCGACCACCATGCCTTGTCTGTCGTTTTGCTTGCGCTTGTACACTACCATCACTGATGCAAAGTACACCACTCAGTAGGCGTAACCGTTACTATTCGTGACTGCGGCTGCAGAGGTTGTACACTCTAACATTCACAGAGCAAAAATGTGTCTAGTGTACGTGCTACTACACTGACAAAGTTTAAGAGCACTACCGTACATGCAATGCACCTCGTGCCAGAGCACGTAGGCTAGGATTTCTCCAACTCTTGCTAGCGCATCATGTCAATTCGACGCTAAGTGCTGTACGAATTATGTGAGCATATTATAAGGAAAATAAATGCTCAAACGTAACAACTTCTAGGCGCGATGCAATTTTGGTATCATGTGGGACGAGTATTGCCGAAACGAAAGTCCCAACACGAGGTCGGCACGGTACACTTTCGGGCAACTAGGAACTAGAGTATGATGCCTATCGTTATACTTTTGTCCCCTTTTGCATTCCGATTCGGTGCACCTTAGAACATAGAAAATTTGACAGATTTCTTTTACGTATTGTCAAACGCGGGGCAGAATCATCTTTCCGAGCATGTGCTTTGGAAAAGCTTCATAGTTTTGGAACAAAACAAGGGCAAGAGAATGCCCATTTCTGGTACTACACTCTCAAACAAGGGAATTATGTGATGAATCCGACAAAACTGGCTCTTATGTTAGCTTTTCGTTGAGCCTGCGTTTTTTTCTGACTGATCGTAGTTGAAAAGCCAAAAAAGACAGCAGCGGTGAACTCGGAACTTTGCGTTCGCACTCACCATTGAACTTACACCACTTCCACGCACAACACAGATATCCGATTACAACTTTGTCGCTTCGAGATTTGTGCACGTACCTTTTGTAGCGATAAAAAAAAATCCTGATAGCTTGACAATGTTGAGTGCGCTGTCGATGCCGTCGCACGAAGCCACGCAGCACACGGCCTGAACGAAAAACCCGCGATGCCCTCGAGGCTGCGCTATACCATGGTTGCTTACCGCTTTTTCAAAACGTGTTTGTATCAAGTAAAGCTGGAACGAAATCATTGAATGCAAACGTTTGTGAAACAATATTTTGTCAAAGCAAAAACAAAACGTTGTTATGCTGCAAATAATATAAAAAATTAAAAAGGCACCTACGCTCATGTAAAGCATTCAGACAGATCCTGATTTATGAAAGACGTGTAACATGGTGGCAACAATGAAAAAGCGGAGAAAGGGGCACGGAGGAAAGAGTGAAATTGTTCTCAATCCGCTCCCCATGCGTGCGTCTTTTTTTCGTGCATTTTCTTTCTCGTTTTGGTCCCACAGGGGCGTTCTGGGGAGCAGTGAGGGTCTCTTTTGTTTTGGTGGTGTTTTCATGAAAGTTTTTCGTCCAACGCGAACATTCTGCTGCCCTATTTGGTTCTCAGCAATGTTTTAGTTGTTTGTATATGTCCAACGAAGAAGTTTCCGTAACGCGTAAGAAACTTACATGTGGGAGCTCCACATTTGGGCTCTTTGGGAATATCTAAGGGAGAGGGTGTGGTTTCCTGAGAAGTGTCCACACATATGGACGCCGGGAACATCAGTTACACTAGGTCCATGATGCTTCTTCATCGTACTTGGGAACATAGCTTATTGGCGGCTCTGTTTAAACGCAGTAACCATTACCATCATCACTACTTGCCCCAACGCCTTCATCCTCAGTTCAACCTGTTAATCGATTGTAATCATCATCATAAACGTTGATGTGGTTCCTTGCTAACGGCTATGATTCAGCATTTTTATCACCATCGTTCCTTATCGCCACCATTAGGGCGTTAATTCTCATGTTCAAAGCTTTCATCATGAGTATCATTATCACCAGTCAAGGCTCATTTGCTTGCCCACAGCTCCACTTCAGCGTGTTGTCATCATCTTTATCGTCGCTCATAATCATTACCAATCATTTCATGGTTGCGTTCAAACTAAATGCTTTCATCATCAGCAGCATTGTTCGAGATGCCTTTGCTTATTGATGGCTCTGCTTCAACGCAATAATTACGGGTGCTTTCCAAATCGGCACATTTCCTTCCGCTAGTTAGCTCGAAAATTATCACAGCTATGTCTTCATCACTTAATCCACGTCCCTAATAAAGCAAATTAATTCGAAACATAACTTCGAAAAGGCGTATTTACCTATACTACAGATAATGTTTCACGCAGTGCCGATCGACAACGAAGGGGGCCCTAGTACCATGCGGCGTTCTGTCCGCTTCTTACACGAACTCGGTATGCCTGGCGTCCACAAGCGTGGATGCCGCAGTGACAACTCAACTTACAACACTTTGGTCGCTCGCAGTGCAACAGAACTCACAAAAAACAAGATAAACCCTTCCTCTTCTCGAATAAAGCCGAAATATCTAAAAACTCTTAAGAATTTAGAGTGAACTTACAAATATAAATAGGCGTACAGCTGTACAGGCGACATGAGAAGAACGCCATAGATCTGTGCGCGATTATCGCTGTTTGTTCACAGAAGTGGCCACTTATAGATGTTTTTATGAAATTCTTAAGTAATGCCAACACTTCAATCTTTAAGGCAATGCGATGGCTAGCTTGATACCACTTCACTGATATGTTTCTACACATATGTGAACGCCGGGATAGAAACGGTTAATATCACACATGAAGTATTTAAAAAACAAATGTATAAAAACAATGAACACTCTAAAAGTGTTGTCACGCACTACGTGGGGTAGTGGCAAGAAGTGTCTGGTAAATCTTTATAAGAGCCTCATGCGCACGCGTCTAGATTACGAGGCAAT
Organism: Rhipicephalus sanguineus; assembly: GCF_013339695.2. Taxonomy (NCBI): domain Eukaryota; kingdom Metazoa; phylum Arthropoda; class Arachnida; order Ixodida; family Ixodidae; genus Rhipicephalus; species Rhipicephalus sanguineus. The sequence continues at coordinate 174,347,408 of NC_051179.1, read as the reverse complement.
AATCTATCAGTCTATGACACCAAGCGCCTTGAAGACGTCCGACCCTGTCCACCACTGAGGCATTCGTCGTTCTACGGGTGCTTTTTGTACGAGTCCAGTAGATAGCCTCTACGCTGAATCAAACGAGTGGTCGCTCCACCTGGAGACATCCTACATATCCTTTGTATATTTTCTCAAAGTGAACGCTAAGAAGGAACACCCCTCACACTCTAAAATTAATTATTTGTCCAATTCTGCCCTTTTTCACAACCCTCCTCCCGTGAGGCAGCTCTACGCACGTCTTGTAAGGGGCCTAGCTCAGAAAATGGGTGTGCCACAACACCGTTCGGCGGCTCCCGCTGAACAACTCCCGCCATGGCAGTGGCAGCTTACAGACTATGATGTATCATTCGTGGAAGTTACAAAACACGCGCCTATTGCACATATCTGCACGTACTAGAGCACTGCACGGGCCGTGATTCGCAGCCTGGGCCCGGCCCAGGCTGGGAGCTCGTTAAAGATTACCCGGCCGCGCCCGGCCCGGTGATGCCTGTATTGACTGCTGCCTGACCATGCGACACGAGGCAGTGGATGGACGACAAGCCGGGTCTGTAAAGAGCTACGTGCTTAAGACAATATGAACTTCGAACAGCGAAGCTGTTCTATCTCGGCAATAAACAGGGTGACCGTACCCGAAAAACTATCATCATCATGAAATGATATGTGCCCCAGAAATTGGGCAAATCCCACTAGTAACCGCTACGGCGTAGCCTGCAATAACCCTGATGGGTGAGGAGGAGTATTGAGCGAGAGAAACAAACAGAGAGACGGAAAAATACAAATAAAAGGAAAGAGAAATTCTTGCCGTTGTGGCGACCACTGCGCACAGACCTACGCAACCTCCGTCTCGTCACTGATTAGCCCGGCGTGACACAGCTACCCGCTGCAACACGCTTCCGATAAAAGACAGCGCCACGCAGTTTCACCGGAGGCTTACGTCACCACTGCTGGCTATATAACCCAAGTTACCAAGCTTGGTTTCATGTTTGCTTCTCTAACCTTCCGAAGCGCAGCATCGGCATGCTTGCCCTGCTGCTGCTATTACGTTAATAAACATCGTTTTGTTTTATGTTGGGATCCGTCCTTCACCGACTCCGCATCTCACATCTGGTGAACCGGAAATCGAACTAACCGCACCGCCATGGCCGACCCAGAAGACCTCACCGCTCTCCGCCATCAGGTACAACAACTCCAACAGGAACTACTGACCCAGCAACAGCAGCAAGCTCGCAACGCTTCCACAAACGAGGCCGTGCCCACCGGACCCGCACGCTGCTTCCTGGCGTGTTGCGGTCAAGCTTCCGCCGTTTTGGGCGGACTCACCCGAGGTCTGGTTTGCCCAGGTCGAGGCCCAGTTCTCCCTGGCGCACGTCAATCAAGACCGGACCCGATACGACTACGTCGTCGCCCACTTGGACGCCCATTACGCCAACGAGGTCCGGGATATCCTCGCAAACCCGCCAACGGCTAACGCGTACGAACACCTCAAGAGCGCACTTATCCGTCGCTTATCACTCTCAGAAGAGCAAAAGATACAACTGCAGTCCGCTGAGCTCGCTGAGCGCAACCCTTCGCAGCTCCTGCGCCACATGCGTGCACTCGCGGGCAACATGCACGTACAGGATTCTTTCCTGCGATTGCTGTGGCTCCAACGACTCCCACCGCACGCCCAGGCAATTCTGCAGACACTGATCAGGCTACCTCTCGACGAACTTGCGGAAATTGCTGATCGCGTCGTCGAGGCCTCCTTATCGCAGTTGTCGCCCACCACCCAGGCTGTCGCCGCACCGCTGAACACCACGGAGCTTGCGCGCCGTATCGACGACATCGATTGACGGCTCACCTCCATCCAACAACACCTGGGTGAACGGCTTCCGACGCGACAGCGCCGCCATTCGCCAAGCCGCGACCGGAACACCACCTCATTGCCGCAACCTGACATCAACGGTCTATGCTACTACAACCGAGGCTTCGGCGACAAAGCCCGCCAATGTCGTTCACCTTGTTCCATGGGACATGCGGAAAACGACAACGGCAGCTCGTAGAGACGGCCGCAAGCTGCCAACCCGGAGGCCGTCGCATCTTCGTCACCGACCAGACCACGAAGCAGCGTTACCTGGTTGACAGCGGTTCCGACATTTGCTGCTACCCGCGATCTCACCTTCAAGGCCCTCATCCGCCGACATCTTTCGAGCTCAGCGCGGCAAACCGGTCCACAATCAAGACGTACGGCTCGCTGCGCCTGCACACCAGCTCACGAACTCACGCCGCGGCCTCCACTGGAACTTTGTCATCGCCAACGTCGCCGAGCCAATCATCGGCTCAGACGTCCTGGCTCACTACAGCCTCCTTCCGGACTGCCGCAACGACCGGCTCATCGACGCGACAACGGGACACTCCACACCAGGCCAGCGAACGACCGCCCAACAGCGAAGCATCAAGGTCCACAGTGTTGACGCCGTACCATGCCATCCTCGCCGAGTTTCCAGGCTTGACGCGCCCAAGCGGACTGCCACGCAAAGCGCAGCACACCACCGTGCACTACATCCGGACCTCTCCAGGCCCCCCGGTTTTTTGCCGTGCCCGTCGCCTTGCCCCAGACCGCATGCGCATAGCCAAGGCAGAGTTCGAAGCCATGATCCAAGAAGGCATCGCCCGTCGCTCCGACGGCCCATGGGCCTCGCCACTTCACCTTGTACCGAAGAAGACCGCTGGCTGGCGACCATGTGGGGACTACCGCGCCCTCAACGCACGCACCAACCCGGACAGGTACCCAGTCCACCACATAAAGGACTTCGCCCATCACATTCATGGCTGCCACGTCTTCTCCGTGCTAGACTTGGTGAAAGCTTACACGCAGATACCCGTCAACCCGGACGACGTCACGAAAACTGCAATAATCGCCCCGTTTGGCTTGTTCGAGTTTCCCTTCATGAGGTTTGGCCTTAGGAACGCTGGGCAAACCTTTCAGCGCTTCATCAATGAAGTCGTCCGTGGCCTCGACTTCTGCTTCGTCTATCTTGACGACATATTGATCTTTTCACGTGACGCCGAAGAACACCACGGGCACCTTCGTCTGTTGCTCCAGCGCCTCGACGACCACGGCCTGCTCGCCAACGTCCAGAAGAGCACGCTCGGCGCTTCCACCGTCCATTTCCTCGGCCACGAAGTCTCGTCAGAGGGAACTCGACCCCTGCCTGATCGCATCTCTGACTTGCAAAAGCACCCTCAACCCACCACCGCTAAGGACCTTCGCCGTTTCCTCGGCATGCTGAACTTCTATAGACGCTTCTTACCGCACGCCGCCGACTACCAGGCGCCCCTTCATGATGTCCTGGCTGGTCTACGTGGAAACCAACCCGTCACGTGGACACCGACTTTGGTGCAAGTTTTTGAGGAATGCAAGACTGCTCTCTGCACCGCCACGCTCCTCTCCCATCCCGTCCCAGACGCTCCCTTGGGACTCTTCACGGACGCCTCTGGTTTCGCCGTCGGCGCCGCCCTGATGCAACGCGTGGACAACACCTGGCACCCCTTGGCATTCTTTCCTAGGAAACTCTCAGCTTGGAAGGTGAGCCCTTCAATGGCCAGTTCCACCGACGAAACCACGACCGCTGCCCGTTCGAGTTCGCCAGCTTACTACAGAGGACTTCTGGCGATATACGAAGCAGTGCAGCACTTTCGCCACGTTCTCGAAGCGCAGCACTGCACCATCTATACCGACCACAAACCTCTAACGTACGCCTTCTCTCAACGTCGCGACAAACTCCCGCCTGTTCAGCAGAACCAACTCTCGTTCATCGCACAGTTCACCACCGACATCCAACACATCAGCGGGAAAGACAACATGGTCGCCGACGCGCTTTCGCGGGTGGCCACCATCAGCTCGGTGCAAATAACAGCAGACCTCCTCGCCCAGACTCAGACCACGGACTCCGAGCTGCAGGAACTTCTCAAGGGCACGTCCTCACTTCAGCTAAAAGAAGTCCCCATTCCAGGGTCAGCAAGAACTATCTGCGGCGACATGTCGACAGGACGAAGCAGGCCCTACGTGCCCCTGTGCCATCGCCGTGGTCTTTTCAACCAGCCCCACAACCTCAGCCGTCCCGGCATACGTGCCTCTACACGCCTCGTGGCTGACCGCTATGTCTGGCCCTCCATGCAGCGGGATTGTCGCACGTGGGCGCGCTCCTGCATTCACTGCCAACGTGCAAAAATCACCAGGCACGTCACGTCCCCACTCGGAACATTCGCTCAGCCCTCAGGTCGGTTCGAGCACGTCCACCTCGACATCATAGGACCATTTCCCCCGGCAGGACCCTACCGCTACTGCCTCACCACCATCGACCGCTACACTCGATGGCCCGAGGCATGGCCTCTCGAGGGAATCACCGCGGAAGACGTCGCCTCGGCCTTCTTCTCCGGCTGGATTGCCCGTTTCGGCGCTCCCCGCCGCGTAACCACCGACCAAGGGCGACAGTTTGAGTCTCACCTATTCAGGCTCCTGGGAATAACCATCGGGTTTGAACGCTTGAGGACCACGAGATACCATCCCTGCGCCAACGGAGTGATCGAGCGTTTTCACCGACAGTGCAAAGCCGCCATTATGGGCCATCCGGACTCAACCTGGCTTGAGGCCATCCCAGCTGTCATCGTCGGTCTTCGCGCCACCTTCAAGCCGGACATCCATGCTACGCCAGCAGAGCTCGTCTACGGGGAACCACTCAGTCTGCCAGGTGAATTTCTCGCAGCTCTGCCATCCAGCACTACGACGTCAGACCCCACCGACTTCGTCGCCCGGCTCCGACGCACCATCGCTGTCTTACGCCCGTCCCCTGCAGCCCACCATAGCAAGCCCACACCTTTTGTGTTCAAAGAGCTAGCATCGTGCACGCATGCTTTCCTCCGCGACGACACCGTCCGCCGGCCTTTCCAGCCACCCTACAGCGGACCCTATCTAGTCGTCCATCGCGACGACAAGAACTTCACCTTGCGCTTGAACGGGAACGACGTCCGCGTCTCGATTGACCGACTCAAGCCCGCATAGATCGCGGCGAACGAACCTGGCAGCGCCACTCTTTCAACTGGCGTCCTTCCACCGACGTCGCAGCCCGCTCCTTTCACGACACGCTCTGGACGTCTGGTACGCCTCCCAGATTTCTACAGACCCTGAAGGCTCTGCACTCCGCGGGGGGGTGATGTGGCGACCACTGCGCACAGACCTACGCAGCCTCCGTCTCGTCACTGATTAGCCCGGCGTGACACAGCTACCCGCTGCAACACGCTTCCGATAAAGGACAGCGCCACGCAGTTTCACCGGAGGCTTACGTAACCACTGCTGGCTATATAACCCAAGTTACCAAGCTTGGTTTCATGTTTGTTTCTCTAACCTTCCCAAGCGCAGCATCGGCATGCTTGCCCTGCTGCTGCTATTACGTTAATAAACATCGTTTTGTTTTATGTTGGGATCCGTCCTTCACCGACTCCGCATCCCACACCTTAAACGAATTCTTCACCAGGCGGGATCGAACCCGGGTACCGTCGATACAAAGGCGAGCGCCCTAACCACTCGGCTATTCAGGCACGCTAGCAGAGGATAGCATAGCCTTTTATAGTATAGGCTATCAAGGGGGTTGGAAAGGGAAGTGAGCGTGGAAAGGAGAGAAGTGAGGGAGCGGAGAAAGGAAGAGAGCAAATCATAGCACAAAAAGAATGAGAATGAGCGAAATAGAAATCCAGAAAGGAAAATAAAGACAGAGAGGACATCAACGAAAGAAGTAAGTACAGATAGAGAAAAAAAGAGGAAGCAAGCATCGCGTCGTCTAGCGACCAGATACTGCACCACCTGGTCAAGCCGCGCATGCGCAGTAGCTAAGCCATGGCCACCGACGGAGACATCGCGCGCAACCTCGGCTCTTTATTCCGTAGCCTGGCTTCGTACTACCACGGGGGAAGCGGCGCATCTCCAAGCTAGACGTGTCGGTCGACGGGGAGTACAAGCGGCGAAGGGCCGGTGCTTCGTTGTGCCAAGCATTGCGCGAGCTAATGCGAACTGCCCGAAACTTAACACGAAAGTGTTTTATGCCGGGCTCCACCAAGTACATCCGTTACGAATACGACGTTGATAAAATGCACGTAAAGGGGTGAGAATGAACAAACAAAAGGATCCAGCCTCTGAATCGAACCCATGGCCGGACTTGGCGGCCGCGACGGTAAGCGCCCGACGCTCAACCGACTAAGCTACATAATTACAACGAATAACATCCCCTATACTTTCTTTGGCATTATTGTCTGTTAGTTCTCATTAATACTGTGTCTAACTAAGAAACGAGCCCTTGAAAACAATCGTCTTTCCTTCATTCATAGCGAGGGTCTCGTTCTGGCAGACTTGATGCCTTCAGATAGTATACGAGGGATTATTGGTCAGCTGCCAGCTCGTAAAAAGATCACGTGCTACGTGACGCCAACAGGCAAAAAAAGAGTGTTCCACACTCGCCGCCATGGCTGCGACTGGCGCTGACTAACACTCCCAGGTTTAAATGCACATATATACCCCATAAAGTGAACGGGAGGATGACCGCCGCCGTAGCTCAGTGGTAGAGCATCGGACGCGTTATTCGAAGGTCGCAGGTTCGGTCCCTGCCGGCGGCAAGTTATCTTTTCGTCCACTTTACTTTCTTCACACTTTATCCTAATTACAACGAATAACATCCCCTATACTTTCTTTGGCATTATTGTCTGTTAGTTCTCAGTAATACTGTGGCAGGGGAAAGTCATTTTACATGCTCTTATGTGCCCAGAAATCTGCATAATTTCACCACGTTAGGTACGTTTGCGATTTTGTTCTGAAAAGTTGTGTACCGTTCACAAGAAATGAGAAGTGTGACTTGGTGTGCAAGTTAAAAACAAGAAATGCTGTATATTTGTAAAATGCATGTCAGTATTCTATTTGTAATGTTTTGCTAGAAATAATTTGTATATCCATGCAGTGCAGTTTTGTTTGTGAATTGATGTGTGAAAACAGTTGACTCTCTGCTGCCAAATTCTTAGGGGCAGGGGCCTTTGTCAAGCCGCTACAATAGGGGCTTTTTGCTCCTGTCCTAGCATTTGTTCTCGTGCCGAATGCTGAAATAAAGGCGATCTGAAATCTGAAAATCGGAAACCTGAATGTAAAGCTTAATATGTACTGATGGGCTAGATGGTGAGCCATGATTTTCGAATAGGCAGCGCATAAAAGGGCAACAAATACGTACACATAAAAAGGAACACACATAAGGGACACACAGTAATATAAAAGGACATAAAAGGACACACAGTAATATGGGTGCCACATACAACAATTAACGAAAAGAGAACCCATGCCGCTCAGGGATTCGCCATGGCGATCGCTGTCAAAGGGACCTGAGAACTGCATCATTGCCAACCGTCTATTCTTTCAACATTTCATGCCTGGATTACATCGTTCTCCAAAAATCATGAAATTCAAGTGCGACGAACGATGTGAATATTAGACAGCCTACATTGACATTTACGATTTAGGTCGAAAATGCGAACAGAGGGCGACACACCGGAACGCAAAAACCTGAGCGACAAGAAATTTAGGTTTTAGAAGCCACAGTTTCGCTTTGTAAGTGTTGTAAACCATGAAGCGCTGTTCTTGTGCTTGCGCGAAACACCCGAGAGCAAGGAACCATGTGATCCGCGCACTTACGTTGCATAAAATGAAGCAGAGTCAGCCAATAAATGCCACGGACAAACGCTTACACGTATGTCCATGCTGAGCTCGACACCAGCGCTGGTGTCGTTCCCTCTCTTTGTCCGAGTGTTAGTCTGCGCTAGAAAAGTTATTGCGATGTATATGCAGCAACTAGCTCGCCTTTCAGTATTATTCTTTCAGCTTTCAACTAGCTCGCCTTTCAGTATCGGTAGTGCCTACCAGAGGCATTTGTTGTGGAGATCAAAAATTAGTTTGTCGCTTTAAATAAAATTTACAGCAATAAAAATTTCCACATCACAAGAGAATACGTTGGAGCATATAATGAACCCTCTCATATACTTTTATCGCGAGGGCCTTGACGCTCAACGTGTGAATATCCCGGAAAAGTAATTTTCTGTCAACCTTGCACGCATTTTTCTCAATAAACATTTGCTTGCATATGTTGAAAATATTTTAGCCGATATTATGTCGAGTGCCAAAAAAGCTAAAAATTTTTTGCGGCTGAAAGGCTGCCGCCGTTTTTACAAAAACTGTCTGAATTTCATGTTGTCTTGCTTCTTTGCTAAGCCTATTTAAGCCGGAAAATTAATATATTGTTTTACTTTCGACGTCACGTGAAAGAACAATATCAATAGAATGCTTTAAAACAGAATGTGCCGTTGCACACAGTTTCAATGTCAATTACGCATAATTTATTTCCGCCTAAGTTTTCGTCCTCGCCGGAACATTCAAAGGGCGGTCACGTGACCACAGAATTTTTTAACGAAAACACTTCACTAAAGTCGCTCTGACACAGTCACCTTCCACCTCAGTTGTTTTCAATAGAATCGCTGGTGGTCGAATATTGGGCTGGGTCCTTTCACTTGGAATAACCAAATTACGTTCTTTGCCTTTTGCTTCGTGTTAGCGTGTGATGGCTTGTTGTCGGAGCAGTGCAGCTTCCACACGCAGTGGCGCAGGCAGAAATTTGGATCGGGGGCAGGGGGGGGGGGGGCACCCTCTTGATCCGACATGGGGTCCGGGCAGGTAAGTGTGGTCCAGTGTCATTTTGTGCTCTTTATCACATGGGAGAAAAAATTTCGGCGGGGGCACGGAGCCGGTGTGCCACCCCCCGGCTACGCCACTGTCCACATGCATCAATGATGTTTGTCCGCTGCCTACTGCTTCGAGTGTGATAACGCCAACCATAAAACTAAGCGCCGCAGAAAGGCAACAATGTCGACGAGCGAATGCCGTGCCTTCGAGGAGCAAGACAGAGCCGTGAAGGACGGCTCCAGCTATGGATCTCTCCCTCTCGTGTTGCTGAAGCGCGGTGTGGTCGTGTGTGCATGTACACAGGTGTAGGTTGCCCGATTGCTTGGTAGAGCACATCATGCCTTGTCTCTCCTCTGACAAGAGCTCACTGAGGAGGCGCTACTTATAAACACATTTTATACCTTGCGTTTGGCGCATGCTAGCCTTAGTTGCTTATGTGTCATTAAATCCAACAAACAAACATTTTATTGAAGATACCAGTAGGCTAGTGTTAGGCTTGCTCGCTGGCTGTCGTGCCTTCACTCAATTTCTGCAACCCTTCGATGGTGAGTTGTCGGACCTCTTTCATGGAGAGCGTGAGGCTGGTGTGTCGCTCGATCGCTTGCCTCACTTCTACGGCCATTAGTGAGTCCATGCCCAGTTCGCCCAAGGAAGTCGCTGGGTTCAGTCTTGAGGCATCCTTGACGCCTGCAAGCGCGGTCCAAAAATATTTATGTAAGCCTCACGCACCACAATCTTTAGTCGCCGTTGCGAAGTTGCTTGCTTCCAAGTTCGCTTGTCACATTTACTTTCGTGCCTCTTTGCTGAAAACGTCGAATCACAGCATAGTTCTGCTAGAATGGCGAACAGTGGCCTACTGTTGCTTGAGGACGATGCATCAATTTTGTTTACATTTTATACGACATCTTATACTTACCGCGTTGGCTTAGCCGCTCCGGTATTTCACTTCTGAGGTAGCCTGTGTGGGTTTGACTTACAAAACACGGTGGTCGCATTTAGACCAAGATAAACGGCAACGGGTCCGTTTAGTTTAGTTTTTGCGCACTCCAAGGATCAGAGCAACCTGTATACCCACATTATGGCATACTCCATAACAGTCTCTTTGTAGTGGCGCGTAAGCCTCCATACTTAAATTTTAACTATCTGGCGAGAAGGAACTACCTGGGAACAAGAGCGCGTCGATTCTTTCTTTCTTCGTGGTTCATGTGAGCTGGAGCGCTGAGTTTACCTTGTGTGTCGTGGCGTGTCACAGTGTGAACATGTTTTAGCGCACTCTGTCATACAGTTAATTGAAAGCGCAAACTATCATCCGCCTCCTTGTAGCACAAATAAGCGCGGAAGTGCATGCGGATTTTCACAACGTTGGTAGAGCAACTGCCCCGAAAGGCGTTAATCCGGGGTTCGAACCCCGGATCAGGAAAAAGATTTCCTCAGCTAAGAAGGTTTCCTTTTTTGAGAAATTGGTATGTGTCTCCTTGTAGCTTCGTGGTCCAAACGTGTGGATGGTAGTTTAAACCTTCATAACCTTTTGTCTACGTTGCGGGTTACTTCAAAAGTGGTTAGCAGTCCAGCTATTTGATAACGGCTGACAGCAGTCGATGAACCACTGTAAATTATTAAGTGCGAATGCACTTTATAAGCGACCCTGAATCCGCCGTCCCATAGCAACGGCGCGAGGAGCGGAGAGGAGCGTCTGTAGCAACGGCGCAGCGACGTCACGCCCCACGTGACTGCCCGCGCTCCGCCCTCCGCTCCGTGGCTGCGCGCGCCCTGCGCATTGCCTGTGGTGATGAAGGCCGGCGGCGAGACGCCGAACGAAAGAGTGCGAAGCGAGCCGAGCACCCCGAAGCCGATCTGGCGCGGGGACGCGCGATGTGTGAGCGAGCGCGGGCCCTCGAATTCGATCGGCCGGACGCGCGCTTCAAGCGAGACTTCCTGGACCGCAGCTTCGGATATAGCTGCGCGGTGTGCGATCGACTGTGGTTCGACAACAACCTGAGCCCCATCTCGGGCGTGCGCAAAGCCCCAACAAGTTGAACGCGTTGCGGGTTCTTTGGAACGAGTTCGGAAGACAGATCATCATCATCAGTAAAAGTGCTTTGCACTTAAAAACGGCCAGACCTCCGTGGGTCGGCTGGCGCGTGCTCTCTCGCTGCCGTCTCCTTCGCTCGGCTCTGCAGTTTAGTCGCGCGCGCCCCCTCATAGCATCACCCCGTGCTTCGCACTTCCTCATACTCCCCTTCGGGGAAATGCGGGTTTTTTGGCAAGAGCTATGAAAAACCTACAGAATACTTCATTGTCTGCATATTATATAACGTATATTGCTAGGTTATGCGATGTGTGAATGGATAGGAGCCAGTGCTGGGCAGTATCGAATATACATGTATTTTAGATACTATCTCAGGTACTCTTTGGGTATCTTGTATTTGTATCGCGATACGCCTCGCAAGACGTGTATCAGTATCTTTATTTCTGATACATTGAATAAGGTATCGTGTGCCCTAAGATACAAGATACTAAGCTCGCACTACCACCGTGCGAAACAATAAACTTTGGCTGAACGCCGCTTCTCTAGCTGCCACTGCTGCCACTAAGTCACCAGAATAAAACTAAAGGCAGTGACATTATTTTACCTTTCCGCCAGAGTTTTCCAGCGAGGATGGGCGATGAGTTCTGAGCGTCCCTATAGGTTGAGCAGATTTCCATGGTGGCGCTCGCGTCGTCTCAATAGACAAGCGCGCAGACGTCTACGCCCTGCCGACCTCTTTGTTGTATCGTTCCTTTCCTATTTCTAGTTGTGTCAGTGCTATGACGCTTGGCACTTAGCCATTGTCCTGTGCCGCGTACTCCAGTGCGTGTGGCGCTTTTCGCACAGATTCTGATGCCGCTGTAGTGCCAATACCGAAGGTTCTCTTGCTTAGTGCTTTGTTAGAAAATCTTAAGAATGCAATAATTGTGGGTTGCTTTGCGTCTCATCGCTTTCACACATCGGTGAGTTGAAGGATCTCGATGTAAGGTTGACTTACATACAATGAGATTGACTTACATACACATAAGACTTTAACAGCTATGGCGCCACCGGTACCGATGCTAGATCTAACAGAACAAGCAATCATCTAACAGACGCTATCTTGGCCTGCGTCTCTTTTTTTTATTGAAAAAGTTTTTAACATCATAATTTAATTGTTAGCACAAGTTCCTTCTTAGCTGTCCTTTTCCATCGGATACATTACTTATGTCTCTCTATATTTTTTCTGGTCTACTTACTGCAATATGCCTTTAACGTGCTGCCAAGGTAAGCTCTCTGCTTTGTTCTTTCTTTCAACTCTCTGCGTCATTTCTGCTACTGTTTACATACTTATATTCTACTTGAATTCAATGTTAGCAAAGGTGATTTTGAGAACACATATATGTAATATAATCCGAGAGCGACTGGAGTATACAGTAACGAAAAATCTGTTTTCTGTTAGGTAACATAGTGACATTGAGTCTGAATTATAATAGCGTAAATTATTAAGAGCCATCTTAAATATGTTAGCAAAAGTATTCGAGAAACATTGTTATACCAAACGCTCCGTTTTTCTTACGAGGAAAACGGAGCATTATTTTTCACGACGAGACGTTTTGTTGACGAGGAACCGCTTTTATATTTTGCTTACATATATCTGTTTTCCTCGTTTAGGCTTCCCTAATTTCTTTCAGTGTTACTAATCACCTGGTAATCGGACCTATAGAGAGAGAGAGAAAGAGCAAAGGAAGGCAGGGAGGTTAACCAGAAGTTTGTATCCGGTATGCTACCCTGCACTGGGTTGGGCAATAGGGGGTTGAAAGCGAGAGAGAGAAAATAAGTAATAAATAAGGGAAAAAAACAATCACAACCACACACACACCAAAGCGTTCCGCTCAGAGGCGCTCTGACAGGCCAGTGGATTGCCGGAAGGCTAGTAGTGCTTGTAAAGCCTTCTTCTGCGACGTTATGTCCGGACGATGGCGTAATAGTCTTCCTTCTGATAGAGGCTGCTCGTCTAACTTGTTAAAAGCATGGCAAAGAGATTGTGTCTGTGTGCTATACTTCTGACAGTCACACAGAACATGCCCAATTGTTTCTTCGTCGCCGCAGTGTTCACAGGCGGTGGTGTCGGCCATCCCTATGCGGAATGCATACGCATGGGTAAACGCGACGCCCAGCAATAATCTACACAGAACGGTAGCGTCACCTCGGCGAAGTCTTGATGGCAGTCGAAGGCTTAACGTGGGATCAGAGGAGTGTAGTCGTGCATGCATGAAATGTGGCTGATTCCAATTTGACATGGTGCATTGGCGAGCGAGCATGCGGAGCTTCCGCGCAGCGTCTGTCCTAGAAAGAGGTATCGACAGGTCGCGGTCCTCTGTATGGGCTGAACGGGCAGCTTGATCGGCCCGTTCATTGCCGATAATCCCACAGGACTGCATTACATTTCAAATCAGACATATAAGTGGCAATAGTGTGAATAGCGGCGCTGCCCTGCGTTGCTTTGTACAACTGTACACTACGTCTGAAACGTTTCTGGGCTGTACGTGTTCTCGGTGACGTACAGCTGTCCGGTGATCTATTATTGTGAACATGGTAATACGTCTACGGGCAAGGCATTTGCGCCATCGTAAGGAGGCTTCATATTGAATTTTTTATGATTAGATGGTAACCCGCTTGCTGGTAGGCAAGCAGAGCAGAGATTCCCATCAATTACAAAAGCTAAAAGCAAAAAGCGCTCTCAGTGAAGTGTGTAAAGAGCTGCAATGTCAAGGAGCTAAAGCAGCGCCTATAACTAGTTTTGGATTGAAACTAATATGCCTTGAGCAAGAAGTAAGAAACTTTTCAGATACTAACACAGATTCATTCAAATTAAACAAAATTAGCCGCAGTTATTAGAATTTCAAGCGAATATTTTTGTGCATAGGCGTTTAGTGCTACATTAAATAGACATATAATAACAAACTTGAGAATGTATCGTAGTATCTGAAGATACAATTGGAATGTATCGTATCGGATGCAATCACTGTTTTAGTATCTTGTATCTGCTTCTCAAATACTTCTTGCGTGAGTATCTTGTATCATATCGTGATACAAAAGTATCTTTTCCCAGCCCTGATAGCAGCTACCTAATTTGCAAAAGTTGCCTACGAAAAGCAGCAATGATTTTGACAGCAATGCTGCAAATGATAAACTGCGGCTTAGACGGTTAGCGAATACATTGGGCTTGATGAGACTCGGTTGGGGATCCGTCGCAATTGCGTTTTAGGGGCTACTATGTACGTGTAAAGAGGCTAGGTAACGGCTTCGCGGCAACGCGCTCTTCATAATTTTGCCGGGTAGTACGTATTGCAATCACTTTATGCCACAAAAATATGAGCTTCGCTTCTGGACTGTGGAAGATGCCACGGTGCGCCTCCAAAGATCTTCCACGTTTTAGATAACTGCATAGACCAGTTGACCAATGATTCCGACTACGACACGAATTCGGCGATGGCATCACGGATAACTGTCGGAATAAAACGAAGGCGAGACAGCGGCCACTGACGAACGCGTCAGTATTTTAAGAAGCACAGGACAAGCGCTAACTCGCCACCATCATTCTTGCGAAAACAATTTTCTAGTTATATATAGACTGCCCCACCAATTTATAGCCAGAGTTGAAGAATATTCATGTTTAAGACACAGGGCGTCCAAACACAGACACAAGAGAAAAGTCAAGACATCAAAACGCCGCGTTTGTGGTGTCCTGACTTCTCTCTTGTGTCCTTGTTTGCACACTCTGTCTCTTTAACATGAATGTTTACTTAGTCAGCTCTCTCTTATTCTAAGCTTTAAAAATTGCGCAGATCCCACGTGTTGTGGGAATCGGTTTCATGCGAAGCAGTCCGCGAGTACTTCCATGCTGTATTTTATGGCTTTGCGCCAAGCGTTACGAGGTGCATCGACGTGTTTTTGTGTGTTGTGTGCACATCGTGGGCCTACCAGGCACGTCAACAACACTGGTGTTTAAAAAGTAACATACTGTCTGACGTAACGACCGGACTCATTTTAGCGTACGTATTGGACTGCTATAAAAGCGAAGCCAACACTGTAACCACAGACGTTAGTCTATGACGCCTGTGTCGTAGGAGTGCATATGTAGTGTTCACTGTTTTCTTGTAAAATTAGACAGCCAGCACCACAACCACAATTGACGTTGCACCGACAATGCGCCTGCATAGGCAGTTTTCCAAACAAGATTATATACCTAGCGTGGCTCTGTGATAGAAAAGCCGAGTGCCACGCAGAATGCGTGCGTTCGATTCCTGCTGGGATGCTGATTTTTATTATTTCCACTCGTCGAGTCAACGCTGCATATGTCGTTCTTTCTTAACGCTCTCACATTTGAATTACCAATGTCTGTTCTCGCCGTTCCTGTGTAGACATAAACTGTCAATAACCTGTGGCGCATACCCGTACAACGCGACCCGTGGTAAACAGGTATGTGCATAGGCGTGCGCACAGAGGGGGGGGGGAGGGGCAGGGGGCGGTTGCCCCCCCTAATCACCCAAGAGGGGGGCGCGAAATCTACCCTGTACATTGACCCTTCTAGACACCTAAGAGGGGGGGGGGGCGCAAAAGCTGCCCCATACATTGGCTTATTGGGGTGGGGGGGCGCTGCGATGAACCATCGCCCCCCCCCCCTAATGGGGAACCCTGCGCACGCCTTTGGGTATGTGCCACACATGTCTGGAGGAAATGGTTTGACGACGTACGCAACAGCATTTTCGCGTTATTCATGTCATGACCCGACAGTCGTATTCGCCAAATCCTCTTACCCTCCCATGCCAATATTCGTCTACACCATGTTAAGGAGGCGATCTTGAGAGCACCCAGATGTAGGCGGCTAGATAGATAGATAGATAGATAGATAGATAGATAGATAGATAGATAGATAGATAGATAGATAGATAGATAGATAGATAGATAGATAGATAGATAGATAGATAGATAGATAGATAGATAGATAGATAGATAGATAGATAGATAGATAGATAGAAACACTTCGCACTTAAAAATATTTCAACGCACTCAACGACAACGTGACCAAATGTACTGCTGACTATTGCATTGAGTAAGTCGCATGATTTACTCTTTTTATCTTAATTGCCAATTATGTATTTTTATTAAATGACTGTTGAAGCAACAAAGCCGGGAAACAATGTTTAATGAGATATTGTAGATCGGTTTGAAAAAACGTTCGATTATTAATTTCTTAACTTTCTATCTGTTAAGTATTAGCGTTCTTCTGCTTACTACTGATGCCACCGAAATACAAAAAAATGAATACCAGGTGATATGCTCGCTTGCGCGCATATGCGCGCCGTTTTTGCAGTACTCCCTAACGTTCAGCGTGCTCCTGCGACAGGACGATTAAAGGATGGTTAGGGGCACAGCACCTAAAAAAAAATCTACGAAAGAGCGGCCCCCGCGTGTGAGTGAATCTTTTATCTCGGCCCTACATCACGCTGTCACCCTCGCCCCTTCCAATGTGTTTCTCTATTGGTATGAAAAGAAAAGAAAGAAATGCCTACGCTGCATCAAATGCTGCCTAGGGTCTCATGTGGCATTTGCTCCGTGGTTGCTACTTTTTATTGAAGGAGGTTTTTTTTTCTCGGAACGGTATGCCATTTTTCTCGTTTAATGTCCATCGCAGTCAGGGATAGCCTGTTCAATCAACCTCTGTGGGCGCAGCAGCCTTTCATAATCCTTTCAACTTACATTTGAAGGCACTAAAAGCGCCGCGCGTTAGGCGGCAGTCACGTGGTACTTTTCAAATTCCGCACGCTTCAATGAAAGGCCGGAAAAATTAATCAGGGGGGATTGAAAAATTCGAAATTTCTGAACAAGCGCTACAACTTTTGTATTGAAGATTTTTCCCTAGAGTAACTATTTCAAAAGTTCGTTAAGCAATCTTTCTTAATTGCTGAACTCGGCGGATTGGAAAAAAAAAGCCACAGTTTCGCCGCAACAGCGAAGCAATGAATGGGACAGCAACAAATTGGAATGTAACGCGAAGAACGGAACGCAGCTCGAAATTGCCAGCGCGTCGCTCGAGCCCAAAGGACGCACGAAAAGAACGCACACAGGACGAGCGCGAACTATCAAGCGTCACAGCTCGACACTTAAAGCGTACTGCTCAAACATAAAGCAGGACGCACGAAACGAACGAACAGGTACACACAGAACGAGCGCGAACTAACTGTCACAGTTGTTACTTATGTCTGTTTGAACAGCACGCTCCTTTCGCAAACGCGGCCGCTGCAGCGAGTATCTTCGTACGCTCTGTGACTTCAGCGCGGAGATCGCAGTGAAAGCACAAGACATACAACCACCCGCTTCACCCCCCCCCCCCCTGCCGCCCCCTTCTTTGCTCGAGATAAGCGCACGAAGGCGACCACGCCCTGCAGGGCGAAGAGCAACTGAGCAACGGCGTACGCTGGAGCGGGGCGACGATCTTTAAAGCGCACAACGCCAACATCGCGCCAACATCGCGCCATCTATGTTGTAACTAAGAAAGCATGCTGAAGGAAATGGTGTTTATAAATAGCTCGCCGTTAGTAGGCTGAAAGACTGTACTGTTGGTGGCGTAACCGTCTAACGCCGCGCGCTGGAAAGCGAGAGGTGGCCCGTTCGATTACGCGCGTCGGAAAGCTTTTCTGAATTATTTTTCTTTGTGGCTTTGATGTATATATATATATATATATATATATATATATATATATATATATATATATATATATATATAGAGAGAGACATATACATATAGGGTGCATGACGGTGGCGGCGGCGGCAAAAATCAGCCGAGACTATCCATATAAGTGCTATCGCAGTAATACCCCTGTCACACAGGGCAACTTAAGTGCACTTCGCCGCTAGTGTCATTTGCACGCTGTCACACAGGAACGCTTAGTGACACTCGCTGCAAAGTACACTTGCCGGAAAGTGCGTTCGCCAAACTCACTTCGCTGCGACGGATTGTCTATCCTCGGCAGCAGTGGCTTGCAAATAAATACGCTAATGCAAAACGCGACGATCATGGTATTTTTAAACCATCGTTCTCGTTATTAGAAATAATGCCATGTATTCAAACAAACGATACTACAACAAAAAACCTCGCTACTCTCGCTCTCGGGCAGTTTACGCCCACGTCCGCTAGGGGGATGCGGGAGCACATGGCGTGCAATGGCCGCGTCCGTCGCGTTGTTTACCTTCTTGCACATGTGCAGTTCTGTCACTCTCTAGTCATTTGCCATGGCGTGTGCCACGGGTGCCAATCCTACGAAGACAACGTGGTACGACCCAGAGACGCGGGCGCTCATACAACTTTGGGAGGAGCATTTGAGCGACTTGCGCCGTGCTAAGAGGAACTCGAAAATATATGCAGCAATCTGCGAGAAGCTCCAACTACTTGGATTCGAAAAAAGCACGAAAGAAGTAAAAAAAAGATTGAAAATCTGGGAAGTAAATACAGGTAAGCTTTTCAACCTCTCACAAATACATAATGCTCCCCGAGTCATGTACTGTCATGCGTGTTGTACACTACAGCCGTTGATGAATGTATTTGCTTGATATTGCTTCTTTGGTACCCCTTGAAGGGCCCGTTCTGTTTACACATTGTTCGTTTTGAGGTAGCTGTGGTTAGACGCCAATTTTCAGTCAAGCGTAATTTAACTGCTCAAGATAAATGTATCGCCGGTTCATTGTTATATTGGCTGTAAACGATTAACACGATACGCGCGTTCGCTTTACCCGTAGCGTCTGCTTCGTGAACTGCAGAGGACAGCAGTGAGCGTTTTTCTGCCGTGCTCTGAGTGCCGGTATTGAGGGATCCGATGACATGAGCAGGGATTTCTCTCTCTTTACTTTGTTTACTGCGTTAAGAAGAGGCTTCCTACCCTTCGTGTACCCTTCGGGCAAGCGAGCTATTTAAGCTGTCTAGTTGTTCCCGCATTTGCGCGACCCCATTGTCCTTACACCGGCGACTGATATCAGATTTCGCGTCGGGAACATTTGCGACGCAGGTATTGCCTTAAAGGGCCCCGAGCTACTACCATCTGAAGTAAAGACAACTTTAACGTGACGCATGCCAGTGCATTAATTCGTGCTTACATACTTGCAGATTAATAAAACGCAAGCAGACTGGCACAGGGTCAGGGGCCATCTGCTGGCCGTATTACTGGGAGATTCACCGATTTCTAGGAACGCTGCCGCTGCAGGACGAAAGTTTTGCTGAAGAAAGCGGCTTCAGCCAGGGTTCCCCAGCACAGGAGGTGAGTGTGCAAGTACCTTTTGCGATTTATCCTCATCAGGCGGCACTTATTTTGATTAACTGATGATTTAGTCGTTCAAGTGCGTTGCTTCTTCATTGCCATTATAACTACATACCCCCCAAAAACGTTGAGTGTTTTATGCGAATTTCATACTCCATGGAACTGTAATTTAGTTTTAGTCTGAGCTTGAACTAACCGGCTACGTTTGCAATATTACCAAAAGTGTGTACAATCAAGCGGGTCACAAAAGACGAGACAGAATGGGTGTTGAGTACGAAACAGTTCATTGATTGCTTAAATGTTACGTAAAGTGCAGTATGACAACCAAGCAGGTGGGCTTGCAATACATTGTGCAATATACAATTGAAAAACCAAATGCAAATTTGTTCGAAATGCCCAGATACACGTTATATGAGCATACTTATCTACGAAAAAGATTCAGCACTGGTACTGTCTCCACTCTGTTGTTTCAATGTTTGTAGCAGTGTAATGAGTATATGTTTACCCAATTTCACAATAAATTAGGAACAAACACAAAGCTTACTTCAATTTATGTCATTTTATGCCAAGAACACTGTGCCACTTCACAAGAATGCCTGATTTAATTAAGTACTGTCAAAAGGAATGCAAATTTTCTGCATGTGCACGCATACTCGTGCAGTTAACCAGAGGTAAACAAAGATTTTATTTCATATTGGGCTAACCTTTTGAGTGGTACTTATTTGGTTGTTAACAACGTGCAATTTTATGCTCTGCAGTTCCTTCAAGGAATAGCACGGGGTGACGTGCAAGACGAACAGCAGAGCCAGTGTTGCTCATCACCTCTCGTGGTGGCATCTGAGCCATCATGCTCCACTCAAACTAGCACATCACCGCAGGCAGCGGGCAACTCAACCTCCACCTCCTTGGAAACAGCAGCAGCTGCCTCCAGCTGTGAAGCTGGTTTGGATGGTGGCGGCTGTGAAAAAGAGCCGAAGAAGCGCAAGAGGCAACCTGCACCATCCACCCTCATGACGCAGCTGCTGGATGAGCAACGGCAGCTTCGTCTCTCTCTTGAACAACGACGAGAGAAAGAACTACAACTGAAGGAGGAGCAGCTGAAGATCTTCAAAGGCATAGCTGCAATGGATGAAAAGCTGCTGTCCGTGCTGGAGGCACTGGTGAAAAAATAAACTAAGATGACATCAAGGGCAATTTCATGCATGCTTTATTGTGTAGAAGACACGACGGCTTGCCACAGCATTTCACAACGTAAAGCATAAATGTAAATGCATGTTAACAATGAAAAGGTCTGAACTAGATCATGAGGAACGGGCAACTTGTTTCGAAAAGTATTCTGTGAATGCAGCCCTCGTTTTCTCGCCTTCGTCTGTGCCGGCTTGTGTGTTGTGGGAAGGCTGCACATAGAGAGTGGCAAGTTGTTGCGCTTCCTGTTCCCATGTCCCGGAAATTCTCGCAGATGTTGTGCAAAACGCATGCAGCCCTTATAGCACGCTTTGAGTTTGGCAGGTGACAATCCATTCTTTTTGCTACAAAGCGGAAACGGGCTTTCAACCTGCCGAAAGCATTCTCTACAATCATCCTTGTTCTAGACAGGTTGTAGTTAAACACTCTTTCAGGTGTTCCGTCCTGAGGATTTGCGAATGGCTTCATAAGGTTTCCAGTCAAGGGAAACGCTTGATCACACAATATGATCGGAGCAACACGGGTGCCTTCAATCATGGCCTGAGGGGACTTGAAGTGAGCACTCTCCACCACCTTTCTCAGTCCTGGTGCTGCGTAAACACCTGCATCATGGCACCTCCCTGGACTACCAACACGGATGTATCTGAACCGATATCTGTGGTCCACCAGCGCTAAAAGTATCATGCTGTACCTGTGTAGGAAAAGAAGAAAAAGCAGCTGTAATTTCACTAATGCTAAACAACAACAGAACGATCACTTTCTAACATGATTTTACTCTTAAGTGTTCAGTAAACTTTTTTTTTGCCTTTATAGCACGAAGTACACGCAGCGTAGATCAATATAAAGAATAGCACAGTACAGTTTGCCTCATTCAACACATACAAATAGTGGCTTTTAATATCATATACAAGATTACTGTTTGTAGAATTTCGTGACAACGCCGAAAACAACGTATAACACGTTCTCCTAAATATACTACTATACTGTATTTCTGCACTAACCTCTGCGTTAGATCCTTTTATAGCGAGCAATGCCCTACCACGCCAAACATTTTAAAAGGACCTACCATCCCTTATAATTGTAGTAGTCGGTTGCGTGCTTCTTGGGCGGTGACACGGGGAAATGGCAACCGTCGAGGGCTCCTACAGCTTGGGGGAATCCGGTCACAGCGAAGAATTCCCTGACGTGGTCGGCCATGTCTGCGCGCCGTACCATGCAAATCCACTGGCTTTCGAGCTGCTGAATGAAGACTGTGGAAAACTGCCGCCACACCACATTGACAGTTAAACGACCTACACCAAATAAGTGGGCGATCGTCCTGTCCTCAGCAGAAGAGCACAGCCGGTAGAGTCCAATGGCAACTCTTTTCTCCACAGAGATCGGTGCGCGCATTTGTGTGCTCAAGCGGCTGAGATCACAAGAAAGCGACTCTACAAGGTACCTGAATGTACTTGGAGTAACGCGCAGTGCCTGCTTGAAGTGGAATTTAGTCAGATGAGGCAACGTGTCCTCGAACCAGCGTTCATTCCGTGGGAAACTCCACACTGAGCGATACATGGAGGGTACACTGTCAGCCAAAACGGCGGCTACGGTGAACGAGTTTCTGAGTAGCTGTTCCTCGATGTCTCTTGAAATTGCCGCTTCTCTGTCAATTTCACTTTCCAGCATGACGTACGCATGACAGCGCCTCGCTCATAAGCAAATGAGTGCTGCCAAAACACGCTCCAAACGCTCGTCACCACTACGCGTACCTTCTGCATCGGAGTCCGCCATTTTTGTTTCCGATTGGTCTTGGATATGGCACTGTCTTGTCTCGGCTCGCGATGACCAACGATGTTATGAGGTTGCAATATTTACTTCCTTTGGGCGTAAAGTTTATTATAAATTATGTTCATGCCTATAATACGCTATTAAAGAGCAATAAGTGCAAAAAATAGCAAATATATGTTGCGCTACTAATTCACCAATTGCCACTGCCATCATTTCCAATGCACACTTCGCTTTCTCGTGTAGCAGCGCGCCGCCAAAGTGACACTCTGTGAGCGTAAGTGCACTAGCTCAAAATGACACTAAGTTTGCCAGTGTGACCGAGGTATAAGTTTACTGTTTTAGTACTTGGTGCTTCTTAGCTGAAACACCCTGTAGACATTTCCACAAGTGAGCGGAATCTCGGGCACAACGCCTACAGCGCATGCGGCGGCGTAAGGACAATTCTTTGTAGTATATTTTTAAAGTTCCATTCATGGAAAGTTGAATAACCTTTTGGAGGTCCTATGAGTATTAACATGGGAGCTACTTAAGCTTTTTGTTGCGCCGGGTAGTGCGAACAGAAATGGTCGTCATCATGAAAGGGCACGCCCTCCATTAATCCTCTTCTTCATCTTCTGCTTCGCTCTCACAACACGTGCGCCGATTTGTCAAGCGTGGGATGCAATAACTTCGATGGGCGAGAGAACGAGTACAGAAAAAGAAAAAAAGAGAAAGAGAAGAATTCTTGGTGAAACATAATTTCTTCGCGAGATCCGAAGGAAAGCGTCATAACCACATGGCTACCTAGGAACCCTAGGAGATCATAGCATAGCCTTGCATAGTATCGTATAGTAAGCAAGAAGTTGGGAAAGGGAAGTGAAAGTGAGGAGGAGAGGAAAGAGTAGAGCATAGCCTAGAAAGAAAGAGAAATGGTGAGAAAGAAATGCAAGACACACAGGAAAGAAAAATTGACAACCGCAGCACAGACACAGCGAAAGCTGGAAGAGCGGCCTTTCTAGAAATGGATCATACGCTTATGGGCTTCCTTGGCAACCAATACAAGTGCACTTGCGAGGAACCCACTACGCTATAAATCATTGTAATTTTTGAAAAGTAGGGCAGCAGGCACTGTGCCATTTTTCGCCATTCTACGGAGAGCATTGGTACCTGCTAAACGCATGTAAGGCATTATGCGCACTTTGCTGATGCTGTGCCTGATGACGATGAAGAATTATGGCAGAGCCCTTTGTAATGGGTTGGAAGCATTCAACAACCTACTCGTTGCGCAATTCGCATTGTGTGACGCCCGGTTACAGAATGCGCGTTGTGCAACGCTTGGTGCTTATTTTACTCTTCTACCACGCTATATTGCATATGTTAATGGGGTTCCTTCCCGACATGAAGCCTGTATAGGACATTTTTGCAAAGCCGTTTCAAGCACCGGCATGGCTCAGAGGTTGAATACTCGGCTCCGACGCAGAGGACCCAGGTTCGAACCTCGTTCCTTCCTGGAAATTTTTTCTTATTTCGTTTTTTTTATTTCGAGCGATAGTGGTTACGGACACCGGCGGTGGCGGACAAACGGCCCGAAAAACGGCCGCTGAAATTATCTCATAACAGCTTTCGCTGTAAAAAATAGAGAATTACTCTGATGGGTGAGTGAACTCCTACTGACAGAGAGAGAGAAAGAACGAGAGATAGGAAAAGCAAGAAAGAGAGAGAAAGAAATGAACAGAAATAAACAGGCAGAAAAGAGATAGAAAAGACAGAACGAGAGAAAAGGAAGAGAGGAAGAAAGGAAGAGGAAAATTAAGCGAAACAAGGGAAGCCGCCCTGTTCCGTCAGGCTTTGCACAACCACTGGGAAGCTGCCCTAATTATTTTAGATACGTAGACGACTTCCTCACAATTTTAAAGACAAACCCCTGTCAGGCGAACACTAGTGTGGTGAAAGGAATTTTAGACTAGCTTAGACAACATGGAAAAGGCGTAGCTTTTACCTGCCAACTTCCTAACCTTGACACACCTCCGTTTCGCGATTTAGACAAGAAGCTATCATCATCATGCCGGCGTGGCTACGTTAAGCATTGCTGCGCATAGTTAAGCCAAGGTAATCATAACTAAGCCTAATTAAGCCTCGTTGAGCATAGTAACACCTAATTAGCTCAGCGTCGTTAAGCAATTAGGTCAAAGCCTAATGAATCCTATTATTGGTATTTGAGATTCTGGTGTGCCAAGTCACGACGAGCCCGGCAAGATGTGCCGAGCTAAGCATAATTAAGGCCACATGACTGATCCTAATTAGTGCCAATTAGTGAATTAGGCCTAGGTAACACGGGGTACATGGTAATCAAGACCGAGCCTCGTATACGCAAATTAGCCCAATTAATCTAAATACACTATAATCAGGCCTAGGTTGACTTGGGATGCAAGCAAATCGGGGCCAAGCCTTGAGTACGCAAGTTAGGTAAATTAAGCTATTGACCTAATTATTATAATTAACGTAACTGTATCAGTATGGTAATTAAATCCTGTCACAATTCACTCGACGCCGGCACTTATCGCCGCGCACACTGTGTACTCTTCTGTTCTCCGCTGTACTGTTCACCATGCTTTCCCTTATTAGCTTTAAATACGAGCACTGAATAAACCAAAGCGTCTTTTCCCTGCTCGGAACTGGCCCGTGCCTGTCTGTCGTAGATCAACAACGAAAACAGCAACTAAGACACGTGGTGCTGTGATTGCCAAGCGATTCACAGAGGAAACCGATCGATACGTAGCCAATACCGTGATTTACAATGTGATCACGTCAACGCTTCCTTCATCGGCGTGCGAATGCAGGTGTGCCTAGTCATAGCAAGACCAGCTAAGTGCCGACCATCTGCTCTACCGCAGCCTTGTACAACGCAGTGCAAGCTGCGCTGTGTCGCATAAGGCTGCGAACAATACCTTAATATGCTTTTTAGGGGGCAGCACATATGCTGGCAATATCCTCCGCCTGCTCGAAAGGAGCTTTTACCGTTTGATTCTGCACAAAGCAAGATAGCAAAGCGAGGGACTACAACCCAATGCCTTGAGTCGGTGCTGGTGAAGTCTTTCCTTCACTTGGTTCAGGAAAGCTTTATTGGCCAGATTACGCGCCTGCAGGCAGCTGGGTTTCCCTGCTCGATTCTGACGGCGGTGTACGAGACCCTTTTTCAGAAAGCAAAGGGCAATGAGGAAGCTGAGCGTGTTCTTGGAACCAAACGGACAGAAGTGGTTCATCTATGCGCACGAACTGTTGCACGACTTGGAAATGTGGACGAAAGGTACAATGCGCGTGTTCTTTTTCGGCGCAGCGCACAGTGGCTGGGCTTTGCCCACGCATCTCGGGACCACCGAGGAAACCGGCTTGCGGAAGGAAGCATGCTAGGCCTTACGTCGCAAGCGCTGTAGACGTTGTGTACGAGATTCCGCTCACTTGTGGAAAGATCGAAATCGGGCAAACTGGACGAGGCTTTCGTGATTGAGAACGGGAACAGGAGCGCTCTGTTTCCAATAATGCATCATTTCAGTTACCTATGCACTGTAGGCCCTGTGCCTTTGAGTGAAAGCTTTTCAGTATTCGAATTTTGGGAGAAAGTGAGAATTCAGTGGAAAAAGAACTTATTGAAGGGTATCATAGAGGAAGAAATTAAGCGATTGCATAAATGACACTTCTGTAGAGTTGCGAGGAATTTTTAGATTTGCTATTTTAATTCTCTATTCTGGCGACATGTATTTTTTGGGGTCATAATGGGCCGCGCACATACGCACACCGGCTGTACAGTGCATATCTGCAAGAAAGTTTTCTTTTTTAATAAAGATGGTTGCGAGTTAGCGCTTGTCCTGTTCTTAGTGCATTCTTCTTTGTCCCGTACCGAATTTGCGCTCCGCAGTATAGCGTCAGCTTGACGTACCGCCGACATCCCTATCACGACAATCACCTTGAGCCATCTGCTGGGCAAAGCGTTTGGCAGAGCCTGTTGGAAGTCTACTGCACGCCTTTAATGGGCGACTAACTAAGCGCTCCACCGGCGACGTGCTGCGTTTCCCTGTACACATCTTTGTGCACGCTTTCTAGTGTGTTAATGAACGCCAGATGATGAAAGCGCTTCACTGCGGCTTGTCTCGAAAATATACGGGGGTTTTCGCACGTAAAACCCCCATATTAGTGCTAATTAACACATTACACGTAGCTGGATTGTGCCACAAGCTAGTAATAAAATTTAGAACCGTGAAGTAAAATGAACCACGATGTTTCTCTTGGAAATCGCCCTTATAACGCTGCAGTGTTGGAATACCAACATTGCAGCGTTAACAATGCTGCGTGAATAATGTTTATGTATTGTATATCAGTAGCCTAGTTAATTGCCATAACTTCGTTCCGCGCCAATTAGACGTAGATTGGGACACAGAGAGACGAAACATGCACAATCGCTTGTGCATGTTTCGTCTTTCTGTGTTCTTGCCTACACTGATTTGGTTGTAAACCGAGTTATGAATCACCGGTACTCACTAGCCCAAACCAACGCCCTTCTGATCAATTAGTTTGTATATTCTGTTGAAAAAAAATCACAGTTTCGCGGCGAGGGCGAAGCAAGGAATGCGAGAGTAAAAAATTGTAAGGTTATGTGAAGTAAGGCTAACTCTTTTAGAATGGACTCACGCTACAATTTATGCGTGGCATGGTCTGACATAACATCGTGCAGGCCAATGTACAGCGGAGCTGAGGGGAAGCCTCAGCGATGAAATGCAAATAGATGCAAAGCTATAGATATATATGTAGGCGAACGTGGATATGGTTCACCATGGAAGGTAGCTACTCTCGGCTTGACCACCTGCATGTCTCCAACCTCCAAATCGCCTCCCTCCTCCTCTCGTCTGCGCTATACTATGCTATACCCTCCTCCTCTTCAGCATTCCTTCCTTTTTCCATCCCCTGTTTTACTATACCATACATCTCTATGCTATGCTGTACACTTTTCCCTCCTCCTTTCTCTCTCCTCACGCTGACTTCTCTTTTCAGGAGCATTCGACGGCAGGCCTCGCATGCGGGATGATGTTATCGCATGCGCCCTCCCTGCGACGGAAATGGCCGCCTCGAGTCATCTCAGCTTCAGCCGCGTTGGTCACCACCGCTGGCGCATTTAAGCGCGTGTAGAACATACGATGCGCGGGGCGATGTTATCGGTGTACCGTACCGAACATGGAGGCAACGCCGATGGTGACGGGGAAAAGTGTCCATATAGTTGCTACGTCACAACATAGTCAACTTATGTGCCGGAACTTATGCGTAATCAGAACTAGTGTGTAAAGTTAGCGGCCGTTTTTGTTATCTCGAGAAATATGGACATGCACAACGGTGTGAGTGCTCCTCGAGCCCTCTCAGCAGCTATGCTTCTTCATGACAGCATTAAATAACTGCACATGTGGTAGTGTCAAGCAGTAACGTTGTACAATGCATAATATTCCTGTAAATTACATGTTGCACAAAAACCTTGCTTTTTGATCTCTCGTTGGTGAAAGAGGAATAATTTTTATAGAAGCTACTGTTTGTGCCATTTGTATTCGACAGTATTCAAAAATACGATTCGATTCGTACTAGGTTCTCATTATTCGAATTCACTTCGAAGTTCAAAATTTGATATGCGCACACCTCTACCTGTTTGTTTGTAGTTTATATTATTTGAATTACTAGCATGAAAATAAAGATTTGTCAGCTCTTATGGCAAATTTTTGCTTATTTAATGGCTTTACAAAAGCACAATTCGACAAAATCAATGCACTCACCGAGGATTCGTGCGATCACCTCGACGATGCCGCCCTTGCTTCTGTCGACCTCTGTAGCGACGTCGGCCTTAACACAGCTTGAAACGACAGGGTGGCTCTGGTTCAGGAATAGGTCCATGAGTGCGATGCAAGAGCTGATGCGTTGTGGCACGGAGCCGGCAATAGTCGCATCATCGCCCATTTTATCGTGGAATGCGCCAACATCCGCGATGGCGCCCCACTGGATAGCCATTCCTGCAGCGTTCAAAGCAAAACGGGTTAGACAGCACAGTTTAGTGGAGCATTTGAGGTTGTAAGAAGCAAAAAGAAAGAAAAAGGGCCTCCTGGCAGGCAGCAATGGCAGCCAGCGTCGATTGTTATCCCTATTGCAAAAAATACAACGCGTCGTTCCGGTACCTTTAGCGAGGAACCGGTACGTGTTTACTGTTTACACTGGATTGCACTGGGAGCCCTAGTACACGCAAGAGTTCACTGGCGCCTCAGTGAAGTCGCTGGCATAGGGCTGGGTCACAATGGTGGAGACGCCGGTTCCACTGCTATGACACTGCGGCGTAATGGTAGGCGCTGTAAACGCTGGAATATCCCTCTCAGGTCGCTGGCGCGCGCTGGAGCTTATGCTGTTTGCGCTAGTACCGCAGAGGTTCCCGCATGGTCGTTGGTCCCGGTCAAGGCCCATTGGCCAGCAGTGTAATGGAGTACGGTTGTTGCGAACCGATTTTCACCCAGCGACGTTTGATACGAACGTACGCTACCGCCTAGGTATGAAGAGGTGCTGTCCGCGCTGTCGCTGAAGACGCGCCAAGCACGTGCGAGCGCGGCAACCCAAGCGTGGGCATGCGCGCCGCACCGCCAAAGCGTCAGAATCACGGTGTAAGAAAAACACTTTTCTTACTGTCAGAATAAACCTTCAGAGACGCGTCACGGCCTCCAAGATTATGTGCGCGAATCATTGAAGCTCTTATGTGCCTCCGTGCGCCTTCACGTTTAGAGAACAGATGACATTAGCGCCATGCTTCTTTTTTTAACGCGTCGACTCGGGCTCCTATCGTTGTACTGTGTTTACACGTGCCTGCCTCGTGCATAAGACATCTTATGAAAGGCGGACGAGGACCGAAAGAAGGCGAGAACGGTCTTGGTGAAGGAGTCGGGCCTCACAACGTCAGCATGCGCGACCGTTGAGGTCGCACTTGTGCGGGCACCCCTGTAAATCTCCCAAAAACATCCCCAGCGCCTCCGCGATAAAAAATGATAACACAAGACCGTGGCTCTCAAATTTTGTGGCCTTGCTTCATCGTGTCAAAGCGCTTCTTGTGTTACTTTTGCTGCGATACTCCAATGTGATGCAAAAAAGCATACTAAAATTTGGAAGGGGCTACTGCTGTCGCGGGTCACAACGCATCTGCTTCATTAATTAAATACGCACGCACGGGTCGTATATTCACGAGTGCTGGTATGATTGCCGACATCTAAAAACTTAAGCGACAATCATTCGCGGTTCTTCCTGACGTTGCTGAGGCCCTGAAAAACAATAAATAAAAATGTGCACCAGGTTTCGTTTGTCGCATGCTTACATTCCATGCTTTCTGGTGATATCAATTTCGGATGATACGAATATTTTTGGTGGTCCCGTGAGATTTGTATCGGCGAAGTTTCACTGTATAGGAGCGGGAAAATCAGCAAGACCAGTTTTCCGCGATTAGAAGGTCACAGAGTTGTCTTCATATATAGACGAAGGGAATTCTTTATATGTAGAACGAGAAGTGTGGTGATGATGCGTCGCTTTTGTCGGAATTTCGGAGATTTTGTTGATTTCAGCGAACCATTAACCGAGTGCCTTATTTATACTGCATTTCGGCATTCCTAATAAATAGATCTTAGCCATAAGAAACACTTACCGGGTAGTCCCTGGGCAGCCCGAATCTCGCAGATGCGTTCCATTGCTGAGTTGGCGTAACCATAGTTAGTCTGCCCTACGTTGCCGACCCCCGCTGACAGGGATGAGAAAGCGACGAAATGGTCGAGCTCTGGGCACATCTTGCGGGAGAGTTCATCCAAATGTCGGGTGCCATTAATCTTGATTTTCATGACTGTTTCAAAGGCCTCCGCTGTCTGGTTTTCAATAAGCCCATCGCGGAGCAGCTGCATTGATTAAGATACTCAATGAAGGTATCTTATTGCACACAAGGAAACGAGGAGGAAGTATCGATCAATGTCATCATCATCAGCCTGTCTACGCCCACTGCAGGGCAAAGGCCTCTCCCATGTTCCGCCAATCAAACCGGCCCTGTGCTTTCTGCTGCCACGTAATACCTGCAAATTCTTAATCTCATCTACCCACCTAATTTTCTGTCTCCCCCTCACGCGTTTGCCATCTCTTGGAATCCAGTCAGTTACCCTAAATGACCACCGGTTATCCTGCCGACGTGCTACGTGCCCGGCCCATATCCATTTCTTCTTCTTGATTTCAACTATGATATCCTTAACCCCCGTTTGTTCCCTGACCCACTCTGCTCTCTTCCTGTCTCTTAAGGTTACACCTATCATTTTCCTTTCCATCGCTCGCTGCGTCGTCCTCAATTTAAGTTGAACCCTCTTTGTAAGTCTCCAGGTTTCTGCTCCGTAGGTAAGCACCGGTAAGATGCAGCTGTTATATACCTTCCTCTTGAGGGATAGTGGTAGATTACCATTCATGATTTGATAATGCTTGCCGAATGAGCCTCAACCCATCCTTATTCTTCTAGTTATTTCACTCTCATGGTTCGGCTCCGCGGTTACTACCTGTCCTAAGTAGACGTACTCCTTTACAACTTCCAGTGTCTCGCCACCTATCGCAAAGCGCTGTTCTCTGCCAAGATTGTTCCACATTACTTTAGTTTTATGCATATTAATTTTATTATTTATTAATATATTATCGTGTCATATTTTAGACGGAGGGCCTGTACAACGGAAACCGAAAGCGATAAATATACAAAAGGACGAAGCCGCCTTAAAGGCGGCTTCGTCCTTTTAAATGTCTAAATTCGTCCTTTTAAAGTAATCGTCCTCGTCCGTTTAAAGTAAAATGTCGTCCTTTTAAAAGTAATCGCAAGGAGATTACTAAGATGAAGGCATCGCATGCAGCGTGGCAGAAAGTTGAGCTCTCAGCAAGGTTTGAGTCTACAATCTCCCTCAAAGGTACGCGCACGTTTCACCATTTCGTGCCATCATCACTGACCACTCTTAATGCCGGGCTCACCACCTACTCAGCAACACAGGTATTTCAAGTGGCGAAGACCATACGTCGGCAACGGAAGTAAAAACTGCAACTTCCGCAGAGATCGAAAACACAACCCAAGCTCTGCGCCTGTCGTACGTGTGCATGCAGTGACGTGGCAGTGAAATCGCGCTCTGCTCCGACTACTAACCGGCAGCCTTTAGTGCCCTTCCGAAACACTCTGCCAGCCATATACACTGTTTGCAAGTTTTCAGCAACGTGAAAACTCACAGCAGCACACGATCGTGCCGCCCGCTTGGGCGCTGCATGCTTCCGTTGCCCCAGGGAGCAGTGGCGGCGCAGTGGGGCGGACTTGCGGGCCCGCGCCCGGGCGCGCCGCGGGCGCTCAACTTGAATTTTTGTTTCTCGCCAAAAGCAAAGGGCACTCCGATTAAACTTTCACAAGTTGGACTCCTTTGTTTGCTCTTCCCAGCGGGACCAAGCGTGCATTTTTACTTGGACTGCATCGCCACTCTACATGTGCCTGAGCGTGGATCGTTTCACGCATTTTTCAATGTTTGCGCCCCTTCCACTTCGAAGCTGCTCGGTCGTAGAGTTCAGTAGTTTTTTGACACGCTTGCTGCCAACTGTTCAGCCGTGTGATGTAGTCCTGTTTTGTCTGTGATATTCGTGGAGGTTTTAAAAAAATGGTCAGGGTGGGCGCAGAGTTGCAGCATTGCTTCGCCGCGGGGCGCATCGTGGGACAAAGTAGTGGTCGTCAATGGGCGGTGGTAAGATGGTGCCATTCCTTTTCAAGTGGGCGGCAGATGTTTGGGGCGTTCCGTGGAGTATTGTATTTTTCTGAGTATTTTTTCGCAACCTGGGTTTCGCCCACTGCGACAGGGTTCGGATCGCTGTGGCAGACAGGAGAAGTTTTTTTTCCAGAAAATGCTTTCCGAGGGCGGGTGGCGCACTGATGTGGGCGTCCACAATTTTTTTGCAGTGCAGTTGGGGAGGGTCGAGCGCATTGTCTGGACGTTTGGCGTGGAATGACCCACATCTCAAGTGGTCGATGGCATTGGTTTATTTAGACGATATCATTGCTTATGCTCCTACGTTTCCTGAGCAACTCAGGCGTTTGGAAATATGCCTGTGTGCTCTCCGATACGCTCACCTTTTCGTTAAGCCTTCCAAGTGTTTCTTCGGTTTCTCTGAAGTGACTGACTTGGGACACGTAGTTAGTGTTCAAGGCATCAGCCCTGACCCTATGAAGCTCGAGGCCATTGCCTCCAACCACGGCTAAGCAGCTTAAAAGTTTTTTGGCGTTTGTTTCATATTTCCGACGCTTTGTCCCTGACTTCGCTTCTCGCGCGGAACCTCTCAACAAGCTACTAAAGACATTTGCTGGAAATGGGGTCCTAACCAAAAAGTTGCATTCCGCGACATCAAGACTGCCCTTCAAACACCACCGACACTCGCGCACTACGACAAGAACGCACGAGCTAGACTTCACACTGACGCTAGCGGCCTTGGCCTCGAAGCTGTTCTCTTGCAACTCAACGAGGACGGGCAGGAGAGGCCGGTCGCTTATGCTAGCCGCAGGCTCAGTGAACCGGAGAGCCGATACGACGCCTCCGAACTTGTTTGTTTGGCCGTACGTTTATGGAAATGCCTTCATGGTCGTTACTGACAATGTCGCCCTTCGCTGGCATCGAACCAATAAAGGCCTCAACGCTAAGTTTTGCCAGGTGGACTCTCAAGCTGCAAGATTACACCTTTTCCGTTGTTCATCGCAGCGGCGATCGCCATCAAGACGCCGACTACTCTTTTCGCCACGCGACAGCTCTCAACGACGCCTCACAAGTCCTGGCAGTGCTTGATTTACGCACCGCACAGCTACAAGACGCAGAAGTCGTCGATATAAGCTGGCGCCTATTCTGGGAAGTACGCACGCCCAAGCGTCGTAGTGAAAGTCTTGCGGCGTAAGTCATCCGAGATGGTATCCTTTGCCACAGAAATTATCGGGATGGGTCGTGCGTGCCTGTCGTGCCGGTAGCCATGCGACAATCTGTGCTATTTATGTGCCATGACGCTCCCTCTGCCGGTGTCCTCGGGCTTCACAAGACGCTGGCACGCATCAAAGAGAGGTTTTGGTGGCGGCGCATGCGCTGACGTCTCCCGCTACGTTTTGTCGTGCATGGTCTGTCAAGCACAAAAGGCCACCACAAATGCGCCACTGGTCCCCATGCAACCTATTCCTTCTCCGGAAACGCCTTTTGAGATAGTGGGACTTGACCACATGGGACCGTTGCCACGCACATCGCACGGCAACAAGTTTCTCATCGTTGCCACGGACTACCCTATTAAGTGGACCGAAGTCAGGGCCGTCCCTGACTCTTCGACGCAGCACGTCCTCACGTTCATGAACGATTACGTCGTTTTTCGACGCGGCGTACCACGCTTGCTCATCACCGACCGTGGCACGGCTTTCACGTCGCGCGCATCCAGGAACCTATTGAGTGGCCACGGAATTCGACATGCAGCGGCCACTCCTCAGCACCCACAGAAAAACGGTCTAGCGTACAAATCGTGCCATCAAGGACATACTGTCGGCATACGCGAGTCCTAGTCATAGCAACTGGGACTGATTCGTCGCCGCAGCTGCCTTCGCCCTCACTACGGCGCAGCAGGAAATCACACGTGAATCGCCGTTCAAGCTTGTCTATGGAAGGACGCCAATGCTTCCGCAAGAGTTCCTTGGGTTTCGACACAACGGTGCACCACCGTCCGGATGGCACCAGTACTTCGGGGCTCCTTCGAAAGGCTCGCTTTAGAGCGCACCTGGCCATAGCGAATCACGAGGCGAGACTCCGCTCACCTCCCCAAGAGAACCATTCGTTCTTGGCTTTTTATCGCACGAAGGCGGACTGAGTACACACAAACACAGAGCGCAGACTAACAATTGTCTTATTTCAAGACATTTTCCTCATATATATATAGCCAAATAAAAGCCCGAGTGTTTATCTGTTTCTTTCAAGCTGTGCACAAGAAAACTTAAATATCAACCTTTTCTTTTTCTGGGGAGTGTAAAACTCAGGGGCAGCCACTGCTGCGCTTCTTTTTGCAGACAAGCGAAATAACTTTTCACGCCTCTTTATAGTTTAAGAAAGAAACAGACAAACACTACACATTGCACACAAACAATAAGCTGTCTACTTGTGTATTTCAGAATACTTCCCGATTTTTCTGACCAAATCCTGCTTTGGTGCGCCTTGATTCAAATGCAGCGATGGCGTAGTGGTAGAGCATCAGCTTCGCATGCAAGAGGTCCGTGGTTCGAATCCCGGTGCCGGACAATCCCCAACCGGATTAAAAAAAAAAAATCCGCGTGACGATGGAATTGTGAAAAAAGGCCTGGGGTGCAGCCTCACTGGCGACCACAGCCAGCAATGCACTCCCTCACCAGAGCAGGATTGGCCACCCTGGTGTAGTACTTGGCCACTACCTCCCACATGAATACACCAATTAACCCTCGGCCCTCAGTCCCCAGCGGCTGCGAAGCAACTGACCAAGGCGGCGGTCAGACCTGCGACGCAGCAGAGGGTGCTAAGAATCTCTGGGTACGGACAGGCCGCCATTGGAACCTGAATTTGGCTACATATAACGCTAGAACTTTATCTAGTGAGGCGAGTCTAGCTGTACTATTCGTGGAATTAGAGGGTGTTAAATGGGATGTAATAGGGCTCAGTGAGGTTAGGAGGCCACAGGAGGCTTATACAGTGCTGAAGAACGGACACGTCCTATGCTATCGTGGCTTAGCTGACAGAAGAGAACTAGGAGTGGGGTTCCTTATTCATAAAGATATAGCTGGCAATAAAGAGGAATACTATAGCATTAATGAGAGGGTGATATGTATCGTAATTAGGTTTAATAAGAGGTACAAGATGAAGGTGGTACAGGCCTACGCGCCTACATCCAGCCATGATGATCAAATGGTTGAACGCTTCTACGAAGACGTAGAATCAGCAATGAGTCAGGTAAAGACACAGTATACTGTACTGATGGGCGACTTTAACGCAAAGGTAGGCAAGAAGCAGGCTGGAGATCATGCAGTTGGGGAATATGGCATCGGTTCTAGAAACGCCAGAGGGGAGTTACTAGTAGAGTTTGCAGAACGCAATAATTTACGCATCTTGAATACCTTCTACAGAAAACGGGCTACTCGTAAGTGGACGTGGAGGAGTCCTAATGGCGAAACTAAAAATGAAATAGACTTCATAATGTGCGGCCACCCGGGCATTGTACAGGATGTGGAAGTAGTTAACAAGATCCGATGCAGTGACCATAGAATGGTAAGATCTAGAATTCAACTTGACGTGGGGAAGGAACGGCAGAAACTGATACGCAAGAAGCCGATTAATGAACTAGCTCTGAGAGGGAAAGTTCAGGAATTCAGAGTTTCACTTCAGAATAGGTACGCGGCTTTAACCGAGGAAACCGACCTTAGCGTTGACGCAATAAATTATAATCTGACTGGTATCATCAAGGAGTGTGCAGTGGAAGTCGGGGGTACAGTCGTTAGACAGGACACTGGTAAGCTATCCCAAGAGACGAAAAACCTCATTAAGAAACGTCAAGCTATGAAAGCCTCAAATGCAACAGACAAAATAGAGCTGGCGGAGCTTTCGAAGTTAATCAATAGGCGTAAAGTAGCCGACATAAGAAAGTATAATATGGAGAGAATTGAGCATGCTCTAAAGAACGGAAGAAGCCTCAAAGCTATGAAGACAAAACTGTGCATAGGCAAAAATCAGATGTATGCAATAAGGGACAAGGAAGGCAAGGTCACAAACAATATGGATAGAATAGTTGAGGTAGCGTAAGAGTTCTACAGGGATCTGTACAGCAGCCGAGGCATTCAGGATGATAACGTAAGAAGAAGTAACAGCGCAGAGGAATCTGACATCCCACCAGTATTGACAGGAGAAGTAAAGAAAGCCCTAAAGGGAATGCAAAGAGGCAAAGCAGCTGGTGAGGATCAGGTAACATCAGACCTGTTGAAAGACGGTGGAGAGATTATGTTAGAGAAACTGGCCACCCTGTATACGAAGTGCCTCTCGACGGGGAGGATACCAGAATCTTGGAAGAATGCCAACATCATCTTGATCCATAAGAAAGGGGACGTTAAGGACCTGAAAAATTACAGGCCCATAAGCTTACTGTCCGTTGTCTACAAGCTATTTACAAAAGTAATTGCTAACAGAATTAATACAACATTAGAGTTCAATCAACCAAGGGACCAGGCAGGATTTCGTACAGGATTCTCAACAATAGACCATATTCATACTATCAATCAGGTGATAGAGAAATGCGCGGAATACAACCAACCCCTATACATAGCCTTCATAGATTACGAGAAGGCATTTGATTCAGTGGAGACATCAGCAGTCATGCAGGCACTGCGGAATCAAGGCATCGACGAAGCCTATATAAACATAATGGAAGAAATCTACAGCGGATCCACAGCCACTATAGTCCTCCATAAAGAAAGCGACAGAATCCCAATAAAGAAGGGCGTACGGCAGGGAGACACGATCTCTCCAATGTTATTCACCGCGTGTTTACAGGAGGTTTTCAGGGCCCTAGATTGGGAAGAGTTAGGGATAAGAGGTAATGGAGAGTATCTCAGTAACCTACGATTCGCTGACGACATTGCACTGATGAGTAACGCGGGAGACGAATTGCAGCTCATGATTACTGAACTGGATACGGAAAGTAGAAGAGTAGGTCTGAAAATTAATATGCATAAAACTAAAGTAATGTGGAACAATCTTGGCAGAGAACATCGCTTTGCGATAGGTGGCGAGACACTGGAAGTTGTAAAGGAGTACGTCTACTTAGGACAGGTAGTAACCGCGGAGCCGAACCATGAGAGTGAAATAACTAGAAGAATAAGGATGGGTTGGGGCTCATTCGGCAAGCATTATCAAATCATGAATGGTAATCTACCACTATCCCTCAAGAGGAAGGTATATAACAGCTGCATCTTACCGGTACTTACCTACGGAGCAGAAACCTGGAGACTTACAAAGAGGGTTCAACTTAAATTGAGGACGACGCAGCGAGCGATGGAAAGGAAAATGATAGGTGTAACCTTAAGAGACAGGAAGAGAGCAGAGTGGGTCAGGGAACAAACGGGGGTTAAGGACATCATAGTTGAAATCAAGAAGAAGAAATGGATATGGGCCGGGCACGTGGCACGTCGGCAGGATAACCGGTGGTCATTAAGGGTAACTGACTGGATTCCAAGAGATGGCAAACGCGTGAGGGGGAGACAGAAAATTAGGTGGGTAGATGAGATTAAGAAGTTTGCAGGTATTACGTGGCAGCAGAAAGCACAGGACCGGGTTGATTGGCGGAACATGGGAGAGGCCTTTGCCCTGCAGTGGGCGTAGACAGGCTGATGATGATGATGATATTAATTTTCAGACCTACTCTTCTACTTTCCGTATCCAGTTCAGTAATCATGAGCTGCAATTCGTCTCCCGCGTTACTCATCAATGCAATCTCATCAGCGAATCGTAGGTTACTGAGATACTCTCCATTAGCTCTTATCCCTAACTCTTCCCAATCTAGGGCCCTGAAAACCTCCTGTAAACACGCGGTGAATAACATTGGAGAGATCGTGTCTCCCTGCCGTACGCCCTTCTTTACTGGGATTCTGTCGCTTTCTTTACGGAGGACTATAATGGCTGTGGATCCGCTGTAGATTTCTTCCATTATGTTTATATAGGCTCCGTCGATGCCTTGATTCCGCAGTGCTTGCATGACTGCTGATGTCTACACCGAATCAAACGCCTTCTCGTAATCTATGAAGGCTATGTATAGGGGTTGGCTGTATTCCGCGCATTTCTCTATCACCTCATTGATAGTATGAGTATGGTCTATTGTTGAGAATCCTGTACGAAATCCTGCCTGGTCCCTTGGTTGATTGAACTCTAATGTCTAATGCGGAGCTTTCGATCAATGTACCACACTAATAATAACGAACACTGTACACCCGCGGGTTTCCATCAAATAGTGCAGCGAATACGAGTGTGTGTGCATCTATCAAATATGTAAAGTGATTATTATGTAACTGTCTAGCAATTGTTTTGTGACAGTTACTGATCCCTGTGTTTTCAAGAATGACATAACAGAACTTGTTGCATAGATGCGGAAGGAAAGACCACATTGAAAAAATTAGGGCACTTTCGCACTAGTTGCGCCAAGCCACAAAGAAGAGCGGTGCTGCGCGGCCTGCTATGTTTCTCTTTAGTTTTTTAGATGCGAAGCATCTTATAGCAGAGTTCAAACCGGTGGTGGTTTTGATGGTGTGCGGCGTGACCACCCTTACCGCGCATGCGCAAGCCCTCTCCACACCTCCTCTCCACTCCCTCTCTCCACTCCTCCTCTGAAACGCGGGCTCGACATGCCGAAATTCTCTACTGCGCAACGCCGCGATGAGCGCCCGCGCATGCGCGTCCCCTCTCTCTCCTCTCCTACGCTGCCCCCCCCCCCCCCGCGCGCCTGTAGAACGCGGTCCCCGCTCGCCCTGTGAGAATAAGTGGCCAGGCTAGAGGGAAGACACGACGCGCGTAGCGTTCCTCTTCGCGTTCCACGACGTGAGGTCGGTAGCATACGCCCGAGGTCGGTAGCATGCCCAACGAACGCCAACGGAACGCGATCATGCAAGCGCTCCGGCTTCACTGCCTCATGGTCCCCTTTAGCGGGAGATGATGTAATTTTTTCATTCTGTCCCTATCTTTCTTTGTTTACCTCTATTCTCTCTGTTGTTTTTCTGTGTATTTTTTCTCTGTTTACTTCTATTAATTTGTTTCGCTCCCTATTTCTTTCGCTTTCTCGCTCTTTATATCTTTCGTCCCCTTGATTCTCTCTCTTTCTCGACGCTTCCTATTTTTACAGCGAAAGCTGCTATGAGATTATTTCAACGGGAGTTTTTGGCGCCGTAGTTGTCCGCCGCCGCCGGTGTCCGTAACCAGTATCGCTCGAAATAAGGAAAAAAAAACGAAATAAGAAAAAAATTCCATGATGGAACGAGGTTCGAACATGGGCCCTCTGCGTGGGAGCCCAGTATTCAACCTCTGAGCCATGCCGGTGCTTGAAACTGCTTTGCAAAAAGGTCCTATACAGGCTGCATGTCGGGAAGGAACCACACTAGCATATGCAATATAGCGTGGTTGATTAGTAAAATAAGCACCAAGCGTCGTACAACGCAAATTCTGTAACGAGGCGTCGCACAATGCGAATTGCGCAACGAGTAGGTTGTTGAATGCTTGCAAACCATTACAATGGGCTCTGCCATAATTCTTCATCGTCATCAGGCAGAGCATCAACAAAGTGCGCATAATGCCTTACATGCGTTTAGCAGGTACCACGGCTCTCCGTAGAATGACGAAAAATGGCACAGTGCCTGTTGCCATACTTCTCAAAAATTGCAATAATTTATAGCGTAGTGGGTTCCTCGCAAGTGCACTTGTATTGGTTGCCAAGGAAACCGATAAGCGCATGATCCATTTCCTCGGGGTCTCAGTAAAATTACAATGATTTATAGCGTAGTGGGTTCCTCGCAAGTGCACTTGTATTGTTTGCCAAGGAAGCCCTTAAGCGCATGATCCATTTCATCGGGGTCTCAGTAAAGTTCTTCGCCCCCCCCCGTCTCTCTCCCACGTCAACGTATGTTATACAGCATGACGGGAGAGGGAAATAGCGACCGGGCGTCACTCAATGCAAATTACATAACTGGTGGGCCGTTTAAAGCTTCCAACCCATTACAAAGGGCTGAGCCATAATTCTTCATCATCAGTCGTGGCGTCAAAAAAGTTCACATAATGCCTTACAGACATGTAGCTGGTGCCTCGCTTCTCCACAGAATGACGAATAATGGCTTAGTAGGTGCTTCCCAACTTCACAAAAATTGTGATTTATGGCGTATTGGGTATCTTTCTAGTGTACTTGTATTGTAGCCCCAAGAGAGCTTACAGCGGGCTCTAGAAACGCCGCTCTTCCAGCTTTCGCTGTGGCTGTGCTGCGGTTTCATCGCAGGCCTGGCGTTTTTTTTTGTATATTTCTGACTATTTCTTTCTCTCTCTTTCTCTGATTATCTCTCTTTCTCATTTTGCCTTTTGTTTTCCTTGTGTTTCTCTTTCTCATTCTTTGTATGCTGTGCTTCCTTCTCTCCCTCACAGCTCTCGCCCTCACTTCCCTTTCCCACCTCATTGCTGTACTATACTACACAAGGCTATGCTGTCCTCTGCTAGTGTGCCTGGATAGCCGAGTGGTTACGATGATCGCATTCGTATCGTGGTTATGCTGGTTCAAATGCCGCCTCGCCGAGAACTTTCTGTCGCCAAGAATTTTAACAGCAAAGCTGTTCTTGGTGGAGCCTTTCCTATCCGGGATACGTGGTAACGCTTGTGGACATCATAAACGGGTACGCGCCACAGGCTTTGGGTAAATCCCACCGCTCATCACTGGTCCGCTAAAAATGAAAGCAACGCTTAGCCCCAAAAACAGGAATGTGCCACAGGAATCTGTGCAGCCTATCAGAAAACTATCATCATCGTAAACGCGTATGTGCCACAGAAACTGGGCAGATCCCACTGCACACAACATCCACTATAAAGGAAGAAGGCAAAAGTTAGTTCAACAAATAGCACGCGCGCTACCAGTCTCAATACTGTCACGTGATTCTTCGTGGTTATAAAAGGCGGTGGCTATACTATTACCTTAAGGCTTAACAAACAACCTTTATTAGAGAGCAGTGATACAACATATCGGAGCATCTTAAGCGAATGCTTTATGTAAACCTGTGTGTAAGAGTGGTATGGTCAAGATGCAATAAAACTATAGTACCACCTCAAAGCTTAATGGGGCCCTGCAACACTTTTCGAGCATGCTCAAAAAGCGCTGCCGATCGGTAGTCGAAGCTCCCGAGAACACGCGAGCCAAATATTACAGCGATGCGCACGGCCTGGAATTTACAATAAATTCTCAAAATAAGCTGAAAATCGCTCCCTCTTCTCTCGACAAATGATGTATTAGTCCGCAAAATATGAAGCGATTGTCGGCAGTTCCACCATTGGCTGATGTTATAATCACGATAACACCCTCATTATTACTTTCGTTGTTAATTTTGAGTTCAATAAGTAGATAATATGTATGTTTATATTCTGTTATCGCGTTAAAAACACCGAACAAATATTAATATTAGCACTTCCGGTCTCACCGACAGCTCGTCTGCTCGTAGTTGCGTGGTTCCGTTTTCTTCGCCATGCGCAGTGCCGAAAACGTGAATATTTCTCTGCTTTTGACCATCGCCGGTTGCCGTTGAGACTGGCAGCCGTTCGAGTGTTGCCTCGTCAGCTGAGAACTGCCTCGTCGGCACGTTCTCACGACTGACCGAGGCAGGGGCGCAGCGTGTCTCCGATAACAATGCTGGCGTCCGGTAATGGCGGCGCTTCGGGGTCGTCTGCCAGTGCCGTTTTACGAGGCGGTGTATCGGAGTATGGGCCGAAACCGATCTCAGCTGTCATTCGTTCCAAACTAGCGCGCAGGTTTGCTTCCATGGTTGGCAGAGCGATGAAAACACCACGGCGTTCGAGGTGCACACCCAACATTACCAAACCGACGCGCAGTTTTCAAGCACGCGCGATACACAGTGCGATCGGCTCCGCTCGACGAGAACATGACGAGAACGACGCAAGCCGACCGGAAGTGGCGGCACAGACCACGTGGTTGCGCCCAGACGTCAGAGAGAAAAAAATGAAGAAAAAAATTCCGCCGGCGCTTTTGGGCGGAGCCTCGCTCCTCTGCGCTCCCTCCATCGACTCGCTGCCTAGCTTTCCGCGTGCTCGCGGCGTTGAGTTGAGGGAGAAAGCTGCGGAATAATTTGGTAACACCACTTAGACTTGACGGATTCGAAAAATTTTTGCGGCATATGACTCGTGAAGAGTCATACGTCAATAATGAGACTATTCCAATATAACTAAGAAAGGTGTTGCAGGGCCCCTTTAACAAAGAGAGTTTTTAAAGAATACTGATACACTATATCTGAAAGAATTTAAAAATACAGAAATGAGTTAGCTAGAGGAAGGGAATGCCACCAGGTTCGCTGTTCCATCGGTGCCCGCGAAGTCGAGCTGGTTGAATTTTTTCTGTATCCTTCTTTCTCTTTCTTTCTCACTCTCTTTGTACTTTCTTTCTCACCCATCACAGTTACTGCATTCCACACTGGACAAATCGGCGCACGTGTTCTCGCGGCGAAGTAGAAGATCAAGAAGAGGATGAAGAGGAAGAAGAGGTCGACGACAGCGCGTGTCAGTTCATGATGATGATAATTTCTGTTCACCCGTCATGGGCCTACGCTGAGCCTAAACAGCTTCATTACTAAAAATTCGGCAGATCCCACGTACCGTGGGAGTCGATGTTATGCGAAGCATGCGGCGGGAAGGTGACTGTGGCGTAACGTTTTTTAACTGAGCGACACGTTACAAAATGACGCTAAAGATTTGTATAAATTTTATACGCATATATATATATATATATATATATATATATAT
Source organism: Rhipicephalus sanguineus (assembly GCF_013339695.2). Classification (NCBI taxonomy): domain Eukaryota; kingdom Metazoa; phylum Arthropoda; class Arachnida; order Ixodida; family Ixodidae; genus Rhipicephalus; species Rhipicephalus sanguineus. The sequence continues at coordinate 174,304,733 of NC_051179.1, read as the reverse complement.
ATATATATATATATATATATATATATATATATATATATATGTTGAAGAGCCGCATATGTGTTTATAACCAGTTGTTTACGGTTGGGTAACGCTGCAAATGGCAACGTGGGTATTACCAACACCAGAAGCGGTAAGCTGATATGCCTGTAGGTGTCCCGAGAACGCACGCACGTTTCACAAACCCGTGTGCATGTGTGGAAGACATTCTTGACAGTTCTTGAACAAGGGCATCATCACCGTGATCAGTGAGCACCAGCAGCGATCGTGATGACGAGGGGTCCATGTGTAGTGAAGTACGTTGGAATTCGTGGAAGCCTCGGTCATTTCGTAGACAAATTGTCTGACGACAGAGCCAGAGACATGTGGGAACCTGAAGCCACCCTTCGCGTTGGTGAGGTATAGGCCGTCGAGGCTGGTAGGCCTGCATAGTGCGACGTAGACCAACATCAGTGGATGATGTTTGTCGCATTCGTAGATTACCTGGACGTATGTGGCCTGCGTAGCCTAGTGTACAAAGCGGCTGTCAATCAATCTGGCATCATCCTCGGTCAGCATGAGGCCATCGCCCAGCCTCGTAAGAAATGAATAGGACACTGCGTCGTTCTGGTGGACGAAGTGCACTTTACGGTGCAGTGATGTGGATATTTTATGTACCTTTCGTTAATATATTCCTCCGGGGTCGAGCAATGCTTCAATATAGCTTGCTGAATCATAGGAATACAAACGTAATGTTTATTAGACTTCATTGTAGCACTTGCGCGAAAACAAACGGGGACGAAGAAAGGAGACACACGGACAAGCGAAGGGTGGCGCTTGTCCGTGTCTCCTTTCTTCGTCCCCGTTTGTTTTCGCGCAAGTGCTACAATGAATTCGTTCCAACTAGGCCGGCTAGCAGTTTTGCTTCAGTTTATTAGACTGCTATAAAAGCGGAGCCGACACTGGAACTACAGACGTTAATCTGATATGACGCCTGTATCGCAGGAGTACACATCGTAGGAGTATCATGTAGTGTTTATTGCTTTCTTGTAAAATTAGATAGCCAGTACTACAACCACAATTGACGTTGCACCGATCTTACGCCTGCGTAGGCTATTTTTCCAAACCAGTTTATAGTTGGGTTCGATTTCTGCTGGGATACTAATTTTCATTCTTTCCATTCGTTGAGTCAACGCTGCCGATGTAAGTTACCAATGTCTGTTCTCGCCGTTCCTGGGTAGATATAAACTGTCAGTCACCTGTGGCGCATACCCGTAGACCGCGGCCCGTGGTTAACGGGTATGTGCCACACGTGTCCAGTGGAAAGGGTTTGACGTCGTACGTGAAAGGATTTTAACGTTATTCATGTCATGACCCGGCAATCATATTTGCCAAATCCTCTTACCCTCCCATGCAAATTTTGGTCTACACCAAGTTAAGGAGGCGATCATGAGAGCACCCAGACGTAGGCGGCTAGATAGATAGATAGATAGATACGTAGATAGAAACGCTCAAAGTGCCAGAGGTTCGCTAAGAAATGCTTCGCATTTAAAAATTTTGTCCAGTCATATCGCGTACAAGAGATAAGAGCAATGAATTATTTCCTTGAGTTTCCCATGAACATACGCAAGGAAGTAGAGCTCTGAGCTGCCTGACTCGCAGCCTTCTTTTCAACTGATGTCCGCACATTCCGTTCTGTTTTGCCATTTATTGACGTCTCGTTGGCAACTTCTGAAGAATTTTACTAACAAATATTTTTGCTCTACCGCGAACATTTTGCTGCAAGAGATTTCAGGAAGCCTGTTGCCAAAAAGACAACATTCAGTACCATGCTTTTTAATGTCATACATGTGTACAGGAAACCAAACCGACTATGAAGCCAAGGAAGATATAGGGGCCGTTATTTGTGGTCTAGACTGTATTGCAGTAATTAGGGCATAAATCGCCGGTTGGCCGACATAAACTTTATCTAATGTCGATAATATCTCGTCGACCGCGCCCACCGCGCATTTAACAAAGGGCTTGTTGCGCACAGAGCGAGGGACGTCATCGTATGCAGGGCCCCCTGGAGCGCGAGTCCACCTCGTGATATGCGGTCCTCTGGCGGCACTAGGGCGCGCCAGAAAGTATACTTCTGTCTATCAGAAGAAGCTTTAAGGCTGTAATACGCATAAATGTAGGGGTTTCGTATTAAAGTGTTTGTGTTTGTATGCATATGCGTTTGTGCGTTGAAACCTTCGAGCAACTAAAATACGCTTCGTGCGTTCTGGTGCTTTCGAGTTGACATATCTTTGCATTTAAGATGGAGTATTGAGATCAATGCAACATTAAACTACGAAGTTCGGATAACCGGGGATTCACGAAAAATAAACTGCCGTAAATGCCGAATTTTCACCAAGAAATAAACTCCGAAAAAGAGCCCCCCAAGTTTCAAGAAGAATAAACTCTGAAAACAAGGATCCCTATGTTTAAGCAAGGCGAAGCAGGTTAAACGGAGACTGAAGCGCGTACCTTTCTTAGCTGTCCCAGTTCGGCGAAATTAAAACACTCAACGCTTCTACACACTCATCGACTCATCAGCTTTGTAAGCAGCGGTGATGCTATTCCTTTTCGATGAAACACAATGAATTCCCTGGAACAGGAGGAGCGTATGATCGGTACATAAAAAGTTTACTGGTTCCTGACCGTATCTGCGTCGCCGATGATGCACATTTCATGCCAGGCATTTTAGAAAACAGGCATGACAGAGATCGCTAACGTCATATAGCCCCTGCTTAGTGGTATCCTCCTCTGCAATGATGGGGCGCGATTAAGGCACGACAGCGGCGAATAGGCGACCTGCACCGAAGAGAGCCTACAGTGCTTATCAACGGTGCCTCAAGACACGGATGATTATCACAGCAGAAGCGCAGGACAAATTAATTATATAATGGCGTGATTGCTCTGTTGAAAAAAAAGTCACAGTTTCGCCGCAAGGCTGAAGCAATGAATGCGATAGCAAGAAACTAATGCTATATGATGTGAGGCTCGCCAGTGGATACTCTCAGCGCTCCTGTTGCAAAGGCGGCCGAAGCAGCGAAGGAAACTAGCGTGCTTCAAGTGTCGAGCTGTGACACTTGATAGTTCGCGCTCATCTTCTGTTTGTTCGTTTAGCGGCGTCCCTGAGCTCGAGTGACATTCATACGCGTCGTAACATGAGCGCGGACATCACGGTGAAAGCGTGAAACATTCCTCTACCCCTCGCCACGAGAAAACCGCGCGAGCAGACAGCGGAAGGGCAAGCTTCTCCCATGCGCAAATATAAGAAGAAGCGAGCGAGCTCGCCGATGACTTTTAAATGCGCCCGTCGGGCTCCTAACGCCATCTCGCTGGTAATGAGGAAACGCTTATAAGCGCAGCCGTCTCTGAGTCCGTCCAACGGAAAAAGGTGTGTATATAACGCTCGCCGTTACCTACGTGGAGGATCTGCGTTTCATGGCGTAGTGGCTAGCGCCACTCGCGGCGGAGGAAGAGGTCACTGGTTCGATTCCGCGCTTCGGAAGCATTTTTCTGAATTATTTTTCTTTGGGGCGTTTATATATATATACATACTTATACATATACGGTGCATGACGGCGGCGACGGCGACGGCAAATTCCAGCCGAGACTGTCCATATAATTGCTATCGCAATAAAACTTCGACTCGGTTGTTGGTTTACCAGTGCAGCCGACAGTGACCACTGTCGACTGTCGGGGGGCTCTGCCCCCCTAACATTTCGCAGTGGGGCTAGCGCCCCCCTTGTGCCCCCGGTATATACGCCTATGCAAACGACGACGTGCCCGTAGATCTATGAGAGGCGCGAACAAGCGCACAGATCTGTGCGCACGTCGCGAGGTTCAGTCTTTGGAGTTTGGACAACCCTGTCGTGCCTGTGACTCTCTGTGGTCCAACTCGAATATGTGCTGGGGATCAACGTAGAAACAACCTAGCATCACCTAGCTAAAGCCTAGCTATGACCTAGAAGTAACCTAGAAACATCCTGCATCACTTAGCGAAGGCCTAGAAGCAACCTAGAAGCAACCAGATTAAACATCAGTATCGTCCAGTTTCGCTGTTTCAAGCCTTGCGCAGCTTAGTGCAAGCTTCGCCTGATTTTGTTTCTTTGTTAGACACAGCCATAATGAAAACCAACTGACAACAAAACCAAGGAAGGAACAATGGTCGTCAGTTTTCACAAGTATGCTAGTGGAAAGGGCTGAACTGGAACCCCTGGAATACCGGCGTCACACAGAAAGGCTCGTGTATCTATACAAGATTTTTCACAATAAAATAGGAATAGAAAAGTGCCATTTCATTCATCCTGTAAATAAGCGAATCACACGCTCTCATCACTCAAAAATACTACGGGACTATAACTGCCGAACAAAGGTATTTCAGAACACTTTTTTCCCAGAGCGGTAAGGGAATGGAAACACCTCCCAGCTGATGTCGTGGAACGTACGGCCACAGCAGATTTCACTCTGACACTGAAGGCTCATTTGTCGACTGTTTAAATATTTGAATCTACTGATTTCTTCTGTCAATGTCCGCTTGTGTATTTCTATCTGTATGTTATTTTTTTCTGTTGTTTTTTCTTTCCTTCTTTTGACGATACGTAAATTCATTATCGGTTACCTTACATGCGAAAAAATGCGCATATTCTTTCATGTCATGTGCACTATGCGTTAGTAGTACTTCTAATATAATGGTTACAGCGCATTTAAGTGGTATTGTGGTTATCGATGTAAGTGTTGATATTATTGCTGTAAAAAGATACTCAGTGTGAAGAATGCCGCTATCGGTTTCTTGTTTTTTGCATAGTATGTATGTATTCTTTTTGTATACATTTGTATGTATTGATCTTTGTATACCCACTCCTGCTTACAGCCTTCTTAGGCTAGCAGTATTTTACAAATAAATAAATAAATAAATAAATCTCGATTCCGCACGTTTCCATTCTCGAAAGCACTGCGTTCACCAAATTCATGTCAAGGATGCTATGTCCCGCTGCTATCGCCGCGCACCCGGTACCGGGAATGCCGGGTGACAGGTGATTATTTTGTGTGAAAGAAAGAAGCCGTAAATCTGCCCTTTTTCTTAGATTGCAAGATGTCCACTTATATACTGTCTGGAGGAGCGCTCATTATGGCCCATACTACCCTGTCTGTCCTGAGCGGTGGTTTGCACGTGTAACAGGCCAGTTGCACAATAATTCACTAAGAAGCGCGCGGGACAATATGTGCCTGTTTGCATTTAATACTTCGAAATGGTTTGTTAGGGGCGTGGTAATTGTTTCAAAAAGTACGTTCGGCGAATTTTTTCACAAGACCTGACCCCATCGGCGGACATGTGACGACGGCACCTGGCGAAGTGACCTCGCATGTAGGTCATTTGGCTGTCCGCCTTTGTTTAGATTTTGAGCATCTCTCCCCATCTAGGCGACACTTGCAAGGTGTATGAGTGAAAACAATAGCCAAAAAATACACGTAATCAGCGGACTAGCTGACTACATGTAGTGTTTTGCGGTACAGGCCACTTTCTTTGTTCAATCCGTCAAGAGATGGGAGCATGGTGGCGGCGAAGTATGCGCGGCTCGCTTTGCCCTTATCAGACAGGTAACGCACAGCAGCTGGACCTTTCTTTTTTGAGCTGCCACTCAGATTTTTTTTAGTTCGTCAATACTGGCATGTGTTCTCGTTACTTTCTGCCAGAACGCAGAACGCGATGCTATTTCCATGCTCTCTAGAGTTGATCAGAAGCCCTGAAGGAGCATGATCACACCACATATTTACGAAGACATGCATCACTAAATTTCCTGTCCGAAATGTTCCCGATCAGTTTTTGAGTGCAACCACGCCAAGCAACTGTTTGTCTGTCAGTGACAAGTCAGTGCGACGTCAAGCATTGAAGCTGACTAGTTTTTAAATGCGAAGCATTTCTTAGCGAACCAAAGGCACTTTGACCATTTCACTCTGCGTGTCTATCTACATAGCCGCCTTCGTATGGACGCTCTCCTGGTGATCTCCTTAACTAAACACATACCGCAATTTGCACGGGAGCGCATTAGTGAATGACGAACACGATGAACAGGTCGTTGCTTGAATAGCGTGAGATACTTGTCGCGTACGTCATGAAACCGTTTACTTGAATAACGTCTGGTACAAAACCGCATACCACGACCCAAGGAATGCTGGTATGAGCCACTGGGGATTTTCAATTAACAGCGGACAGCCAACACTGGAACCACAGTAGGCGCTGTCCCGTCATGAAGCTTGTGTAAGGCTTTTTTCGCGGCAGTTTGGAGTACTGGCGTGACTGTGTTGTAGAATATTTTACTGCCATGCAGAATGCGAGGGTTAGACTAAAGTCGACCCAAATAGGTCGCGAAGCTTCGGGCAAAAAGCGGTTCAGAATCTATAACCAGCGACATCAGCAAAGGGAGTTATCGGTGGTGCGATAGAAGCGCTACCATGTGGGGAGTGAACAAACACTAATAGCGAAAAACCAAATTTTATTCAAGGGCGAAGCAATCTTTGTTTTACAAATGACATTTATGTCCCTGACAACATTACGTAGGTGCAATATGCAAAGAAGTTATGACAGTGTTTAATTATTACGAAACAACCTTCTTTCTTAGCGACATCTGCACTATTCAGTGAAGCCCTCGCAGTGCATGGAAAAGCGCGCTGGTAAAATTCAACTGCGACGACAAACCCCTCGCGTGTTTTGGTGTTCTGCACTTCGCATGCCTGTATACGTTAGACGTAAGGGCAATTTATTGGAACACAAGGCAAAACATAGCGCACGTAGTGTCTGCGCACTTTTCGGACTTTTACCACACTTGGTGCACATTGTGTGCAGTGTAATAAAGTTGCGTTATTGTGACCATTGCATAAAAGTGAAATGTCATAATTTTTGCGAGACCACGCGTCATTTCTTCTTGTTAGAACTGAAGAACACAAGGAATGTATACATTAAGGAACCTGCGTATGTGCGAAGCAAATAAGCAACGCTGCAATTATGGAGCGGTAGGGTTCTGCTTGCTTTAGTCCACCTACGGAAGATGCCACGGACGCAGAATAAGACTCCCAAGAATAAGTTTCCTAATAAAACCAAGGCGAATTAAACGGAACCACACATCAACACCACTGTCTAGTCATGAGTGGATATTAGTTTAGCTCGCGTTGACTTGTAGCGCACTCGCCGGCTCGCCTTAGCGTGAGTCCTTAGCGATCATGGGCCTACGAAAACTATGTTTAGATCATATTTCGCGCCAGTGCCAAAGAAATTACGTCACTTCTTTACCGAATATTGCTTCACATCCGGTTTATTTTTTGTTCCGCCGGAAGTGTTGCCCCATATAGATGGCGCTAAGCCGCAGCAGCAGCTGGTGAGCGACCATTTTCTGAACGTAGGGCCTTCTATGGAAGCTTCGCTACCAGTTACATTTACGTTGGTTCGATACCGGCGCCAGCGGTGACTTTTATTCTTTCCTTGCATTGGGATTTTTCGCTCATCGTCAACGCCCTCGACGCCGGCACCGGATTTTCTGCGACAGGGTACGCCTTCACGCAATCGCGTTGAGATTTCCAAAGTTGGGGTTGATATAGACATATAGACAGCGAGTCATCTATGCCGCATACCAAGGCCTGTGGTATGCGGGTATGTGCCACACGTGAATAGTGGAAAGGGTTGTATGACGTGGATGACAGGTAAATCACGTCATTCATGTCGTGGCCTGTGAATCGCGCTCTTCATTCACTCATCCCTTTTATGCCAATTTTGATATATGCGAAGTTATGGAGACGATAACAAGAGTGCCAAGACGTAGGCTGCTAGACAGATAGAAAGGGTCAAAGTGCCTTTAGTTCACCGAGAAATGTTTCCTATTTAAATGGAGACAAAAATGCGCTCATCTGCTACTCTGTAAAAGCTGGAATTCACAATACCCGTGCTCAAGTAATCTGGAATACCACAGCGTTTGGAAAACTGGCATCGATGTCGCATTTGGCACAAGTGGCATCTATCGGAGGTAATGTTGGGTAGTCAAGCTGATTAAAACACTGTGTACGTCCTAACTGTCAGACGAAGCAAACCCATGAACAAGCAGTTGGTTGCGTGTCCATTAATTTAGACATCTAACGGCTTGTGAGTAGCTGGAGCAATGAAACATTTACTGCTCCAAGAACAGCAATGAAAGTCACATGAGGGCTATGTTACTATACAAGAAAGGCCATTACAATATTTTATAGCTACGCTTTCTACGTTTGTGAAAAATACAGCTCGAATTTGCTAGTCCTGGACGGAATTTTCCGGTTCACATTAAAGAATGGTTACCTACCACAGCCAGGATGAATATACCTCCTACGGGTCCCATGGCTGTAGCTTCTTCAAAAACTTTTCGAGCACCGTCCTCCTCAGATGCGTCTATCTTCCTCACAATGACATTGGCTCCGGCCTTCTCGAACCGATGAAGACAAAGCCGCTGGTACCCAGTGCGCACTCCTGAGCGAGTGGTGAGTAGAAGCTTGCGACATCCTCGCTTGACCATCCATTCGGCCAGCTCTAGGCCGAAACCGTCCAGACCACCGGTGATAACATATGACTTGTGCTCATAAAACCACGTGCGTGCTGTAGCCTCGACAGTCAGTGGCATGGGCGCTCCACGTTTCTGCAGGGTTTCCTCCGGCTGGATCTGCACATTTTCGACGAATTTTTTTAGCTGGAACATTCGAAACTGAACGTTGCCCAATAATTCGTCAAAACGCCCTTGAGTCTACTGCGTAAGGCTATCCGAAGTAGACAAACGATAAGTCGCCCGGCATAATTATGGGAGCGCTTGAAGTGGAAATGTTATGAAGCGCTTATGGTGCACAGGGTTGATCTGCGTTCTTTTAATACCAATGTGCACGTATTTCCTTATTTATGGAGAAAGATTGTGTTGACTTGCAGAGGACTGCGCCATATCAAAAAAGCGAAACAATCATATGCACCACACATGTTACGGCCCTGAGTCAATACGCCGCTACAATAAGTAACATATCGTGGGAGGTTCACTCATTTCAAGGGGCCCGATATATAAAGATAGTTTGTGCAGCTAAATCTCATCTAATGTGGCTGTGAAGCCAAGGCACGCACCAAAATTGTGGCTCCTCCATTTTATCCTTTAGCGTAGGTCTGCCTAGGAACAGAAATTAATTTTGCTGTTCCCAGAGAAGAGCGCGTACCAAATAGAGACTATAATTGTGCAAAATTTCGATTTCTTTCTTAGAAAGAAGCACCGCCTCTTGCCCTAAATATGTCTAAGGAGCCTATAAAATCCCACTTTTTCTTTATAATAATAACATGAGATATAAAGTAAAGGAAAACTATATTTTAGGCGAAATGAACTAAAGGTGTTAAAAACGAACAGTATTATGTGAGTGAGCAAGTGCTGCTTAACTTGCACCTGGTACTCTAGTTCAGTGTGCATAGAGTAGTTTATTTGACTAACTACTGTGATCTCTTCTGACAATGAAGGCAATAAAAATCTCAAACCTGAACACGCCTTTACCTGCTTAGAAAAGGAGCACTAATTAAGAGCTTCTACCTTTGCCATTCATACGGTACCGCCATTTTTAGGTCACACAACGCAAGTGTTTGTAGGCCGCATGATGCAAATAAATTAGTGTATGCTTCTTGAGCGAAAATGCGTAAGTGGATCAGCTACCTATGAGGACGCTCTCACCTCGAGCACAATTTTGCCGATGTGCTTTCCTGAGGCCATGAACCGGAAGGCATCCTCCATTTGGTCATGAGGATACAAGATGTCAACAAGTGGTCTCACGGCTCCCGATGCGATGCCAGCACGAATGTATCCCGCAACGAGACGCCTTTCTTCCACCTCAATGACCTCATCACCATGAAGATGCTCGAATACGACTCCGTGGAATGTGATGCCTTTCAAGAACACAGACATTTTTAATGCCGAGTCGTTGGACATGTCAACTTTTCCTATCTCGAGGAAGCGGCCATGGGTAGCGAGGCAACGTACGCTGACCTGCAGCTTGTCTTCTGCCAGCGAGTTGAGCACGAGGTCCACACCTAGTAAAAGAATGTGGGGTATGTGGTGTATCTGAAACCTTATCACGTCACCAGGGTTTAGTGGCAGGTTATTAACCGTTTCCAGTGAGTACACATAAAAGTACTGAAATAACAGTAAATCTCAAGCCTACCTCAATCCTTGAGAACTGATTCCATTCACCCCATATGGCAAGCTATTAGCCTATAACAGCATGCTGTTATAGGCTAATAGCACGCTGTTAATAGCATGCTGTTATAGGTTAATAGGTTAATAGCATGCTGTTATAGGCGCACCGCGCCTATAACAGCACGCCTATACCAGCATGCTAACAGCAGCGTTTGATGTTGTTAGCATGCTGTTATAGGCGCACCGCGCCTATAACAGCATGCTCACAACATCAAACGTCGGAAAGCTGACAAGATGCAGTAATAAAACAGTGCCATAAAAATGAAACCAGAAAAAAAGCCGCACCTCCCCGAAGAGGATCGTGAGGAAATGCGAATGCATTTGGGTGCACCCGATGAGTGTGCGATTAATTAATGAAGAGAGACGAGAGTGTGTACGTAAGCATTATTTATTCATACGTCAGCACCTGTTCGTGTTATTGTTGTACCTGACGGCCACAATCACCGCCTTGTGGTCGCTGAAGTGCACGGTCAAAGGGTCTTATACGCGCGGCACAGTTTCGCGTAAAGACCAGATCAATGCAACTCCCGTGAATGGTAGCGGGGCACGTGTTGTCGGAGGCGGCAGAGAGACAATGCATAGAGTGCTTGGTCTGCATGTACTCCACCAGCCACTCTTCTTGCGCACGTCAACGTTGAAGTCGCCGACCAAGACATTGGGATCAGAGGGTTTGGAGCGCACACGCACACTTCCCATAGACGCGTCAAGCTTCGCGGCAACGGCGTCCCGAGCGAGGTTTGGCACGAGGTACACGGTCACCATAAAGACTTCGTCTCCGGTGTAGGCAAGGGTGTACAAGTCCTTGTACGGAGACGCGTCTCGAACGGGAGACGTGGCAGTGGCGTGCGATATAAAGTTCCCGTACACGCTCGACACGAGACTAACACCGCAGTACTCGCCGTCCTTGCCGCTTCGAGCAAAGTAGTACTCCTTGACGGCGTCGGCATCCGCCACAGTCGGGCAGACACTGCGATCAAGAACGAGGAGTGAGGACAGTCGCTGCTGTCGCAGTTCTTCGCTGAAGGGCAAGTAGCGCTTGAGGAACACGTCCACACCACCGGCTCGGCGAGTGTTGATGGCACGCGCAGACGCAGCAACATCATACCCTTGCACTTGTACATCACCACCGTTGTTGTTCCAAGTCTCGGTGAGACACAGCAGATCGACTCTGCCGAGCAGGGGACATCGAGCAACGTCCAGCGAGTGCGCAGACAGAGACCGAACGTTGAGGAGCGCGAGTGTAAACTCTCTCTCGAGCCGCCTTCGCAGAGAGACTCGCGGCACGAGGCACACACCAGGTACGAGTTGAACGGCGAAAGACGAGGGTTGTCGTCACAGACGGCGATGATCTCATCACCAGCAGCTCCTCTTCCAAACTCGTTCCAAAGAACCCGAAGCGCGTTCAAACGACTCGACTCCTTCTTGATGTTTCCGATCACGCTAAGATTGTTGTCAAACCACAACCGATCACACACCTTGCAGCTGTGGCCAAATCTCCGCTCCTCGAAATCACGCTTGAAACGTGCGTCCGGCCCGGCAAACTGCCGAGCGCGAGTCACCGCGCGAAGAGCGCCATCCCGCTCGCGGGCGCCGGCGAGATCGGCCGCTCGTCGTTGGCGCTTGGCCTCGGCCTCCCGCTGTTTCAGTCGAAGGTCGGCGGCTCTCCGTTGACGTTTCCCCGCCGTTTCTGGAATACGAACCACTTCAACGTTCTCGGCTCGTGGTTGACGTTTATTTGTAGCGTTCTTAGCTCGCCGTTGTTGCCGGACAGCAGCATGCCGAGCACACATGTCAGGATCTTCGACTCGTCGTTGGCGTTTCACAGCGGCTTCCCGAGCACGGAGTTCCGCATCGGCGACTCGCTTCAAGCGCATGCGTTCGGCATTACGTGCTCTTCGCTTCGCAGCTGTGTCTTCCTCTCCAACCGATGATGACGTTGAAGCAACTGGAGTGACGCCAGCAGACGGGAGAGGCGTAATGCTCGAGTTGCATTGTGTTACACTTCGTCCTAGTGGTATCGTTGCCGCGAGAGATTCGACTTCACCGACTTCCATCGCTATCAAGATGTCTCCGCCGAGCGAGCTCCGCGATGCGAGCGCCCTCACCGGGTACACTCCTCCTTTCCCTGACCCTCCGCTGGTCCGCGACGCGACACGCCCGCGCGCTCCTCCTCTCCCTTACCCTCCGCCGCTCACCACCTGCTCAGGTTGCTAGGCGCGGCGCAGCTGTTGCTAGGGGCGAGGAGGAGCGCGCGCTGAGAGATGTGTGCGCATGCCGACCAGGGACGCACGACAACCCCCGACTAAGAAATGCATTCGCATTTAAAAAAGGGGAGACAGTGTCTGTGCACGTTAAAGAGAACCCGATGGTCTAAATTTTCGGATACTTTCACTATGGTATACCTCATAATCATTCGGTGGTATTTGCACACGAAACTCCATTTATTATTATTATTGCTATTGGCAACATTGCGGGAGCTCGAATGTTTTCAAAGAATGTGTCCGCCTTCCATCTATTTAGTTTCGCATAACTTGAGAAACGTGGGTGAAAAGGTGAGAGTTAGTGATTTTTGCCGCAGCTGACAAGCTTATAAAGTTATCAGAGCAGTTAATAATGAAGGAATCAGCAAATATCGGTGCACGAAAAGAAAACACATCGGGATAAATTTCTACAGTGCACTGAAAACGTGGCCTATGCTGTTCCTTCATGCGACGCCACAAAGATAATGCAGAAGTGATGATGCCGAAATGGCAGAATAAATGAGCAGATGTACAGCAGAACACAAGCCGTTTCTAGGCGTTTAGTTATCCACAATGTGAACTGCGTTTGCGCACATTCATTTAAAAATCAGCATCATGTTCATTTCAACTTACAAGATAAGTAGAGAAATTGTAAAAGCTCTCAAAAGAGATAAACATGCTCTCTGTTATGTTTTCAAAGAACATTGTGACATTCCTATCAGGACTTGGATTAGACACTTTAGAAAGCATAAGCATGTGGTGTTCTTTGTGCATTTGCATCTTTCTTTGTACTCGTGTACCTATTCTAGTTATTCTACCCTGCCCAAATAAACTTTCAGTCGGCAGCGTTCCCTCTTTGCGAGTCGTGTCCCCCCTTTTCTAGTCACCTGTGTTCTTTGGCGCTGTTTTGCGGCGGTTATGAACAAACTAACGGAACAATACGTTCTGGCCTGACAGAAGTTCCGGCGATTGAGTCTATAGCTGTTCACTGCGCGCTCACTACTACGCTTTCCGCGAGCCTAAATGTTACGAGGTTTCAAAATTCTATCAGATCCCGCGTCACCTTCGCTCTACTGTGACAGCACGAATGCTCAGCCGAACATGAGTTATTGTTAAAATGGTGAATTATAGCGTAGTGGTCCCTCCGCGACTGTTCATGCAGCAGGTACTCTAGGAGAGTTTAAGACAGCTCATGTTACGTACGCTGATGCTCCTTTCCTGGAAGCACGGTTGGGGTATCCACCAAGAAGAGAAGCATGGAACGCGAACGAGATGGCGAAGGGGACTGGGCCCGATTGCGGTATTACGTTACCTTCTTGAAGGCGTAGCTCAAGCGTTTTACAGTGAAGCTGTATACCTCTACCCCGGAACAGTTTCGTCTCCGTGGACTAAAAAATCACAGCATATCCACGAAGTGAATGATGATGAGTGGGCGAAGCTGCGGAGGATCATCGGTAAACCGTGAATCTTGCGTGAATTCTGCCCAGTACATCATCACCGACGTGAGATCGGGCGCGTTTATACTAAAGTTTCGATGAGCTATGACGACTTGCTGCTCATTTTAATTTTACATGTACGCTGTGAATTTTCATTGTTTAGAAAACCATTGCTTTAGAAAACATCTGGCGTCTTTTCGTTTTGCTCTAGAAACACCTGGCGTTCTTTCGTTTTGCTTTTAGAAAAGATCTGGCGTCTTTCGTTGGTTTATTTCATCAAACAACGGCGTTTTGAACAAAATTTTTATTGTTTAATCACGCACAGGAGAAATCTCACCAGGCACTACCTTGGAGGTAAACAATGGCTGCTAATGGGAATGAGAGACAGAAGAAGTCGGCTTTTAGCTAACACTTACACTTCTACTTCTACTAACGTTTCCTGCTGGAACATGCCAATGGCTGCTATTGGGGAATGAGAGACAGAAGAATTCGGCTTTTAGTTAACGCGCACGCTGCGAATTTTTTATTGTTCAACAACGCACAGGAAAGATCTCCCACCGGCACCACCTTGGAGGTCAAGATCTGGTACTCGCGTTACGACTGGTTACGCACTACTACGACTACGAGGGACGAACGGGTGCCGCCTTAAGGAGCTTCGCCCCTAAAACGAAACGCCAGGCCCCTAAACCACCAACTGACGCTCGCGCTCGCGTGCTCATCTTCTTGCAGATGCGCACGTTCCTTGCGTTTTTACCTCGGACGCTGAGGAAGGGCATTCGGATAGGTGGACCGAGGAGCCGACATACGAGTTCGCTGTAGACTCGTGCACAACTGCAACGCCTCAACTAAATTTGGACATGTGCGTGGTTTTGGGGCCCTTTAATAATTGAAGGCAGACGCCATATCTTTCTTTGCAGTCAGGCATATAGCATAGAGCTTAGTATTTGTTTCACTAAAGAAAATAACAAAACAAGCATGAAAACGGCGCGCTGGATCATAAGGCACATGTGAGCAATGCGAACACCGTTCCACGCGTTCCCGGTAAAGATTAGGTGGCAGCTGCTTGGCACTTCACACGAGGTCTTCGAATGACGTCAAACAGTCCTTTCTTCTTTCCGCGTGTGTTTCCGGCTTTCATATATAAAAGGGAGACCCGTCTAGCAACTCATTCAATTCATTATAAGACTACGATGGGCAGACCACGAAAATTAAAGAGAAACATAAATAGTGTTGCGTTTTCCAATAAATTTCACGGCAATGACCTGCCTACATGCAAGTGCAGTATTATGAAACGCATTAGACACAGAGCACCATGCTACTCTAGGGCAGTAAGGCGCTCCTTTGGTCTAGTTAGTGTATATTGACCGTTGGTTGGGATATTTTGCACTGGAAAGTGATGCCGAACAAACGGTAGCCAAGAGAACACACAGCCCGTTAATGTCGTGTCTTCTCTTGCCTTCCGTGAGTGTTTTGTGCCACCCATGCAACGCAAAGTTTCCCAGCCTATGCGCTATAGCCGTAAGCCGGTCCACTACCTTTCCCTTTTGTTTCTTGAAACACGTGCGTTTCGAAGGAGCAGTCCCGTGAATAGGCGATGTTTCTGTTTTCCAGCTGTGGGTAGCGGCGAAGAAGGAATTCTCGTTTCTCTTTGGAACCTAAACGAAAGGGTAGAAAAGACATTATTTTTGGCTACTATTATTGTAATAACGTTCTGTGTTAAATATTATTTCTGAAGAGCAGCGAAGACGAACAAGTGACAATCGAGCGTGGACCCTAGCGCGTGCCCGCATTCTATTTTTAGTTTTTTTACGCAGCGTCAAATAAACAAGACGTTCTGTACTTCGGCTCCGCGTCCTGGTTGTCAACAGTATGGCGCCGTGACCAGGATAAGAAGAACAGTTTAAGACCCCTGACGATAAAGCGAGGTGCCTGAAGAACACGGCCGATCGGCGCGATCAACGCGACGACGGCGCAAAGAAGCGAAGAAGGAATTTCCTTTTCCTGGAGGGCTATTGAAGGCTGACTGACACAGTTACGCCCTGCGTTCTGTATATTGTGGCCCTCGGAGATTTCGCGTGTCTATTGGTCGTAGTGGTGGAAAAGAACCCTCGTTCGGGAAAATGCCGCGGTGCACTCGCGATCTCGGCAGTGCATTGTCAAGTCAGCGCTCGAAGGTTGGTTGTTCGAGGCCGAAAAAATACAGAAGGCAGGGCGTAACTGTGTCAGCCTTCAATAGCACTCCAGGAAAAGGAAATTTCCCTTTTAGGTCATTGTAATCGTCATAGTGTTAAATTAGTTGCCTCGTATCTAGCCAGGAGTGTGGTTATGAGTTTCTTGCCTCGTAAGAGCATGCGCAGTAGCAGTATATGATGATGTTTGTTCAACAAATTTTTAGTTGAAAGTCAACGCATGTGTCATGTATACGCTTCCTTGGTCCCTGTTATTTCGCGCTGTTTTGCCTCTACCATCTACGAAGATTTAGGAGGGCTTCAAAAGTTGTATGAAGAGGTCCAAAACCGCATAAGATCCCTTCATAACCTTGGTGTCGAACACAAAGAATATGGATCACTACTAAAGACGGCTATAATACAGAATCTTCCGCAAGAAACGGTGCTCCGTTATACTCGGCGCACCTTGTCTTCAACAAACACGAGCGGTACTAGTGACCAAATTGATGAATTGGCTACTCTTCTAGACTTCTTCAGCCTTGAAGTAGGACGCCGGGAACAGGGTACACTGATGACTGTTGACAAGAGAGAACGAGCCCTAGACATATGCAAGTTCCTGCCTCTATGTTGACAGTGAAGCTTATTCCAGTGAGTTGCATACATGTGGCGACAAAGATAACTCTGTGGATCTCTGCTCAACGGAGGTAACTTTAGATAAGAAACGGGAGAAACTCCGCAAATTAAGATGTTGCTTCCGATGCGCTAGACAATTTTACAGGGCGAAAGAATGCAGAATCTAGAAAAGAATACGCTGCGCGAAGTGCAAGGAACGACACATCAAAATTATGTGCGATCCAACATGGAAGCAGAATACAGAAACGCAGAGAACTGTTTTTAGCTCTTCAAGAGCCTCGATAACAGTTATTCTTCAGGCCGCTCAAGTTTGGGCTTAGGGCACTGGAAGGAAACACCCCGTAAGGATGTTGATTGATGGTGGCAGTCAAAGCAGCATCATTACGGAAGACTTGTCTAGGAAGCAGAAAGCCACAGTGGTAGCCGAAGCGCAGATCACCATATCTGGGTTTGAAAACCTTTCCGCACCTCGCAAATATAATCGGAGAGTACGAGTCACGCTGCATAGTAAGTACGACTCAAACTCGCTTGAAATACAGGCTATATAAGTTCCTCAAATATGCAACGACTTGTCAACATTGACAGACACAGCTGTACAAGAATAGGCGAGACAAGAACTTACGTTTGGATGAGGCCACTGTATTTTCAGTCTCGTCTGAGCCTGGAATATGCGTGCTCATAGGAGCAGACTATTACTCGTGGGTTGTCAGCGGAAACGTTTAGCGACTAGACGACTCCTTGACCGCCATCGAAACAATCATGGGATGGACACTACGTGGATATACCAGGAGTTTGCCCAAGTTTAACAAGCCAGCAACAGTAAGGACCTTCAACATCTCCCTAATGGAAGCCAACCTCTCCCAGCAGCTGAGATCTTTCAGGGAAGGTGAACGTATAAGACTAGCCAACGAAGCGATACCTTCGAAAGATGAAAAAACGACTTCGTTGAATCAGCTCTAGGAAACAGTGAACGCTGTCAAATAACATTGCCTGGGCACAGCAAATGTTCCGAGATTAAAGACAACACGGGCGCTGCTTTCAAGAGACTGTAGTCTATACATGGAAGGCTACGCCGAGAACCAGAGTTTAAGAAGGAATACGCTACAGCGATAAGCAGATACTATAGCAATGACTTCACTCTAAACGACACAGCGGACAGTACCAGCGAACATATCACGCACAACGGGACACAGCGTGTGTATTCAGACGCCACGGAACTACGACGATACTTCGGGTGGTACTCGACGCCTCTTCCCGAGCAAGGCATCCGAAGCAAGGAGCAAGCAAAGCAACGAGCAAAGCATCCGGAGAGACAGAGTCGTCACGGGAAACACATCAGCGAAGATGGAAACACACTGAACAAGGGCTACGCAATCTCGGTAACCGGTGGCGACGAGAGCACGTCCAAGAGCTTCGCTCAGTTCATGTCGCCAAGACTAGAAGCCAAGAATCAGTGAGGCTTGGAGACATCAAATTAAAGGAACTGAACTTGACAAGACAATTCCGGAATATGGACGAGTCACACAAGTGTTTCCGGGCAGTGACGGCAAAGTTCGTTGACGCACCTTGCGCGCTTCTGCGGGCACCACATTGCGCAGACCGGTCCAGATGTTGCACCACCCGTAGTCTGCTGGGCCAACTTCAATATCTTGTAGACAGTCGACTTGAAACAAGCAAACCCACGCAAATTGTTCGGCTGGGAGCTATTGCGAAGGCGAAGACGTTACAAGCGAGCGTGGACCCTAGCGCGTGCCCGCATTCCATTTTTAGTTTTTTTTTCACCAATCGTGAAATAAACAAGAAGTTCTCTACTTCGGCTCCGCTTCCTGGTTTTCAACATTCTGTTCATGGGAATACAGTGCTTAGAAATGCTGCGATTGTTCTGTGCTGTCATCATATATATGAACATCAATGCGCCAGTAGCTTCCATATTAAATGCGTGATCTATAAAGCTTCACGAGCAGTATACATTAGCCTCTCGATTGTTTAGTTCTAAGAAATAATTGCAGTCATCCAGGAAGGGCTGTGGAATTAAAGCGCAGCAAATGTCACGAAAAATTCGGGAAACGTAGCAGGTTATGCTCAATAAGGACGTTCGTAAAAAAAATATGCCGAACAGCCATAGCAAGTTTACTGGAGCTAGCGTTTCTTTTAGTTGCACTTAGACGTGTGCAAGAAACTAAGGACTAGCCACAGCGGTGGCGCAGTGGTTACGCTCCTCGACTGCTGACCCCCCCAAAAAACCGCGCCCGAGACCCTGCCTCGGTGTCAGCCGCGGCTGTCGCAATTCGATGGAGGAAAAATTCGAGACGCCCGCGTACTCTGCACGCTAAAAAACCTCAGGTGGCCAAAATTATCAAGAGCTCTGCACTACTTCATTTCTCATAATCATATCCCGATTTCAGCACGTAATAAACTGAGTAGCTTTTCCTTAGGCAATTCCGGCTTTACGCAAATCCTTGCTCGCATCCACGTATTCATAAAGATATTTCGTTATACCGACGGTGGTGAAGACGGTGCATCCCATGGAAAGTGCGATGGAAATGGCCGCCTGTCCGACTCCTCCACTTCCGGAAAGAATCAGCACAGACTCTCCAGGACGCATGTGCCCATGAACAAGAAGAGCGTAGTACGCTGTGGCATACACCATCGGTACCGTGGCCGCTTGCTGAAGGCTCCTCGTTTCTGGAACTTCCCACAAGAAAGTTGGGTCGACAGCCACAGCTGTCGCCAAGCCCTGGGCTGGCACAATACCCATGACTCTGCGCCCATGCTCGTCGAGACCAGCAAATTCCATGCCAAGGAGGAAATGAGAACTGGCGAGATCATCTGGAAACGGCGAAGAAGAAACAAAAGCAGATTATTTGGCTTTCTAAAGCTATTAATTACGCTGGTAGTACCGAGTTTCCTGCTATTTACGATATGTGGTGCGAACATCACTTAGGCAGCTGCCGTTACATTGTGTAACAAGAAAGAGCTGGAAGAATACATTTGTTGTATAGGTGGCAACTTTTATTGCATTTACGTGCCTATGAAAAGGCTGTTGAGGAATTCAACGCACTGATAAGGACAAAATGCATTTCTCGAATTCGCCATAACGTAATCCAACGCTTTCAAGAAGGACGTCTATGGAGCTAGCTACACACATTCAACTTTATACCTCTGCGAGCAGGGGCGTGAGCCGCATGAGGGTATAAATTTGTTTGCTAAATGTAAAAAAAGCTCACGCATGCAGTTTGTAACAATGTGAGGACAGGCTCTGTAAATTTCCAAGAGGCAATATTTTTACTATTTTCTTTAAGAAAATATGCCTTCTCAAATATGTATCTTCAATGAACGCTGCAGAGTGCGCTCGTGTGGGCCTATGTTACAAACGTTGTGTAAAATTTTAGTGAAAGGCAGACAGTCCTTCAATATGAGAAACATAACACCAACGAAGGGAGCGTTACACAGTGTGGTTAGGGCTTTTGTTCTGCGGTTTGTACGAAGCCGCACTGGAAAGTTCAGCTAGACAGTATTGGAAGAGGGCTTTTGTGTCTACGGCAGCTTTTAAAGCAAACGCTTTTCTGGCCTAGTCGAGCGAGTATCGCTTCGTAGCTCCGCGTGGCCTTGAAGCGCAGAACGGATACCCCGTGACCATAGGCGTGTGCAGGGTTCCCCTTCAGGTCGGCGAAGGCGGGCGAAGGTTCATCGCAGCGCCCCCCTCCTTATTAGGTCAATGTGTGGGGCAGACATTGCGCCCTCCCCACTTAGGTGACTAGGGGGGCGGCCGCCCCCCTGCCCACGCCCCCCCTTTGCGCACGCCTATGGCCGTGACAAGCTGCCCTCCGACCACTGCTGGCACTACCGCTGCCTCGCTAGCCGTTTCTACGTGACTATCAACGTGACTCGCCACTCACTCTACCACGACGGTCCAGCGGCTTCAGTTCAGCCGTTGTGCCATAGCTGTGAGGTGGAAGGAGGGAGTTCGGACGCTTGCTCATCTGCGCCGAAGTCGTCTGCGCGGTCGCAGCGACGATGGCGGCATGCTACGTCGTACCATCCTGCATATGTCGTTCGGCTTGCTAATGTGTTAAAGCGGAAACGTAAGCACAAGGGCGGAAAGTGGCAGGCTGAAACAAGTGTAGAACGAGAACTTAGGCGATCTGAACTTCGGGAGATGGATGCAGAAAGACGACAGCTACGAGCTCTAGGGGCGGAAAAGGATGCCTCACGTTCGACTGCGGCGACGGCTTCGGAAAGTGACAAAACGACGGTAGTGAGTGCCCGCAGTACGGAACGTTCGACTAGGCATATCGTTCGAGATGAGCTCCTGCTTCAAAGCTTCATCTTACCCGGAAAACTTCACCGCCACCGCAAATGAAGTACTCCATCGTCTTCTACTAATCAAGAACAATCGCTGGATAACCGGTTTTTAACCGTAAGTCCAGATTTCCCGATAGTCTGCTTGTTTGAAGATCCGAGGAGGAGAACGCTGCTCTAAGCCGAGGCGGCGTCGGGCCGTCGGCCCGGCGGAACGCTGCTCGAGCTTCTACGGAACGCACGAGGATGGCTGATGACGACGCGGCTGCGTCGACCAGAGCCACGACATCGATCGAAAAGAATCATCAAGGCGGAGAAAATGCTACGGGCGTCTCGCAACCGAAAACCCTTGACAACGGGGGATGGTTCACTGCAACATACCATAACTCAAGGCTGATTGCAGTTCCGGAGACCGGGGCCGAAGCGGTGGACAAATCAGCGTCGAACAAACCTAAACAGAAGGGGATTCCTCTTCAGAAAGAAAAGCTACTTTCACTGCCGAAAACAGATTTCAAAGTCATCATTAGATCGAGGGATGGGCTCAACAACAGTCAACTGAGCACGCATCAGATGGCGCACGCTATAACCAAAGCATGCGGTAATCCAGACATCTGCAACGAAGGCAACTTGCTTATACTATTGCGCAACGGATCTAATATTGCCATAATCAGCAAGCCAAGCATGGAGACTGCCAACGTTGTCCAGAGCGTTCCAAGTCTACGTTTTGGTGCAAAAGACTAAGCAGTGACGGCTTACGTAGCAGCGCCGGACAACTCGTGCAAGGGTGTGATTCACGGACTGGACGCCGGGACCACGCCAACCGAATTACTAGCCCATCTTCGCGTACGTACCCAAGGAGTCAAAATACTTTATGCAAGAATGCTTGGAAAATCCCAAAGTGCACTCATTACCTTCGAGGGCAAGATCGTCCCCCGCTATGTTTACTACTACGGCGGCGAGACACGTTGCTTCGTCTATCGATCATCGCGGCAATTTTGCTATATATGTTTTAAGCGTGGGCATAGGTCTGACGTATGCCCGACACCTGACGCCGTTGTCTGCTCGAATTGCACCGAGCCAGTCATTGAGGACGGACACACCTGCGAGCCCCGGTGTGCGCTATGCAAGGAAGCGCACCCCACGTGGGCAAAGGAGTGCAAGGAACGCCTCAGGAAACCGAGGAGCCCACGGGCGAGAACAAAAGAGCAGACAGACGCCGGAGCCCGAGGCACCGGCGGACGCGGACGGACGCGGTACACTAGGTTGGAAAAAGACATGGGCCTTGCTAAGGGCACTCATAGACCCAACCAAGACCAAGACCGAAACCCGTTAGACGACCCAAAGGATCACGCGCTAATTTCAGGGCACAGACCGGGAAATGCTAGAAAACCTCAAGCTGCGCTATATTGGCGATGCAGCGGATACCGACTGCAGCTTGGCATACACTGGCAAAGCGTATCCCGCTCTAGACGAACCCATTACCACAGAAGAAGTCAGACACGCTATGATGTCGACGAAAAAGAACACCACGCCAGGCAGAGATGGCATCACCAACGCCATGATAAGGAACCTGGACGAAAACTCTATCAAAATGTTTACGGAATTCGTCAACGAACACTGGGAACAGGGTACCATCCCGAACGACTGGAAACATGCGGAAATAGTGATGATTCCGAAACCAGGAAAGACTCATAGCATGGAAAACCTGAGACCCATTTCACTGACCTCATGCTTGGGAAAAGTGTATGAGAGAATAGTGCTTCAGAGTTTGGAGACCCACCTGGAGGATAACAAACTCATGCCGCACACCATGTTTGGATTCCGAAAAGGCCTCTCAACACAAGACGTCCTCCTGCAAATCAAGAAGGAGGTGCTTACTGCCGTCCCAAAGTACGGCGAAATCATATTGCTCGCGCTTGATCTTAAGGCAGCCTTTGACAATGTCAGTCACAAGGCTGTGCTAGAGCGGCTCAGCAAGTTAAGCTACGAAAAAAGAATACACGACTACGTCAAAGCTTTCCTCAGTAACAGAACCGCCACGATTGGTACAGGAGGCATCCGGACTGACACGTTCAACACGCCCAAAAAGGGAACACCACAAGGC
This sequence comes from Rhipicephalus sanguineus, assembly GCF_013339695.2. Classification (NCBI taxonomy): domain Eukaryota; kingdom Metazoa; phylum Arthropoda; class Arachnida; order Ixodida; family Ixodidae; genus Rhipicephalus; species Rhipicephalus sanguineus. Next base: position 174,281,606 of record NC_051179.1, on the reverse strand, counting down.
TCTGAATATCCCCTATGCTTTTTAACGTCGTTATGATAGGCTTAGCACGGCACATAAAAAAAAAATTGAAGGACTCAGACATGCCATCTACGCAGACGATGTGACAATCTGGGTAACAAGGGGATCCTTAGGACAAAAACAAGACCTTCTGCAACGCGCCGCAGATACGGTCCACGACTACATCCGACAATGCGGACTTGACTGCTCCCCGGAGAAATCCGAGGTTCTCAGAGTCTACAGAAGAGGATACAATCTGCAAAACTCCATAGACATCTACATAGGGGGGAAGAAGATTCCGGAAGTATCCCAAATTAAGATCCTAGGCATGTGGATACAAAATAACTGTCGTATAGACCACACCATCAGACAGCTCTCAAACACCACAGCGCAGATTACGAGGATGATGGCCAGAATCTCAAACAGAAGACGAGGTATGAAGGAGGAGGACACGTGTAGGCTTGTACAGGCTCTCGTGGTCAGTAGGATTGTATACAGTGCACCCTACCAAACACCGTTCCAACAGGAAAAGGAACAATTAGAGGCAATCCTTTGGAAAGCCTACAAATGCGCCCTCGGACTACTAGTCAACTCCTCGACCGAAAAAATTCTTAAACTGGGCATAAATAACACAGTTCAAGAACACATCGAGGCGCACCTGCTTGCGCAGAAAATGAGACTCATGCCGACTCCAACGGGCAGGTACACGCTGCAAATACTGGGCATGAGGGATGCTTGCCGAGAAATTAAAAATACAGAGAGTATACCGAAGGACATTCGCCAGATCATTGAGGTCAGCCCAATACCTAGAAACACGCATCCGAAAATACATAAGGCCAGAAGAAAGGCAAGATCGGAAGCACATGAAAGAAATTTCACAGGGAGAACACATGTACTGTACGTTGGCGCAACCACATACAGAGAGCACTCCGGGGCGGTAGTGAGCGCTTTCGGTCACCAGCTTAGGGAAGTGAACAGCGCTTCGATCAAAAGCAACAGCATCCTCGAGGCTGAGGAAGTAGCGATTGCTCTCAGCATCATGCACCAGGGCAAAGAATCCACTGCTGAAATAGTTACGGACTCGCAAGAAGCGTGCAGACGATACAGCAGCGGACGCGTATCCACTGCTGCCATCCGCATACTCAAGGCGAGAAAAATCACCTTCTCGTGCTGCTCCATTACGTGGACACCAGGCCATGAAACTGTGACTGGGAACCAGCGTACTGACGCCAACGCCCGAGCATACGCCAACCGGGGGCCACACAGCGATGGGGAACCAGACACAGTCACTAGACGCTATGGGGCAATTCTAGAACATCAAAGAGCATTGAGGAGGATTTACTCTCCTCCCCACAAAGACCTCAGTAGAGAGCAGTCGGTTGCCTGGAGACAGCTGCAGACTGATATATACCCAACTCTCAGTCTACTTAACAAAATCTATCCGACTGCACACGACAACAAATGCCCGCTATGCGGGGAACATGCAACACTTTATCATGTTACATGGGCCTGCCAACACTGAAAGGATGTGCCAATAAACAACACACCAACACTGGAGCAGTGGGAGGCTGCGCTGTCCTGCTCGATGCCTGAAGAACAGCTCAAGCTGATCGACAGAGCTCGCAAGATGGCAAAGGCCACAGGGGCCCTGGACCGAGGGCTCCACCTTCGCCGGGAGAATTTCTTTGCACCAATAAAGTTTTTCATTCATTCATTCATTCGGTTGGCAAACTACTTCGGTTATGAGGGTAAACAAGCATAACCAAATAAGCAAGCTTTCGCTTACATAACCAGGCCAGCCGAAACAAGCCGCGGCCATTTATTTTTTTCAATTGCATTTACGATTTATTCATTTCGTGAAAGTACTTCTATTCTAGCAGGAATCGCATAGTCACCAGTTGAACATAAACGCGGCAGCGTTAAAAAGCTCGTTTCGTAGAAATACCGCGGTCGGCGTCTATCTCGTCGTCGTTGGTAGTGAACGAAAAATGAGCCTTGTCCGTGAGCGAAGATTTGAAATATATACAAATAAATAAATAAATAAATAAATAAAATTCTCCGGCTTGAAGGGGGACGATCCCAGGAGTCGACATGTCAACCAGGTGTTCTACTACAAAGCCAGAGGAGCGCTTGGAACTGGTTCGGGAAAAAACCCTATACGAATTTCTTGTAGAGCGGGGAGGCTCCTTTTCGCATATAACACTGCGTGGCAGAAACGTAGAATCGCTCCAGCCATCAAAACATGTGAACTGCGCAGCGAGGTGGTGATATAAACGCCTACCCACTGCAACGAACCGAGGAACAATTAGTCACCATCATTAGCTGAAACAGCATCAAGAAAGAGTGCAGCTGCGCTGGTGCGATTGTTGCCTTACGGACGCGCAGTGCGCACTTTGCTAATTCGCAAAAAAGGAAGAATTATGACGTAATGGGCACTTCTCAACACTGCTCGCAGTAGGCCTTCTAGGACACTTTCAAACGGCCAGAGTTACTTGCACGGACGGTCGACACCTGGACCTTTCCCTACGGCATGGTTCAGGTCTGTGAACGTGGCTTTTTGGGCTCGTTGGTTATATTCTCCAGAATGGGGCATAGCGCTAACACACACGGACGAGAGCAAACAAGGCCAATTACGCTATGGCGTTCTTCTGTTGAAAACGAAGCCGAAGCGCCCTGGAAGTTCTTAGCGATCGACTTCACATTTGTATTCGTCACGTACAAAACTCAGGTACATTAGGAGCGTACAGACATGCTTTCGTTGCGAATGAAAGCGCTGGATGGTGTGGCTAATAGCATAATATCTTAGAGCATTTGCACACATAAATGACACGATTAAGCACTCGCTATTGAGAGAGAGCCTGCACTTCCTGTAACCAGGTCATAGCTGCGAATGGCTGGTGGAGTGGCTGAGCGCAGACAGCTGTGCCTCCATGTTATGGTTTTATTATGCGCCTGCTGAAGAGGCCTAGAGCAGAACTTTATGTAATTGAATGCATGTAATTCGGCACGTGTATATATCAAAAACTTTTTTTTGCAAGTGATCAATACGTGTTTTAAGAGTAAGGCGCCTCATTTTAAAATTTTTTCAGTAACAAATTAAGGGTAAACAGTTACATTGATAATCATATAATCATAATAGGCGGCGCAAGCTTGCGCAATTTTCTTTAAGTTCACTAAAGTAGAACCGAGTACTCACTAGACACAACAGGCTCCAGCATGCATATGTTGGTACGGACTAACACGGCACTCAGCATTTTCCTACCAACCAATGTTGGTCGATGAACAGAAGTAATGATGCAGTGGTTCTTTAGCGACAGGCCACATCAAATAGTAACTTTAGGTCGAAAAGGTTTATTGGCGGTCCAAAGATTATGTGGGTATGAACGGCGGCGCAGCGTGAGGAACCGTCCAGCAAGACAGCTGTGATCAGCAGAGCAAGCAGATGAAGGAGGGCGATCTCAGTGCTGCTGGAAGAAGGCGCGTCTTCTTCTTGGCTCCTCGAACAGAGGTCGAGCCTTTTAGTGTGGCGTACGTAACAAGCCTACGTACGCAGCACGGCTACGGGAGAGAAATGCGCTTGCGTGGAACGTAACGCATCTTTTTAATGCATGCGCGCGTACACCTGTAACAAGACGTTGCGTACGTGACGCAACACTTTCTGCGTTGCGCTCTCACGAGACCTCGGACAAACGAGAAGTCAGAGCACATGATTGCTGCAGTGACACCCGGCACAGACAGCAACAGCGAACCCAATGCAAGTCGTGTCTACTTGACATTGAAGGGCCATGTTGCCATGTCAGTTAAGGTACCAAGAGGCGACACGTCCCGGCGTCCTGCAGAGCCATCTTGTACGCATTCTACGGAACGAAGCGTCGCTAGAGGACGAGAGGGAGCCGTATGTAATTAGTCGAGGCTCGTCTGACGGTGGGACGTGAGAATAGCAACCACAAAAAGGGCAGTGCTGTCAATCATTTTGGCAAAGAGCAGGCAGAGAACGGACAGCTGCACCGTTCTTTCCGATAGGACGGATACAGAACGGCCTCCGGACAACTTGGATTGGATTGAAACGTAAGCGCTGAGGCCGGAGAATCGAATTCGCCTGCTTTCTGTCTGGCGTACTCCAATTTCGCGCCGATAGTTTGCGACAATCGCAACAGCCCCCCCCCCCCCCCCACCACCGAACGACTCGCGAAATCGCGACACCACCTAGCGCCCAATCAAAACATTAACGCAAATAAATTGTCGAATTGAACGCGCTCTTCAATTTGAAGCTATAAAAAACAATGCCTCCAAATAATGATCTTCAAAAATACTAATTCCATATATCTTCATGCCTTGAAAATATTTCTTAATTCTCTCATCACGCCCATTGGCTATTTGCTCCATCTCGTCCTCTCGTGACGTTTCGTTCCGGTATGAGACAGAATGCGTACAAAACATCTCCCCTTGCGAGCAGGAGGGCACTGCCTGGCGTTTTACAAAAATTCTCAAGGAACCGTCCTCGACAAGTTGTTTGCAGGAACGCGTTGATCTCTTTTTGTCAAGCTACACGCGAAAAGAGCCCGAAAAAAAAGTACCATCTCCCCGAAGGGAACGCTGATGGGATGCGAAGCCGCAGCGTTGCGCACGGGTGTTGTCACGGGTTGAACGGCGCTAACGCGGGTGCTACGGTGAGCGCTGGAAGATTCGTTTGAAGCGAAACTTGGTGTAGCGTTTACTGGTGTAAACGTTTGTTTGAAACGCGGACACGGGAGGCGAGCGGGCGTTGGAGCATGTACGCGCGCACCTGCGAGGGAAGCGTGCGAGGGGCGCGTGACGTCAACGCCCAGCTGCGGCGTGACCTACTTGGCACCGCTCCAACACCTGCGCCGAGGGAAGCGCGTTGCCTCGCGTTTGTGTGGACGGACGGACAGCGTTACACAGGCTAGTCAAAGAGCTACTACGCATCTAAAAAGAAAGTAAGCAAGCTTGGTCGGTCATCTTGTGACATGCTGTAACATAACGCGCGTTAACCGTTGCGCGAGATTTCCTCTTTGAAAGTGCTGCTTGTAGATTGGAAACTGAAAAAAACTTGGAGGACGCTTGAGCTTCGCCTTCACGAGTAGAACCCTATGGCGTAATCGGGCCCCGTGCGTGGATGCCTCAAGCCTGCCGCAAAAAAACAGGCGTGGGTGCGCAAAACATTGGTAGTTTCAAACCATCCTTGAATGCCTACTGCAAGAGCTGTTGCGCAGTACCCACTACACCATGAATCTTTCCTTTTCAAATCAGCGAAGGGCCCACTACGTGTCCGTAAGGCAACACGTGAAGCTACGCAGCTGCTCACTTTGTTGGTGCTTTTGCTGACGATGAACAAATATGTATAAGCGCTTTGTAACGGGTGGACCTTTAAAACACCCCCTCGTTGCGCAAGTCACATGTTTTGACGCCTGGCGCGGTTCTACGCTTTTCCCACGCGATATCACATGCGTTAAAGAGACTCCTCCCACTACATGAAATTCGTATAGGGCTTTTCCCCGAAACATTTCCAAGCGCTGCTGTAGCTTTGTAGTAGAACATCTGCTTGCAAGTAGAAGGCGTTGGTTCGATGCTCACTCGAACCGAAGATTTTGATTATTTATTTTATTTACGTCACTTTCGATTTTTCGGTCACGCGCAAAACTGATTGTTCGCTTAGAACCAACGACGCCGACACCGGAATTTCTGTGAAACGAGCTCTTTAACGCTCTCGCGTTAAAGTACCTGGGATGTGACCAGCTGCTTCAGGATATACTCAGCCTCATCCACGGCCGCGCTAGAGAGAACGCTGTGTTAATTCGAGCGCGTCCGTGCCTCATCGGAGGCGCGTCATAAATAATGCGCCCAGCTTCGAAGCTGTGCTCAAAAAAAGTTGAACGTACTCCGCAAAGGTCAGCGCGCGTAAACAATGCACCCAGGAACGGCGTTAACAATGCACACAGCCAACACCGCAGCCTGACTTGTACGCTGGTGGTCGTTACCGTGGCCTTCCAGCGATCGAACTTTCCAGCGATATCGCTGGTGGCGGCGTTATCTCTCGAGAAAGCTGGAACATTCTCGTGCGGCGCGCAATCTTAACAGATTGTTCCAAAACAATCGCGAAGCTTCCTACACATCACGGCGAGGCCTGCGCAGCGCGTTGCCCACAGTCTTTGTGGGTGAAGCTTACACTCATGAAATATAAGACTCGCGGCAATGCCCCCCTCTGAAAAAGCATTGTCCCGATGCTTAAAAACAGAACATGAATACATGTAATACTAAAGAAAACTAATAAAGAAAGCAAACATTAAAGTCCTCAGGTGCGCTAACGAGCATAGTACGGTATAAGGCGCACCACATGCACGACCTCGGGTCGAGCTCGGCGCCTCTGGGAGTTAGTGATGCCGTCGGGGACAACCTCGTAGTCGAGTGCGCCGAGACGTCGAAGTACCCTGTACGGTCCGAAGTATCGCCGAAGAAGCTTCTCGCTCAGTCCGCGTCGTCGTATTGGCGTCCAGACCCAGACACCGTCGCCGGGCTGGTACTCGACGAAGCGTCGTCGAAGATTGTAGCGACTGCTGTCGGTGTGCTGCTGGGTCTTGATGCGCAGGCGGGCCAGCTGTCGAGCTTCTTCGGCACGTTGTAAGTAAGCGGCGGCGTCGACGTTTTCTTCGTCAGTGACGTTGGGTAACATGGCGTCGAGCTTCGTCGCCGGGTTCCTTCCGTAGACCAACTTGTACGGCGTCGTCTGCGTCGTTTCTTGGACGGCTCTGTTGTAAGCGAAGGTCACGTACGGAAGGACGGCGTCCCACGTCTTGTGCTCAACGTCGACGTACATGGCGAGCATGTCGGCGATGGTCTTATTTGGACGCTCGGTGAGGCCATTGGTCTGCGGGTGGTAGGCGGTGGTGCGGCGGTGGCTCGTCTCGCTGTACTTCAAGATCGCCTGAGTTAGGTCCGCAGTAAATGTGGTACCTCTGTCTGTGATAAGAACCTCTGGGGCGCCATGACGTAAGACGATGTTCTCCACGAAGAACTTGGCTACCTCGCAGGCACTGCCTTTGGGCAAGGCCTTTGTCTCGGCGTAGCGGGTGAGGTAGTCAGTCGCTACGACAATCCACTTGTTGCCGGAAGTCGACGTCGGGATTGGCCCCAGTAGGTCCATCCCGATTTGCTGGAACGGCCGGTGCGGTGGTTCGATTGGCTTCAGAAGTCCCGCTGGCTTAGTCGGCGGTGTCTTCCGTCGCTGGCAATCTCGGCAAGTCTTGACGTAGCGGGCGACGTCCGCAGCAAGGCGTGGCCAGTAGTATTTTTCCTGTATGCTGGCGAGCGTGCGGGAAACACCGAGGTGTCCAGCCGTCGGGTCCTCGTGTAGGGCCTGGAGGACTTCTGGTCGCAATGATGAGGGCACGACAAGAAGGTAGTCCGTTCGCAGTGGCGAGAAGTTCTTTTTCAGGAGAACGCCGTTCCGCAAGAAAAAAAAACGCCAGGCCTGCGCTTAAACCGCAGCACAGTCACAGCGAAAGCTGGATGAGCGGCGTTTCTAGAGCCCGTTAAGCTCTCTTCGGGCTACAATACAAGTACACTAGAAAGGTACCCACTACGCCATAAATCACAATTTTTGTGAAGTTGGGAAGCACCTACTAAGCCATTATTCTTCATTCTGCGGAGAAGCGAGTCACCAGCTACACGTCTGTAAGGCATTGTGTGCACTTTGTTGACGCGGCGACTGATGACGATGAAGAATTATGCTCAGCCCTTTGTAATGGCTTGGAATCTTTAAACGGCCCACCAGTAATGTAATTTGCATTGGGTGACGCCCGGTCGCAATTTCCCTCTCCTGTCATGCTGTATAACACACGTTGACGTGGGAGAGAGACGGGGGGGGGGGACGCGAAGAACTTTACTGAAACTCCGAGGAAATGGATCATGCGCTTATGGGCTTCCTTGGCAACCAATACAAGTGCACTTGCGAGGTACCCACTACGCTTTAAATCACTGTAATTCTTGAGAAGTAGGGCAGCAGGCACTGTGCCATTTTTCGTCAATCTGCGGAGAGCGTTGGTACCTGCGAAACGCATGTAAGGCATTATGCGCACTTTGTTGATGCTGTGCCTGATGACGAAGAAGAATTATGGCAGAGTCATTTGTAATGGGTTGGCAGCATTCAACAACCTACTCTTTGCGCAATTCGCATTGTGTGACGCCTGGTTACAGAATTCGCGTTGTGCGACGCTTGGTGCTTATTTTACTCTTCTACCACGCTATATTGCACATGCTAATGTGGTTCCTTTCCGACATGAAGCCTGTATAGGACCTTTTTGCAAAGCAGTTTCAAGCACCGGCATGGCTCAGCGGTTGAATACTGGGCTCCCACGCAGAGTGCCCACGTTCGAACCTCGTTCCATCGTGGAATTTTTTCTTATTTCGTTTTTTTTTCTTATTTCGAGCGATACTGGTTACGGACACCGGCGGCGGCGGCGGCGGACAACTACGGCGCCAAAAACGGCCGGTGAAATGATCTCATAAAAGCTTTCGCTGTAAAACGACGGCAGTCCTGGCTTGAATATCCTCGGAACAACGGCGGTCTTGCACTCGAGGTACTCAATAAGGCCCCCCAGTTCCGCGTCGGCCCGTTGCCTTTCGGCGAAGTCGTCGGCACTTATAGTTCCGAGGAAGCTGTCATCGTCGTCGTCTTGCGGCGGCGCGTCGACGGGGGCACGAGACAGGCAGTCGGCGTCAGAGTGTTTTCGTCTGGACTTGTACACGACGGTAATATCGAATTCTTGAAGCCTGAGACTCATCCTGCGAGACGACCTGAAGGGTCCTTCAAGTTAGCTAGCCAACATAAGGCGTGATGGTCACTGACAACTTTGAAGGGCCTGCCATAGAGGTAGGGTCGAAACTTTGATGTAGCCCAGAGGATGGCAAGGCATTCCTTTTCTGTTGTGGAATAGTGAGCTTCTGCCTTGGATAGTGACCGGCTAGCATAACTGATAACCCTTTCAAGCCCGTCAGTCTCTCGTACAAGTACGGCACCGAGTCCTACGCTGCTTGCGTCGGTGTGTATTTCCGTATCGGCGCAATCGTCGAAATGCGCAAGTATGGGTGGCGTCTGCAGGCGTCGTTTAAGTTCTTGAAAGGCTTGCACTTGCGCCGTTTCCCACCTGAATTCCACGTTATTCTTCGTGAGAAGCGTCAGTGGTTCGGCGATACGTGAAAAGTTTTTGACGAAGCGTCTGTAATAGGTGCATAAGCCGAGAAATCGGCGCACGGCCTTCTTGACGGTGGGTGGCGCGAAGTCGGCGATGGCAGCTGTTTTCCGCGTGTCTGGACGCACTCCAGAGTCGCTGATCACATGACCCAGAAACAAGAGCTCGTCGCACGCGAATCGGCACTTTTCTGGTTTCAGGGTCAGTCCAGAGGCCTTGATTGCTTGAAGTACTGCCTCAAGCCGCCGGAGATGCTCGTCTAAGGTCGAGGAAAACACGACGACGTCGTCGAAATACACAAGGCACGTCTGTCACTTCAATCCGGCCAGTACGGTGTCCATGACACGCTGGAACGTCGCAGGTGCCGAGCAAAGACCGAAAGGCATGACCTTGAACTCGAAGAGGCCGTCGGGTGTTATAAAGGCAGTCTTTTCTCGGTCTCTCTCGTCGACTTCGATTTGCCAGTAGCCGGTCTTGAGGTCCATCGACGAAAAGTACGTCGCGTTGTGAAGTCGATCCAGGGTGTCGTCTATTCGTGGGAGGGGGTACACGTCCTTCTTCGTGATTTTGTTCAGGCGCCGATAATCAACGCAGAAGCGCAGAGTCCCGTCCTTCTTCTTCACTAACACCACGGGTGACGCCCACGGACTCTTAGAGGGCTGGATGATGTTGCCGCATAGCATCTCGTCGACTTGTTTCTTTATCGCGTCGCGCTCTCGAGTCGAAACTCTGTAGGGGCTCTGACGGAGGGGCCTCGCACTTTCCTCCGTTATAATTCGGTGTTTCGCCACCGGACTTTGTCGAATTCGTGATGACGACGAGAAGCAGTCCTTGTATTGCAGGAGCAGGGTTTCCAGCTGGTCTTGCTTGACCTTCGGGAGGCTCCGGTTGACGTTGAAATCTGGTTCGGGACATCGATTCGTTGAAGCAGGTTCGGCAGCGACGAAGAGGGCGAAAGCTTTGCTGGCGGCCACACATTCGTCGATGTAGGCGACCGTCGTACCAATGTTGAGGTGCCTATATTCGTGGCTGAAATTTGTCAGCACTACCTCTGCATTACCGTCACGCAGTTCGGCTATACCTCTTGCGACGCATTTTGACGATTCAAGATGAGTTGCTGATCGCCCTCGATGACGCCTTCAATGTTCGCAGGTTTTTCGGTGCCAACGGAAATAAAGATGCTGGAGCGTGGCGCGACGGTCACCTGCTCTTCTATCACGTTCAATGCATGGTTCCCTGGCGTCGCGTGGGGCGGGAGCGCTTTGTCTGAGGTTAGCGTTATCGACTCAGACCTCAGGTCGATGACGGCGCCGTGGTCACTTAGGAAGTCCATTCCAAGTATCACATCCCTAGAGCAATTTTGTAGGATTACAAAGCTCGTCCGGTTATTGATGGTGACTCTCGCCGTGCAGACAGGAATCGGCGTTATCAGGTGGCCTCCAGCTGTCCGGATTTCGGGTCCACTCCAAGCGGTCTTTACTTTCTTCAGCTTGGTGGCGAACGGTCCACTGAAGACAGAATAGTCGGCTCCGGTGTCGACGAGAGCTGTGACGCTGTGGCCGTCGATAAGAACATCGAGGTCGCTAGTTCGTCGTCTCGCGTTGCAGTTAGGTCGTGGCGTGGGGTCACGGCTGCGTCGGTGTGTTCCGCTGCTTCCATTTTGCGTCGTCGGGTCTTCTTCAGTCAGCGAGATTTCGTCGTCAGGGGTCTGTCTGGTTCGCGTCGTGTTCTGAAGGTTTCGTCGCGGCGTCGTCGTCGGCGGCGGATGATCTTCGGTAGTTCGTCGTACAGCAACCGCACCTCCATCGGTTGCTGCCCTTAGTTTTCCGGATACCGGCTAGGCGACCGGCCACGGTTTGGGCCAGTGTACGGCCGGCGGTGCGGTGACATGTAGCGGCCGGGCGACGGCGAGCGGGAAGGTCGTCGTTCTTGCCACTGTGTTCCGGTGAGGTAGTCGTTGATGTCGCGCGGCCGTTCGCCTGGCTCCGGGCGCGGCGTGTTGATAGCGAATCCGCGTAGTCCCATCTGTCGGTACTGGCAGAGGCGGTACGTGTGACCGGCCTCTCCGCAGTGGTAGCAGAGCGGGAGGTTGTCGGGTGCACGCCAGACATCGGTCTTCCTCGGGGTGTTGCGCTGGCCGACAGGTGGTCGGTAGGGCGTCGGTGGCGGCGGCGGCGTCTGGCGACGGTACTGCGGCGGTGTGGCGTCTTGGCGGGGGCGTGGAGGAGGAGCATGAGGGCGGGCTGCAGCAGCATAGCTAATAGCTTGCGGCTGCGGCTCTGCAAGCTGAGGCGCGCCGAGTGAATGCTGGATCTCCTGGCGCACGACGTCGGCGATGGACTCTACTTGAGGTTGCGACGGAGGTAGAATTTTTCGCAACTCCTCTTGCACAATTGCTCGAATCGTCTCACGCAGGTCGGCGGGTCTTAGGGCTTGAACGTCGGTGTAGCTTGTAGCCGAGAAGCTGCGGTTGTGTTGCCGCGTTCGCATCTCAAGCGTTTTCTCGATCGTGGAAGCCTCCGATGCAAATTCAGCGACCGTCTTCGGCGGGTTCCATATCAATCCAGCGAAGAGTTCCTGTTTGACACCCCGCATGAGGAACCTCACTTTCTTCTCTTCGGGCATACTTGGGTCGGTGTGTCGAAACAGGCGATTCATCTCTTCCGTGTAGATTGCAATATTTTCGTTGGGCAGCTTCACACGGGTCTCCAGCATAGCCGCGGCCCATTCCTTGCGGACCACGCTCGTGAACGTGCTTAGGAACGTCGTTCGAAAGAGATCTCATGTTTGTAGGGCGGATTCTCGGTTCTCGAACCACGTCCTCGTGGCGTCTTCTAGGTAGAAGTATACGTGGCTCAGCTTGTCGTCGCAGTTCCAGTTATTAAATGTTGAGACCCTTTCGAAGGTCTCGAGCCAAGTCTCGGGGTCTTCACATGGTGAACCACGGAACGTCGGCGGCTCCCTGGATGGCTGCATCACGATCGCCGTAGGGGGCACTGCGTCAGTCATCGTCTCGGCGGTCGATGTGACGGTCTTCGGCTGCCTGGCGTTTTCGGGAAGGAGCCCGTGCTCTGGTTGTAGTCCCTTCTGCGGGCGGCTGGTTCGAGGATCCGGTTTGTCCTTAGAGTCGTCTTCTTCGCGGCTTGGGCTTGGGTCAGCGCTCCGCGGTGGCGTCCGGATCATGAAGCATCACCTCCACCAGATGTCACGTGGTCGTGACGTCGACGAAGAGAGCAGTCGGCGTTTGCAGAATGAAACTTTATTTGGCCGAACTTGTGGCCGGGAAAATCAGACTCAGACTGCAGCAATACACGCTGTACAATGATAGCGGCGAACAGGACGTCGTCCGTCGATCAACTGACAAGCAGTCAAGCGCGTCGGGTTTTATACAGGCGCTATCGAACTTTCCAGCGATATCGCTGGTTGCGGCGTTATCACTCGACAAAGCTGGAACATTCTCGTGCGGCGCGTAATCTTTACAGATTGTTCCAAAACAATCGCGAAGCTTCCTACACATCACGGCGAGGCCTGCGCAGCGCGTTGCCCACAGTCTTTGTGGGTGAAGCTTATACCCTTGTTACACAGGCAGCCTAAACCGCGGTTACGCTAACTGCGGTTACGTTAACCGCGGTTCGCTGATGTTACACGGCACACGAAACCGCGGTTATGCCGCTAACCGCGGTTTTAAGAAACCGAGCTCGGCAACCTCGGTTAGGCAGATAACCGAGAAAATGGCGGCGCCCACCACCGATGAGTGCATGCCGGCGAGCGCGCGTGAAAAACGAACGAACTGGACGACACGGACCACGGAAAGCCTGATAAGGTTGTGGGAAAATCATTTGCGTGATCTGCGGAGCACGTCACGCAGTGCAAAGGTGTACGCGGCAATTACATCCGAGTTAAACGCCGAAGTTCCGCCTGACGCAGACCAATTCACGCCAAATCAAGTCCGGATGGATGCTTTCGCGCTGTGTAACATCGGCGAACCGTGGTTGGCGCTAACCGCGGTTCAACGCGGTCAACCGTGGTTGGTCGTAACCGCGCTTGCCTTGCCTGTGTAATACCCATGTTACACAGGCAAAGCAAGCGCGGTTACGACCAACCACGGTTGACCGCGTTGAACCGCGGTTAGCGCCAACCACGGTTCGCCGATGTTACACAGCGCGAAAGCATCCATCCGGACTTGCTTTGGCGTGAATTGGTCTGCGTCAGGCGGAACTTCGGCGTTTAACTCGGCTGTAATTGCCGCGTACACCTTTGCATCGCGTGACGTGCTCCGCAGATCACGCAAATGATTTTCCCACAACCTTATCAGGCTTTCCGTGGTCCGTGTCGTCCAGTTCGTTCGTTTTTCACGCGCGCTCGCCGGCATGCACACATCGGTGGTGGGCGCCGCCATTTTCTCGGTTATCTGCCTAACCGAGGTTGCCAAGCTCGGTTTCTTAAAACCGCGGTTAGCGGCATAACCGCGGTTTCGTGTGCCGTGTAACATCAGCGAACCGCGGTTAACGAAACCGCGGTTAGCGTAACCGCGGTTTAGGCTGCCTGTGTAACAAGGGTATAACATGGGTATTACACTCATGAAATATAAGACTCGCGGCAATATGCAGTTATATCCCCCCCAAAACACCTGCTCTGGGAATGTGAGGCAAATACTAAAAGCAATAGTCCCGATGCTCTGTCATTGAGGTGGGCCGATGCCCTGCATAGCTCAGCACTCGACGACCAAATCTTGGCTGTCCAGCAGACCCGCGAAGCGGCGACTAGGCAAGACCTGAACTTCCAGACGTGGGAGGCTTGACCCCGGGTCACCTAACTACAGGACAATCAATTAAAGTTTTTACGGATCAAAAAGATGAATGCAGTTCACTTTACGTTATGTTTCAAGGCTAATGAGCTTAAGACTGACACTTATCCAAACCCTCCAGTTTATCACATTATATCCAGGGTTATTTCCCCAAAAAAACACCTGCTCTGGAAATGTGAGGCAAATACTAAAAGCAATAGTCCCGATGCTCTGTCATTGAGGTGGGCCGATGCCCTGCATAGCTCAGCACTCGACGACCGAATCTTGGCCGTCAAGCAGACTCGCGAAGCGGCGACTAGGCAAGACCTGAACTTCCAGACGTGGGAGGCTTGACCCCGTGTCACCTAACTACAGGACAATCAATTAAAGTTTTTACGGGTCAAAAAGATGAATGCAGTTCACTTTACACACCGACACTGCCAGAAAGCGGTTCATATTTAGCCGAGAGAGCTTACTATTTATATACAAGAAAGCCACAGTTTCGCCGCAATGGCAAAGCAATAAGTGCGATAGCAATAAGTTGGAATGTAACGCGAAGAACGGAATTCCAGCGCGTCGCTCAAGCGCAAATGGCGCACGAAAAGAACACACATGATGACCGCAAACTATCAAGTGTCAAAGCTCGACACTTAAAGAACGCTGCTAAAACATAAAGAAGGACGCACGAAACGAACGCGCTAGCTCCTTTTAAAACACACGCATTCTTTTGTTAATTTGCCTGCTTTGGATAAACATTGAACAATATGGAACAAAGCTCACGGGGTCCCTTATGCGTTCACCTAAGACGACTCCAAGGCGAAAGCCATGTTTTTTTTTTCTTGTCAGCTGATGTATTGTTGCATCCCCGCGCACCGTACGAAAGCTTTCTGTACCTAAAGTGATTTCGCACTGCCTCCAGAATAGGAGGCAATACAAAGGCTCGGTACATTACCTAGTTTTGCACTGCCTCCGTGGTCGGCCCACCTTTAACCAAGCGATGTCGTCATGTGGCGAAGCGACGTTACTTGACATTAGAGTGGCGTTGCGATGACGTGATGGCGACGTCACAACTTCGACTATCTGTCACATCATGATGACATCGTATGGTGATCACTTGATGTTTGTTTCTCGTCTCTCATGTTGAGGCCGACGCCTATGGTAAGTTGTCGCTTTTGACGAGGTATCTAAGGCTTCCGCCTCAATAAATTAGCTCTCAGTCCTTTAGCGTCCTTTAGCGCGTACGTCGTCGTTTTGCATAACGAAACGAACGCCGTGTGCAGCCGACATTGATTGTAATAAGAAAACGCCTTCTATGAAGGCTTCATTGAAAGATTTAGGAATGGTGAAATAAAAGCCTTCTCTAGAACATGGGAGGACAAACCATAGAAGTTACAACTTTGCTAAACTTTAAGGAAGAACACGGTGCAGCTACGATGCCTTTCTGTGACTGCTGCTCCATTGGTGGTTTATTCACCTTCTGACATGCAACCCGTTCTATCTCCTTCTTTCGGGTCTGTCACGAATACCAACTGAACTGCTTGGTATGTCATAGAAAGCTAATGAACTGTGTGCTCTTTCAAATTGTTTGCCTCAATCTATCGACATTTCAAAGTAGTTAAACAGCTGCGATTAAATTTTGCATTAGGGAGTACCGTAATTGTCCCTTTTTTGCTGGGCAGTTTTAAAATATGGTTCGTAGCGTAACCTGGGCGTGGCTCATATTGTTGCAAATATAACGTGGGTACCAAGGAAGTTTTTGAATGCGCAGTGGTGACAAAGCCTAACGCAAATCTTTGCGTATGCTTTCGGGAAACTGCATACTGTGTATTTTAAGCATACGCATAAGTGTTGCGCGCTCATGTTTTACTAATGCTCGCATGAGAAGTGGTCAAGCGTTGTTAGAAGACAGGCCATTGTCAGAAACTTCGACAGCGAGTCTGGAAATCTTGTCCTAATTGCTAAAAGTAGTGCGTTGATTATCATTTTCATCACAAATTTCAGCTGATTGATGAATAGGGCCACCGTTATTCAGAAGTATAGCACCTGGCACTCGGGCTCAATACGCAACTGACTGCATACTCACCTGTTTCAGGCAGGATGACGACACGATGAAATTTTAAATCTTGTAGTACTACTGGAAATTGGTCGAATGGCTTCCCAAAGCGCTTCGCCAAGGACTTCCAGACCATCACTATGTAGCCTGTCGGCGGGAACACAATGCGGCGATGAATTTGATGTCCAGCCAAGTACGCATCTCCTTCGAGATCCTCGAGACCAACCACGACGACTTCCTCCGAAAGCTGCACAGGTAATGCCTTAAGCGTGTTTCCTTACTTGAAAAGGCGGTGCAGCTGTATACGCTTTCACTTCGACCGAAAAATAAGGCTGATTTATTTTGTGAATGTATTTTCAAAGCTGGAGTCTTGTACTTATGAATATTTTGCACGTTATTTTCAGTTTATGTAGGTTGTTACCGAGCACATACTTTTACTAAATTGCCAAAATGCGCATGTTTTCCTTACCTTTTCTTGTCGCAGTAACAGTCATAGCGCTGTAAACTACAAACATGAAGGCTATGTGTGCTAGGGCGGCTCCCGCAGGACGACATTAAAGTCATTTAAATCAATAAATCAATTTTACAATATATCATTGAAGGGAAGGTTGATCACGAGAGTAAAGGACAAACGTATGACGACAGATATATTCATGGACGTTTTCGATTCCAAATAAAATAGCAAGGGCTTCCTTTAAAGCGTACGTGATTTACGCTAGGCTAGTTTCATGCTAATCTCCGGGTGCGTAGGCCAAAAACTCCAGTGTCACCTATGAAGCAGTGGTCTGTTTTAAAGCATTAATGTGGAACCACTTGTATCCTCTACAGAGTGGTGGAAGAAAGTAATGCAATAGGTAGAAACGCTTGGGAAATAAAGAAATAACTGATGGAAAATAAATTTTCTCGGCATGGGAATATTTGAACCTCAGCCCACGTGGTCCCTCAGCTAGTGTCTTAGCCACTGGGTCAAACACCAATGCTTACTGGCAATAATTATTTTACAGAGACAATGCCTTTGAGGACATTGTGGTGGCGTTGTCGTCATTCGTCATCCGGGCAATGTATAAAACGTGTCGCGTGACCTGGGGGATAGGAGGAGCATCCTGACAGGCCAAATGGAAGGAGTTCGGCCACGGAGAGACGGTATAAGTGAAGGAGGAGTGAATAAAGAAATGATACAGCAAAATAAATTTCATTGGCGAGGCGGAGTTCGAAACCCGGCCGCCACGGCACGAAGACAAGTAACATAACCACTGGTCTACACAACCACGCTTGCGGAACACACATTTATGACAAGCATATGAGTGCGAGAGGGAAAAATGAATACGAAAGTAATGAATTAATCAAAAGTTTGCAATGTGCATTGTATGACGAGAAATTTATCACATGTATTAGCTACTAACTATAGTCGCATACAATTTTAGAAGTCCGCGGCATTTCCTGCTCAAAGGCGGATGCACGCAATAGGGGCGCACACTAGACTGACGCATGAGCCGAATGGCCGTGACCCCGCCGTCAGAGAACAATACGCAGTGCTTTAGTCGAAGAGGCGATCCGCTGCAGCGCTTCGGTCGTCTGGGCGGGACCTCTCGGGACTTCTTTAGTCGTATCCGACTACAGTCTATCTCTGACCATTCATGCTTTCATGCCCACCACCAGAACTCGGAGGAAAGAGGCAAATATTAGTCGGCCCTGTTCACCATAACGTTTAGCCTTTTATGTGCGCTGGTGGCATCTCACAGTATATAGCCACGGTGGCAGCACACGACTGCTTTTTGCGACGTAATCGTTCTATCGATGCAGCGGCTACCATGGAAAGAAGATTACATCCACTTAAATTAGTATGTGCTCCACGAACGGCCCTTGCGGTGAAGAAGACGGTTTTTGTTGCGTGAATTCATCAATAAATACTTTAAAGACTTGCGCGAACACAAATGAAATATGGCAAGCTTTTCGCACAGTTTTGAAAATATAGCAGCCGTTTACAGCGACGTACAAAAGGATGATTTCGTGCTAGCTTTAATATCAGTTGCTCTAAAACGAAAGGAGTATCAGTACGAAATAAGCAGTGTCCTCGCATGCACCTAAATCTTCCGAAAATATGAGTTCTTGATGTAGTTCCGTAAAGGGGGCCTTTCAGCATCGCAGCCTACCTTCCGCTTGTAAACTGTAAATATACTATTCCTAAACTATACCCACCGCAATGCATTCTAAGGCAACACAAACGCAATTTTACGCTTACGTGTCTAGCAGATAACGTATCCAAATATTCTTCAAATACTGAAATAACATACCTTAATAACCAATAGCGAATACTTGAGAAAACAACCATATACAACGCAACAGTATGCGTTATTGCGAGTATTAGGACAAGATTTGTTATTGTTAATTTCCTAAGCGTGCGAACTTCAGCTTTTTGGTACACATTCATGAACAGCTTCTATCTGGTTTAGCGGAAGTCATCCTAAGGAACCTGCGGAGGTTTTCGACTACACCCCAGGAGTTCGACCAAGGAGCGAAACTTGCGGTGACACCCTCTCTACATGAAGTGTCCCATCGCATCAAAAAAGCTACCGCACGCGCTAGTGCCGAGGTCGTTTATTCGGCTCCCATGAAACTCAAATCGCTGTGCAGGAAGTGACCTGAAGCCCTGCAAGTCAGGAGTGCAAAATGAATCATGCCACCCGCTTCGCCCCGTGCAGTGTGGGTGTTATCTACGAAGTTCCCACATCCTGCGGCAGCAAGTACATTGGTTAGACTAGCCGCTGTGTGAACAATCGCCTGCGTGAACATTCCAACAACATTAGAAGCAAGACAAGTAGCGATCTGGCAATATATTGTGCCGCGTGTGGATGCAGCCCAAACTTTCACCAGACGCGCATCGTGCGCCGGTACGGTGTTAATCGCGCCCGCGAAATCTTATACGAAGCCTTCGCTATCCATGTGGCAGGTCACTCTTGCATCAGCTCCCCCTCTATCACACTAACTGACAAAGAGATTAAGTATTTTCGCACTTGAGCATTCCACGCTTCGGTGACAAAGCACAGCAGGTGTGCATGAGCTTCGAAAATCCTCTCCCTTCCCTCTGTGCTTTCCCGGTTCCAGAAGCGTAATATTTGCGCCGCAAAAATAAACGCATTTCTTGGTAGCCAGCGCTAGTCCTGTTTCACCTGTCTTGTCCTAGTGTTTTCGCGCTGTTTTTTACTGTAATTGCCTAACATTGCCGCACGAAACAATGCACTCAATTTACTCAAAACAATGTGGCTCGCCCCAGTGTCTGACCGAGAGACAGAGAGTGAATACACGTTTATTTAAAGGCACCGTCTACCGCTCGGAACAAATTTTTCTGATTGTGGTGAAAATGAAAAGATGTGTGGTCACATCGGCAGCAACGAGCGTGATTTTGTCCTATAAAAAAGGTAATTATATTTCTAATTTCATGTTGAAAATCGTGAAATAATGACCGCTAGCGTCACCCAACGGCGATGTGGTTTATTCTACTCGTACGAAAAGAAATGCTCGCAGGTAGACTCATTTTGCCTAAAAACAAACATGTATAACTTGAAATTGTATTTTACGCACTTGAGGCATCTTTCGGTTGCGTCAGATAGTAATTATTTGTTTTTTTTCCCACGCTTCCAAAAAGGCGCCCGGTGGCGCTGCTTGCGGCGCCGTCTTCGATTTTGTCTGCTTCAACTTATGCGCTATGCCGTGCGGCTCTCCACGCTGGTCGGACTGTGCCGCTGTATTGTTATTAGCATGACTCACATGTGCTGCGCTGTGAAGACGTGCATTTATCGTCTCTTTTTGAGGAATCGGCTTGCCTTGGATTGCGGCAATAGTGCTAAAATAAACGCACAGACTTTGATTACAGCAAAGCAAGTGATTTGTAATCGTATATTAGGGCTTCATTAAACCGCTAGTGCGCTGTAAACGACTGTTACATTCATTAAAATAGTGTTAAGCGAAAATAAAGTAATCCTACGGAAATCACATGTGTTTGGGTTTCAATTTTTAGCGGCACTACAATCGTCATCGCGTCCACCAACCAGTGTTGTGGGCATGTTTCACGCCAATGGAAGAAAACCGAACGCAGATCGAAAAATCCTGTTTTAAAAATTTCTACTCACTTTCCAAAGAAACCGCTGCAAGGTTGGACACTTCAGACGGTGCGCTTTCTATTGCGGTACAATACGAAAAAGCGATTAAGGATGGTAGACAGTGCCTTGAAGGTTTACTAACGGCGGGAGGGCCCGTTATTACAAGAACCCTCTGGCCTGGACGACTCGCTGGATGCGGAGAAGATTAAAGGTGCCACAAGCACTCTTTCGCGCGGAGCCACCTGTGCATGCGCGCTATTACGCAGCTACACTAAGCAGATGGCATTTTCGACAGTCCCACTACAGTACTGCCTCCTGTGCGAGATTACAGTAATTTTATTTATTGATTTGCTATTTTAGGTTGTTCGCTCATCGCACGTGCCACTTTTATGACTACATAACAGTTCTTCACATGCGTAAGGTGAAAACAGCCTCACGCTTTCTTGCTGTTGACAGCAGTACATCGGAATAAACAAAATTATCACCTGGGCCAACCTTGGGAAATCGTTCCATTTGGCGACCGTCCACTGCTGGGAGTGGTCCCAGCTGACATGATGCCCGATGTTCGGAGTGCCACGCGGTACAGGCAGGGACGCAGGCGGGTACAGCGGTGATGGGTCAAACTTCACGCCCAGCGAGTGCAACTGTCCCAAGGAGTTGAGGAAGAAGCTCACGTTGTCCACTTCGCGCTTCATCAACCCAAGGCAAGTCGCATCAGCGCCAACGGAGCGTCTCAACACCGACTGCAAACCATCGATAGTGTAAAGCGCTGTATTCGCAATGCCCACGAACTATAGGTGGCGCGCTGTTCGATTCAAGATGGCGCCCGGAGGAGGGTTAACCCGTTTCTTAGCATGGGAACACATAGGACGTACGGCCCGTGCCACTTTCACCGGATGAAGACATGAGCTGCACTGAAATGGATATGAGACCAAAATACTTTCCCAATCCAAGGAAATTGCTACGTGCTAGCCACCTAATTATTTGCTGCGGTGTGAAAGGTTATACTTCAGCTCCGTTACCGTGCATCAACGATGTTTTGCGAAATCCTGAGCGTGCTATAGAACACTGCATAAACTAGAGTTGACGTATGAATTGAACGGCACTCCGAGGTAGTACGTACCGAGCCTGCCTGACGGATTTGCCGCAGTAGTAGGCTGATAGCGAGTAGCGCCATCGCTGCTGCATGCACGGGACCACATATTTAACGTGTTGATGGTTTCCGAACGTATATTACGCCGTCGCCCTTACTTGCGCAGTGGGGAACGCGGCGTTACTTCTTCAACGGAACCAAGCATCCAACATCCAGTTCAGTAGCGCTAGTGTCACAGTCATGCTCAGGCTCTAGCCGTGTGCAATTCACTTCACTAGGATGTTGCAGGTTCGATCAGCACAATCGAAAAACTTATATCGAACAGAATGCACACGTATGCTTTTCGCAACATCGAAGAATTCGACGTTGCGAAATTCATCGAACAACCATGCCGTTCGGAACGCACCGGTGAAATACGGAAGTTAGCCGAGAGGCGTGGATTGTGGCCGTGACTGCACGTTTCATCGCTCTAACCATTTTGCTTCGCTGATCGAACTCGAGCATGTTGGCGGCATGCGGCGCTTCATAATATCGACCATAATTGCGCTGCATGCAATGCACAAGAAAAACTATGCTTTTATACAGTAGCGTATATCCAGAAAGATCTCAAGGGGGGCCACGCACCTTGATGTCATGGGGGCCCTTTTTTTCATAAATATGGCTTTTATTTTTAAGTATATAACAATTAAAATCATGTTTTCAAATAAATTAAAAACAAAAAGAGGCCGGGCCTGGGCAGCCAAAGTCACTAGCTAATATGTCATTTGGGTTAAACCGCGAAATGAAAATGCTGGCACTCTTTTCTTTTTTGGTATAATGCGTAAAGGAACAGCTTTTCTTTAACTTCATCTCTATCGTGTATACCGCTAGCCTTCCTAGATTTACCCTGGAATATTTCTTGCAAAGCGTGTTTATATTCACCATTGTTTTTTTTTCTATGACACAATTAAACTCGAGCAATCGCATTCATACTTCATTGGCAATGTCTTCCATAAATCGTCGACATGAATAAATAACGGTAGATTATTGGAGATTCTTTACTTTGCGCTTCAAAGGTCCGAATAATAAACCTCTGCGGCACGTCAGAAGCCACCCGTAGCATTTCAGAAAGCACGACCTCTACAGTGTCTATTGAAACTAAGGACAGCGTTCACTCTTGTGCTTCGTTTCCACTTATTGGAAAGACTTCAGATTTTAGAGTTGATTTTTAGGAGAGTGCGCTATGCTTAACTCTCGAGAATTTCAAATATGCTGTTTGAAAGGTAAATCTCAAGGAGGTACACTTGCAAGGGGTGTCCCCACCAGCCTGAATACAAGGGGGGTCAGGACTATGATTTACCCTATGATTTACGCCACTGCTTTTTTATTGATCTCGCTCAAGGATATTATACACTAAATACATTCAAAGTGACTGCAAGCGTCAAAAAACATTAACGCAGGAGGGGACGTGAACTGCAACTCGCTCCTCGTGGGTTAGCAGCTGATAGTTCATCGTCGCTGTCACTCTCGGTGCTTTCACAGTCTTCTACGTCCAGTGAAAAATCCTCGTCGTCAAGATGGTTTCCTTCAACATCACTGCTGAAAGCAATCTGAAGAATTTCCACCGCCGAACAACTTCGACCACTCCGCGTCACCATATTTACAGTTAGAGAGACGTCTGGGAGCGGATAACATTTTGCTCTCAAACCGGTCAACAAGGAACTCTCTTGCAGTGTGCTGCCACCTATCAACAAACGTACAAAAACAAGCAGCGCAGCGCTGGCTATGAAACCAACACACTGGTGACGGACGGCGTTGAGAGCGTTTGCTCCACAAAAGGCGTGGAGCGGACGCGTCCTCGAATGACTGAAACGTCGCTCGCACGATTCATAACAGCGCTTTCCTGACAAAGGATAGAGACCTTATTTTAATGTATCGCCAACTTGAGACTGCGCGTGCGACCTCCCGCGTACAGTGCTATGGGATTCATGCATTACAAAAACGCTGACGAGGGCTATATGCAAGTAAAACAGTTTCAACTGAAAATGTCAGACCATAACATTTAACTAACCTATGTGGCTACAGAAAACCTCGCGAAGCTGATATGTGTACGCTTTGGGCTATCATTGAAAGCGCGAGTTGCCACGTAGTTTTACGAAAACTTCGCGTCTCGCAAGAACGAATCAGATTTCTCGCGTCACGGAGGGCCCGGTTTGTTCGCTGATGCGGGAAACATGCAAAGTCGTAGTGTTCCTTTCTTGCTAACGCGTTAAAACTAAGGCTAGCACAGCCGAAAAAGCGATCGACAGCGTAGTGCTGCCAATTTGTCTTCTACTAACCCTCCTCGAGAGGACGCTCCAGAATTCCACTTGGCAGCGCGACAGTCTCTGGGCATTGCGAATACTATATCAGTGCAAAAGCTCGCAGGGTTCAATATGCATTCTCCTAAAACATGGGTCTCAAACACGCGGATCGCTGGCGGTCAGGCACGCACATCATTGTCTCCGTCCCATGTTTCTTTTTCTTAAACTCAATCCTATGCATTCGCCCAAGACAATTCGAAGGCGAAAACTAATTTTTCTTCTGAGTCATTGCATCGACCCTTCCTTGCGCTCCTTCTAAAACTTTCTGCACCCTAACGTGATTTTGTAGTGCCTCCAGGATCGGAGGCATTTCCAGCTTACTGCACCTAGAGTGGCTTTGCACGGTGTCCATGATATGCTTAGCTTTACCAAGCAAAGATGTGATGTCCCATTGTCGGGCCATCACATCGTCGGCACAGTGCTCATTATTTAGACTTCTTATCTAAATAATTTGCGCTTATGGCCTAGAAACGCGAGCAAAAACTCTGTCTACCTTAGTTTTTGTTTTGTCAGTAGATGAAGCGACTAACGAAAGCGTATGAATAAGGACGACCTAATAAAGTGTAAGCTGTGAGCTCACAACAGCCAGTTTGGTTGGCGATGCTGTTCGCCGCCGACGCCGGTGCCCACGCAGCGATCGCATACTAGAAAAAGATGGTTGATCCCTCCGTCATAGGAATAGGAATAACACGAAAGTAAAGCGTGCCCTTACAGAAGTAACTGAATGTTTACTGTACATTGATATAAGAGTTTGCACAATGTATATTGATGTGTGGCAGCTATAGCAGCCTCTAACGTGGATGCACCCACTTTGATGATTGGTGGTAGATCTCCATCCCGACGACTAACGTCCATATTAAATGATTACACAAACCCTTGTGGCAGCTGTAGTAGTTAACGGTGAAAGCGTAATCAGAGAACGAGGTGTGATAGCCAGCAGAACGTCGCATATAGGACGCAGAACTTGATCGCCATCCCTCGGCATGTTAAAATGTGATTGAACACCGTGGCCGGACTAGAGAGAAATGCAAAGCGCGTCGGGCCGCCCCGGTAGCCCGGCCGCGGTGTTACAGCCAGGTGAGGCAGGCGCGCGTCGCAGAGCTATTTTTCGTTTGGATTAGCATGATGCTATGAGCGAGGCCGACGCTTTTACAACGCTTGGGATAAGATCGCCACCTCGCGGTGTGTTAAGGCATTGACAAAATTGAACTTCTATTGAAAACGCGCCGACTGGGACGGACGTGTAACGTGCTGCAGGTGCTAATTGCGGAGGTCACAGTAATGACGAATTACCTTAATTTACCGCTCCCAGAGGGCAGCACCAGCACGCCAACCGGGAGAGTGGTAGATACAAAAGGCGCGTTTGTGCAGCCTCCTCCAGAGTCTGTAACCGTGGTACAGTGGATAGCGTGCCCGGCATCTGTTGTTGCGGACCAAGCGGTCGTGGGTTCGATGCCCGAAGACGGATCTTCTTTTTTTTGACATCTGATCGGGTAAATTTTTTCTACGTCATTTTCGTGACGGAGATACGTCACTGAAGTCTTGGTGGACACCGGCATGAAAACACTTTCGTGTTGAAGAAAAATCAGGTCCTGTATGCTCAAAAACCCCTTACGCTAAAAATTTTCGAGCCAACCACAATATTGGACGATCATCAGCGAAGCCGGCTGACAATTGGGAAACCGCACGTACGAACGAGAAGTTTTGTGAATTCAGTCACAGGTTTCAAGCCGGAATCGAACCCAGCCATTCTCCGTGCTACTCAAGCATTCTGCCTCAGAGGCACGCCAGTGCTTGAAAGTGCTCCGGCAATATACCCTACGAGGCCTCATGGTGGGTGAAGAGCCGTTAACAGCTAAGCAAAGATTGCGAGCAGGAGCGTTTAATCGCACAAGCCATGATAACGTGCAAATGGCGTAACGAGTGGACGGTGGTTTAAAACTTCTAATCCAAAGGGTCAGTCATATTTCATCATCATCATCATCATAATCGCAATCATCAATAGCCACTGCGTCAACACAGTGGTCACATATTGCCTCACGGACGCGCAGTGTGTATTTCAGTAGTTCGCGAAATGCAGATGAATTACGGCGGGGTGGATACTTCGCAACACTAATTGCAGTAGGCCTCCAATAACAGGTTACAACGGCAGTGGCACACCAACTGGTTCGCGAGTAGGGGGGGGGGGGCTGGCATCGCTCACTCGCTCAATCTGTCCGCCATATATATATATATATATATATATATATATATATATATATATATATATATATATATATATATATATATATATATTGTAAAGGCGTTTATTGACGGCGGGATCGATGGCGACGATGCGCAGCGACGACAGTAACGACAGAGCGCAGACTCGCAGACTCTCACGAGCAAGCGCACGAGGGGCGTGCTCTCCGACAAGAGGCGAAGAGGGCGACCCACTAGAAGGCGCTCAAGAGGGCGGCCCATTACAGCGTTCTAATGCTTCTGTACAATTACCCCGGGTACGCAAAGGGAGCCGCCCGGCGACCTAACAGCTGGTCACTATGAGCGGGTCATGGTAGGGCTTGAGGCGCTCCACGTTCAAAATGTCGCGCCCTCGACGGCGCATGTCCGAAGATGGCTCAATGGGTTCAATCAGGTAGTTGACCGGGGACGTGCGTTCGACGACACGGTAGGGGCTTTCGTATTTGGGCAGTAGTTTGGAAGAGAGGCCAGTTGCAGCGGTCGGGACCGAGAGCCACACGAGCGCTCCAGGGAGGAACGTGCACTCAGAAGTGGTGGTGCCACCGCGAATGCTCTTCTGCCGCTCTTATTCGTGCGTTGTAAAGGTCTTCGCAAGCTCGCGACATTCTTCAGCAAGCCTGGCTGTGTCCGAAATAGGCGCACATTCAGATCGATCCGGCCTGTAGGGAAGGATGGTGTCGATGGTGTACGACGGGTGCCTGCCGTACAATAAGAAAAATGGCGAGAAACCAGTAGTGCTCTGAGAGGCGGTATTGTAGGCGTACGTGACGAAGGGCAGAATGGCATCCCAATTTGTGTGGTCGGCTGCGACGTACATTGAGAGCATGTCGCCGAGCGTGCGGTTAAAGCGTTCGGTGAGGCCATTCGTCTGCGGGTGGTAAGCAGTAGTTTTGTGGTGAACGACGTTGCACTCTTTGAGAATGGCTTCGACGACTTCCGACAAGAAGACACGGCCTCGATCACTGAGCAGCTCCTGGGGCGGACCGTGACGCAGCATGAATCGGTGGAGCAGGAAGGAGGCCACATCGCGCGCTGTAGCCGCTGGGAGGGCGGCGGTTTCGGCGTATCGCGTTAGATGGTGAACAGCGACGATGGCCCAGCGGTTACCAGCCGACGTCAGAGGAAGTGGTCCATACAAATCGATGCCCACGCGCCCAAACGGACGGTTAGGGCAAGGTAATGGTTGTAGACCTGCTGGCGACACGTGCGTTGCACGTTTTCGGCGTTGGCAATCGAGGCAGGAGCGAACAAACTTCTGCACGTAGTGGTACATCCCTCGCCAGAAGTATCGTTGTCGAATGCGGTGGTAAGTTTTGGTTACCCCAGAGTGCGCGCATTGCAGGTCAGAGTGGAAGGCCTCGCATATTTCAGAACGCAGACTGCGGGGTATCACTAGTAGCCACTGGCGGCCGTCGGCGTTGTAATTGCGTCGGTGCAGTAGGTCGTCACGAATGGCGAAATGGTGGGCTTGACGACGCAACGCGCGAGTGGATGGTGTTGCCGACGGATCCGCCAGCAAGTCGATCAACGAGGTGATCCATTTATCCTTGCGCTGTTCGGTAGCGATGGTGTGAACGTCGATTGAAGCAACAGCTATGTGAGATACTGAGCAGGGCGCATTGTCGTCAGGCAAGGGAGAGCGCGAGAGCGCGTCGGCGTCAGCATGCTGGCGTCCGTTGCGGTACAGCACGCGGATGTCGTAGTCTTGCAGGCGAAGTGCCCAGCGGGCGAGACGCCCTGAGGGATCCTTCAATGACGACAGCCAGCATAGTGCATGATGGTCGGTGACGACATCAAATGGGGACCATACAAATAAGGTCGAAACTGCGCAAGGACAGCGCCGAGGCCTACACCGCTGGCGTCCGTGTGTACCTCCGTTGGGACGTTTGCGAAAGCGTCGTCGCACTCTGACGACCACGAATGGAGGGGCCCGTTACTTCCGAGGAGCTTCGTCAGTGGCGATATGATAGTCGCGAAATTTCGAATGAAGCGCCGAAAGTAGGAACACAGTCCTACGAAACTGCGCAGTTCTTTGACGGACGTAGGTTTCGGGAACTCGGTCATGGCCTGAAGCTTGGCTGGATCGGGAAGAATTCCGTCCTTCGACACGACGTAGCCGAGGATTGTCAGCTGCCGTGCTGCAAATCGGCACTTCTTTAGATTCAGTTGCAGACCGGCGTCGCTCAAACACGTCAAAACATGCCGTAGGCGTTGAAGATGGGTGGAAAAGTCCGGAGCAAAAACGACGACGTCGTCGAGGTAGCACAAGCACGTGTGCCATTTCAGGTTGCGCAGAACGGTATCCATCATGCCCTCAAAGGTGGCGGGCGCATTACACAGCCCAAACGGCATGACGTTGAATTCGTACAGGCCGTCGGGCGTGACAAAGGCGGTCTTCGGTCGAGCGTCGTCAGCCATAGGTACTTGCCAGTACCCTGAGCGCAAATCGAGGGATGAAAAGAATTCGGCGCCTTGCAGGCTGTCAATCGCATCGTCTATTCGCGGCAGTGGATACACGTCCTTACGAGTGATCTTGTTGAGTCGTCTGTAGTCGACACAGAAACGCACAGAACCGTCCTTCTTCGCAACAAGAACGACAGGAGACGCCCAGGGGCTGTTGGAGGGTCGAATAACATCGCGTCGAAGCATGTCGTCGACTTGCTCGGTGATTGCACGGCGTTCTGTGGGAGATACGCGATATGGACGTTGCCGGAGTGGCAGGTGGGCGCCAGTATCGATGAAGTGCGTAACGGCCGACGTGCGACCGAGAGACGTTTGAGCGACATCGAAAGAAGAGCGAAATTCTTCCAACAGGTCCAGAAGTTGGGAACGCTGGACCTGCGTAAGGTTGTCAGCTATGGTGGAACCAAACACGTCAGCGGGTGATGAACCAGACATCGAAACAGCACTGAGCGTACTGGAACTGCGGCCGTGCGTGTCATCGGGTTCGTCCATAACTTGTGCGTCTTCGAGGGGTTCCACGCTGCCGAGACATTCCCCTCGCACTAACGTAACACTGTACGGGGAGGGGTTGATTACAAAAATAGAGGTGCTTCGCTGAGTGATTTGAACGGTCGCGAAAGGCACCAGCAAGCCTTTCCTCGTGCAAATACGGTCATATGGCGAGAGGAGTGCAACGGTGTCGGATAGACTGGCGCAGTAGACGGACACCGCCGTGGACGAGTTTGCAGGCAATTTGATGTCGTCTTTAACGAGTACCTTGCTCGCAGCCGATGGACTGTCTTCCGGCGTCAAATTACAGAATGGTGACAGCTCTATTTCGGCTGGTGCGCAATGAATGACGGCGTCGTGGCGGGAGAGAAAATCCCATCTGAGGATGACGTCGTGAGAGCAGGCAGGAATTATGATCAGTTCGATGGCGTACATAGCGTCCTTAATCATGACGCGGGCTGTGCACACCGCTGTAGGGTGAATACGTTGGGCGTTGGCTGTACGGAGGGAGAGCCCGGAAAGTGGCGTCGTCACTTTGCGCAGTATTCGGCTAAGCTTTGCGTCCATAACGGATTCAGCGGCTCCAGTGTCGATAAGGGCAGATGCACGAACACCGTCTACAAACACGTCTATCACGTTCGATGGGCTTCGCTGAGGGCTTTCGCAGTTCGATCGCGTCGCAGCCCTTGCCTCGTGGACTGCGACGACTAGTTTTCCTGGTCGCGTGGGACCAGACGTGGCCGCATCGGGGACAGTGAGCGGCGTCGTGGTGACGGTAAACGGCGGGTAGAGGGCGCTGGGCGAGACGGCGGTGACATAGGCTGCGGTGAATCGTAATACGGGCGGCTCGACTGGCTTGGCATGGTTGAGGCGACTGGGGGCGACTGCACGCGATTGCAATAGCGGGCGACGTGACCCGCGCAACCGCACGCAAAGCAGATGGGGCGGTTGTCGGAAGTGCGCCATCGGTTCGCCGGGGTGGGTCCCATCCATGGCCCAAGACGCGGTGGACGGGGCGGCGGCTGATAGGACTGCATGGTGGGCTGCAGTCGTGGCCTAGGAATGACGTCGGCGTACGCAGCCGGCACACTCGCCTGGAAGGCCTGTGGTCTGGTGACCGACTTCGGCGTAAGGATGTGGGGCAGACACAGGGATCGCTGGGGGTGGCCTGGCCACAGCTTGCGCGTAACTGAGTGGCGCAAGCGCCGGAGGTGGCTGGTGGTATTCCGGCATGACCTCCGCGATTTCCTGTTGAATCGCGCGGCGTAAGGGAGGCAGCAGTGTGGTGGACGGCTGTTCAACATGCTGCGACTGAGGCAAGGTCAGTAGAGAAAACTGGCGGGCAATTTCCTCGCGCACAAATGACTTGACCTCGGCGAGCAAGCCCGAGTGATCAGAAATGGCCGACAAGCCAGCGAGGTCGGCGTCGCGTGATGGAGGTCGACGGGTCAGCAACCGCTGCCGGCGCAGCTCCTCGTAGCTTTGGCAGAGCGTGATCACCTCTGTCACGGTACGAGGGTTCTTGGCGAGCAGCATGGTGAAGGCATCGTCGTCGATGCCTTTCATAACCTGTCGGATCTTGTCAGACTCAGACATGGTTACGTCGGCCTTCTTGCACAAGTCGAGGACGTCTTCGATGTAGCTGGTAAACGACTCACCGGTCTGCTGAGCTCGTTCACGTAAACGCTGTTCGGCTTGCAGTTTACGTACGGCAGGTCGGCCAAACACGTTGATGATGGCGGTCTTGAAATCGGACCACGTGAGGAAATCGGTTGCGTGGTTGTTGTACCACAGGCTTGCCACACCCGCGAGGTAGAAAACCAGGTTGCTCACCTTTCCTGCCTCGTCCCATTTGTTGGGTACGCTCACGCGCTCGTATATCGCGAGCCAGTCCTCCACGTCAGTGCCATCCGCGCCGGTGAAGATAGGAGGGTCGCGTATGCGGGGGGAACCGGAGCATGGTGTCGGTACAGGGGGAAGCGTTTGCTGGGCGGCGTCTTGAGGCATGGTAGAGGGCACGGTACGGGATCGAAGCGCCAGGGGCATCGAACGGACCGAAGCTGGTTGGACGGCGCAGCACTCTCCACCAAATTATAAAGGCGTTTATTGACAGCACTAGTCGACGAAGCACAACGGCGACAGTCAAGACAGAGCGCGGGCTCTGAGCGCGAGGAGCGGAGCCGAAGGGGACGACCCACTAGAAAGCGCTCGAGAGGGCGACCCATTACAGACTAACAACGCTTCGCTACACACTGTACGAAGATGGGTTTATTACAAAAATAGAGGTGCTGCCCTGAGTGATTTGAACGGTCGCGAAAGGCACCAGCAAGCCTTTCTTCGTGCAAACACGGTCATATGGCGACAGGAGTGCAACGGTGTCGGATAGACTGGAGCAGTAGACTGACACCGCCGTTGACGAGATTGCAGGCACTTTGACGTCGTCTTTGACGAGTACCTTGCTCGCAGCCGATGGACTGTCTGCCGGCGTCAAATCAGAGAGTGGTGAGAGCTCTATTTCGGCGGGTGCGCAATGAATTACGGCGTCGTGGCGGGAGAGAAAATCCCATCCGAGGATGACGTCGTGAGAGCATGCGGGAATTATGATGAATTCGACGGCGTACAGAGCGTCCTGAATGATGACACGGGCTGTGCATACCGCCGTCGGTTGAATACATTGGGCGCTGGCTGTACGGAGGGAAAGACCGGAAAGTGGCGTCGTCACTTTTCGTAGCAGGCGGCTTAGTTTAGCGTCCATAACGGATACGGCGGCTCCAGTGTCGATAAGCGCAGATGCGCGAACCCCGTCCACAAAAACGTCTATCACGTTCGATGGGCTTCGCTGAGGGCTTTCGCAGTTCGATAGCGTCGCAGCCCTTGCCTCGTGGACTGCGACGGCTAGTTTTCCTGGTCGCGTGCGACCGGACGTGGGCGCATCGGCGACAGTGAGCGACGTCGGGGAGACGGAGAGCGCCGAGTAGATGGAGCTTGGCGTGACGTCGGTGACAGAGGCGTAGGTGGGGCGTAAAATGTGCGGTTTGACTGGCTGGTGGCGGGCGACACGACTTGAGGCGGCTGGACGCGATTGCAATAACGCGCCACGTGGCCGGCGTAACCGCATGCGAAGCATATGGGGCGGTTGTCAGGTGTGCGCCATCGGTTTGCTGGGGCAAGGCCCGCCCATGGCGCAGGACGTGATTGACGGGGCAGTGACTGATATGACTGCATCGTGGGCTGCGGTCGTGGCCTCTGCATTACGTCGGCGTAGGTGGCCGGCACAGCCGCTTCGAAGGACTGATGCCTAGCGGCGGCTTCGGCGTAACTGTGTGGCGCTGCCGTCGGTATTACTGGGGACGTCCTTGCGACAACTTGGGCGTAACTCAGTGGTGCAGGAGCCGGACGGTGCTGGTGGTACTCAGGCATGACCTCCGCGATTTCCTGCTCAATCGCTCGACGGAGGGGAGGGAGAAGGGTGGTTGACGGCTGGTGAACGTACTGAGGTTGAGCAAAGTCCAGCAGTGAGAACTGGCGCGCGATTTCCTCGCGCACGAATGACTTCACCTCTGCGAGCAAGGCGGAGTGGTCGGATATGGTCGACAAGCCAGCGAGCTCGGCGTCGCGGGATGGAGAGCGACGGGTCATCGACCGCTGCCGGCGCAGCTCCTCGTAGCTCTGGCAGAGCGTGATGACCTCGGCCAGTGTGCTGGGGTTTTTGGCGAGCAGCATCGTGAAGGCATCGTCGTCGATGCCTTTCATAATGTGCCTCATCTTGTCAGATTCTGACATGGTGGCCTCGGCTTTCTTACACAAATCGAGGACGTCTTCAATGTAGCGAGTAAAGGTTTCGCCGGCCTGCTGAGCTCGTTCTCGCAAACGCTGTTCGGCCTGCAGCTTACGAACGGCAGGGCGGCCAAACACGTCGACGATGGCGGTCTTGAAAGCGGACCACGTCGGGAAATCGGATGCATGGTTGTTGTACCACATGCCTGCCACACCCGCGAGGTAGAAAACCAAGTTGCTCAGCTTGCCGGCTTCGTCCCATTTATTGGGGACACTCACCCGTTCGTAAATCGTGAGCCAGTCCTCCACGTCGGTGCCATCCGCGCCGGTGAAGACAGGAGGGTCGCGGATACGGGGGACACCGGGACAAGCGGTTGGAGTAGGAGGCGGCGTTTGCTGAGCGGCGTCTTGCGGCATGGTAGATGGCACGGTACGGGATCGAAGCTCCAGGGGCATCAGATGGAGACCGAAGTTGTGGGGACGGTACAGCACTCTCCACCACTTTGTAAAGGCGTTTATTGACGGGGGGATCGATGGCGACGATGCGCAGCGACGACAGTAACGACAGAGCGCAGACTCGCAGACTCTCACGAGCAAGCGCACGAGGGGCGTGCTCTCCGAGAAGAGGCGAAGAGGGCGACCCACTAGAAGGCGCTCAAGAGGCGGCCCATTACAGCGTTCTAATGCTTCTGTACAATATATATATATATATATATATATATATATATATATATATATATACTGAACTTGGTCTCCTTCTTAACAAAGACTTTATATTAGAGGGCTCTACGAGTAAAGAAATTGGCACTCGCTTTATTCTGAAGACTTTGAGGTGATTTTTCATATTGATAGAGCTAATCAGATTACTTGCTTTTCAATACTGTTTGTTTTAAATCAAGGAAGAATCTGCACAAACAGCTTGTGCAGGCTGGGCCGCCCTGCTATACCGCGACAACACAGCAGTGTTTAAGAACATTTGGAAATATTACCGTGAAGTTTAAAAAGTACACCCAAATTTAACCTGACGATCTCAGCTTTGCATCAGCAAGCTTCTCAGTCTTAGTGTGGCGCTGTATATACGATGAGTATGACGAACCTGCTGTGAATCTAGTACATTAAATTCTCACCTATTAAACAAAACATGTGGCTGACAAAGCAAGGTACTTCGTAGAAGTATTCAGAATAAGGCGAGTGCCAATTTCTTTACTGTTGAGCCCTCTAATATAAAGTATTTCTTATGAAGAAGACCAAGTTCAGTATTCCAGCCTCGATTAGTGTACCAAGCACAGGTTCAGCACTTCACCAAAGGAGAATGGGCGCCATTGGAAACTCTTAATCGTGAGGAGAGAGGAGGAGTGGAGATGAGAAGAGGAGATGTAAAAGGAGAGGGGGATGAGAAAGGGAATTCGGAGGGGAAAATGGGAGGGGAGAGGTGATGTGGCGAGAGGGGGAGTGGAGAGGGGAAGTGGAGATGGTTGGCGCATGCGCAGTAAGGGTGGTCACGCCGCACACCACCACCACCGCATGAACTCCGCTATAAGATGCTTCACATCTAAAAACTGACAAGCGGTCAAGCACGTCGGCTTTTATACAGGTGCTATCAACTTTCCAGCAATATCGCTTCTGGCGGCATTATCTCTCGACAAAGCTGGAACATTCACGGGCGGCGTGCAATCTTGACAAAACGGTCTACTACAATCGCGAAGCTGCTCAAACACTGCTTTGCGGACAGCGTCGATCGTTGATAAACGTCCTTGCTGGTCAAACCCGAATACATAAAAATAAAACAAGAATTGGGCGTGGCATTGCCCCCCTCCGAAAAAGCATCGTCCCCATGCTTGTGAAAGAAAAAAGAACAGAGAAAAAAGCAAGTGCATACATAAATAAATTACAACAACACAGGAACAGTAGAGTCCCCAGCTTCGCTAACGCGCAAAAAACGGCTTAAGGCGCACGACATGGACGAGTTCAGGTCGTGCGCGGCGTTTCTGGGAGTTCTCTGGGAGTTCCTGGGAGTTTCTGGGAGTTAATGCCGTCCGGGATGGCCTCGTAGTCAAGAGCGCCGAGACCTCGAAGAAACTTGTATGGCCCGAAGTATCGCCGAAGGAGTTTTTCGCTAAGCCCACGTCGGCGTATCGGCGTCCAGACCAAAACACTGTCGCCGGGCTGGTATTCCACGAAGCTTCGTCGAAGATTGTAGCGACGTCTGTCGGTGTACTGCTGGGCCTTGATGCGCAGGCAGGCGAGCTGTCGAGCTTCTTCGGCACGTTGTAAGTAAGCGGCGTCGTCAAGGTTTTCTTCGTCGGAGATGTTCGATAGCACGGCGTCGAGCGTCGTCGCCGGGCTCCTTCAGTAGACCAACTTGTACGGCGTCATCTGCGTTGTTTCTTGGACGGCCGTGTTGTAGGCGAAGGTCACGTACGGAAGGACGGCGTCCCACGTCTTGTGCTCAACGTCGACGTACATACATGACCAGCATGTCGGCGATGGTCTTAATTAGACTTTCGGTGAGACCATTGGTCTGCGGGTGGTAGGCGGTGGTGCGGCGGTGGCTCGTCTCGCTGTATTTGAAGATCGCATGAGTTAAGTCCGCAGTAAAGGCGGTACCTCTGTCTGTGATGATGACCTCTGGGGCGCCAAGACCCAAGACGATGTTCTCCACGAAGAACTTGGCTACCTCGGCGGCACTGCCTTTGGTCAAGGCCTTTGTCTCGGCGTAGCGGATGAGGTAGGCAGTTGCTACGACGATCCACTTGTTGCCGGAAGTCGACGTCGGGAACGGCCGCAGTAGGTCCATCCCGATTTGCTAGAACGGTCGGTGAGGTGGTTCGATTGGCTGGAGAAGTCCCGCTGGCCTAGTCGGCGGTGTCTTCCGCCGCTGGCAATCTCGGCAAGTCTAAACGTAGTGGGCGATGTCGGCAGCACGGCGTGGTCAGTAGTATTTTTCCTGTATTCTGGTGAGCGTGCTGGAAACACCGAGGTGTCCAGCGGTCGGGTCGTCGTGTAAGGCCTGGAGGACTTCTGGTCGCAATGATGAGGGCACGACGAGAAGGTAGTCGGTTCGATGTGGCGAGAAGTTCTTCTTCAGGAGAACGCCGTTCGGTAAGAAAAAGGACGGCAGTCCTCGCTTGAATACCTTCGGAATAACGGCGGTATTGCACTCGAGGTATGCAATAAGGCCCCCCAGTTCCGCGTCGGCCCGTTGCCTTTCCGCGAAGTCGTCAGCACTTATAGTTCCGAGGAAGCAGTCATCGTCGTCGTCTTGCGGCGGCGCGTTGACGGGGGCACGAGACAGGCAGTCGGCGTCAGAGTGTTTTCGTCTGGACTTGTACACGACGGCAATATCGAATTCTTGAAGCCACAGACTCCATCGTGCGAGACGACCTGAAGCGTCCTTCAAGTTAGCTAGCCAACATAAGGTATGATGGTCACTGAAAACTTTGAAGGGCCTGCCATAGAGGGTGGAGCAAACTTTGACGTAGCCCAGAGGATGGCAAGGCATTCCCTGTCTGTTGTGGAATCGTTGGCTTCTGCCTTGGATAGTGACCGGCTAGCATAACTGATAACCCTTTCAAGCCCATAAGTCTTTTGCACAAGGATGGCTCCGAGTCCTGCGCTGCTTGCGTCGGTGTGTATTTCCGTATCGGCGCAATTGTCGAAATGCGCAAGTACGTGTGGCGTCTGCAGGCGTCGTTTAAGTTCTTGAAAAACTTGCATTTGCGCCGTTTCCCACCTGAATTCCACGTTATTCTTCGTGAGAAGCGTCTGTGGTTCGGCGATCCGTGAAATGTTTTTGACGAAGCGTCTGTAATAGGCGCATAAGCCGAGAAATCGGCGCACGACCTTCTTGTCGGTGGGTGGCGCGAAGTCGGAAATCGTAGCTGTTTTCCGCGGGTCTGAGAGCACTCCAGACTTGCTGATCACATGACCCAGGAAGAAGAGCTCGTCGTACGCGAATCGGCGCTTTTCTGGCTTCAGGGTAAGTCCAGAGGCCTTGATTGCTTGAAGTACTGCCTCAAGCCGCCGGAGATGCTCATCGAAGGTCGAGGAAAACACGACGACGTCGTCCAAGTACACAAGGCACGTCTGCCACTTCAATCCGGCCAGTACCGTGTCCATGATACGCTGAAACGTCGCAGGTGTCGAGCAAAGACCGAAAGGCATGACCTTGAACTCATAGAGGCCGTCTGGTGTTCTAAAGGCAGTCTTTTCTCGGTCTCTCTCGTCGACTTCGATTTGCCAGTAGCCGGTCTTGAGGTCCATCGATGAAAAGTACGTCGCGTTGTGAAGTCGATCCAGGGTGTCCTCTATTCGTGGGAGGGGGTACACGTCCTTCTTCGTGATTTTGTTCGGGCGCCGATAGTCAACGCAGAAGCGCAGTGTCCCGTCCTTCTTCACTAACACCACGGGTGGCGCCGACGGTCTCTTGGACGGCTGGATGATGTTGTCGCGTAGCATCTCGTCGACTTGTTTCTTTATCGCGTCGCGCTCTCGCGTAGAAACTCTGTAGGGGCTCTGACGGAGTGGTCGAGAATTTTCTTCTATTATAATGCGGTGCTTCGCAAAGGGCGTTTGTCGGGCTCGCGATGACGACGAGTAACAGTCCTTGTATTGCAGGAGCAGGGTTTTGAGCTGGTCTTGCTTGGCCTTCGGAAGGCTCGGGTTGACGTCAAAATCCGGTTCAGGACCTTTATTTGTCGAAGCAGGTTCGGCAGCATCGAAGGGGGCGAAAGCATCGCTGGCGGCTGTAGGCAACGCTGGCCATGTAGGCAACCGTCGTACCAAAGCTGAGGTGCCTATCTTCGTGGCTGAAGTTTGTAGCGAGAGAGAGAGAGAGAGAGACGTCAAGGCGGCTGACGTGGCCGTGCCGAAATCTCGCCACTTTATTCGAAAGACGACCGACTTTGCGACAGCGGCTGCAAGCGGCCTGACAGCCCCCAGGAGCGTGAGCTCGTTCTACCGCTCGCGCCTCGAGCTCTGAGCATGAGCTGCGCGAGAGATGATGATGCACGGCCACGTCGGCCGCCTTGACGTCTCTCTCTCTCTCGCTACAATTGGTGACCCGGAAGACCACCTCCTTCTTCTAACGGCCCGCTGCCATGCTTCCGCGACTCTGCCCCCGAGTTCCGCCGTTTCACCCGGCCTACCCACGAGCGTGGTTCTGGCAGCTCGACTCCCGCCTCGCGGTGAATGGCGTCACTGCGCAGCTACTAATGCACGACATTCTGCTTGACGCCCTCCCGAATGAGCTGCGTCATCTGTCCGCCACGTCGTCCTCCAGCCCGCAGCCATATGACGCCCTCTGCGCTGCTGCGCTGGCTCGCTAGGGCGAGACGTACCGCCCGCTACCGGAAACCCGTGAGTTCCGGGTTTCCCCTCCATCAACGCGAGCGGTACCACCCGGCCCGCAGCCCTACCATGACCGCGACCTACCTTCCCCGGCCATGTCTCTTTCCACCTCTCGTGCGGCCACCAGCGCAGCGGTTCCCGCGCCGGACGACCCGCCCGACGATGCTCAGGTTCCCACGCCCGAGGTCTCCGCGCCCCACGTCGCTGCTCAGCCCGCCACGAGGTGCGTTGCTTCGACGCCCTCGGCCGACGGTCCATCAGGCATGCCCGCCATCCGCCCGTCGTCCCTGTCCTCGCCGGCTCAGGACACGTCCCTGACCTCAGCGTCCACGCTGGCGACCTTGCCGCCCGACCTGGAAGCTGACACGGACACCTCTCGCCCGCTGTTCGCCCCTCGCTCTCGGAGGTTTCGCCGTCGGCGGTACCCGAGCACCACCTTTCACCGACCTCTAAGCTCTGCGCCTCTTGCCAGCAGCGACCAGCGTCGCCCTTGACGGCTACCGCAGCAGAAGTTCGTGCCCCTTACCAACTTCGGCCGCACTTGCAGGACGCTGCTACTATGACGGAAGCGCCTGAGGACGACATGCCTGCAGGTTTGCCAATGTCAGAGCAAGCCCCACATGTGACGCCTGCCACGTTGGCCGGCATCCAGCATACTGACCTGCGGACGAGCCCTCGTGTGCCACCTGCCGAGGGTACTTCAACGCGCACAGGTGCATCATCCGAGCCCGCAGCGACTACGCCTGCTTGGTGTCACCGCAGATTTGCTCCGGACCCAGTGACACAGGATGCCGCCCACCCGACATGTGGCCACTGTGCAGGCGCGCTGTGCAGACCTCCTCCCCACGTCTACAGCCACCGTACCTGCCGGTATTTCGTCTCGCGCCGCTGACAACGTCCGCGGAGTGCGCCCACCAGTCACCGGCATCGTTGTTGCCTGTGCAACGCCTCTCCTCATGCCCACCCGACTTTCTTGGATCGGTTCCAACATGCAGAGAGTCGGGCGCTCTTGCTCCTGCCTACAGCATCCATTCGTCGCGACTCCCACCCGCTACGCAGCTCACAGAGCCGCCCGCAAGAGGTCCACTGGTCTCCGATGGTCATCTCACGTTGGCGATCTGGACTGCCCACTGACACTATGTCTCGCGTCACGAACCTTCTTGTATGAACAGCCCCATCGTTTTACAGCGAAAGCTGTTATGAGATCATTTCACCGGCCGTTTTTGGTGCCGTAGTTGTCCGCCGCCGCCGCCGCCGGTGTCCGTAACCAGTATCGCTCGAAATAAGAAAAAAAACTAAATAAGAAAAAATTCCAGGATGGAACGAGGTTCGAACCTGGGCCCTCTGCGTGGGAGCCCAGTATTCAACCTCTGAGCCATGCCGGTGTTTGAAACTGCTTTGCAAAAAGGTCCTATACAGGCTTCATGTCGGGAAGGAACCACATTAGCATATGCAATATAGCGTGGTAAAAGAGTAGAATAAGCACCAAGCGTCGCACAACGGGAATTCTGTAACCAGGCGTCACACAATGCGATTTGCGCAACGAGTAGGTTGTTGAATGCTTCCAACCCATTATAAAGAGCTCTGCCATAATTCTTCATCGTCATCACGCACAGCATCAACAAAGTGCGCATAATGCCTTACATGTGTTTAGCAGGTACCACGGCTGCCTGTAGAATGACGAAAAATGGCACAGTGCCTACTGCCCTACTTCTCAAAAATTACAACGATTTATAGCGTAGTGGGTTCCTCGCAAGTGCACTTCTGTTGGTTGCCAAGGAAGCCCATAAGGCTCCCATGATCCATTTCCTCAGGGTCTCAATAAAGTCAATTCTCTCTCTCTCTCGCTCTACGTTTCTCCGGTTAAAGTGTGTTATAAAGCGAGGTGGGACAGTTAAATAACGACCGGGCGTCACACAATATGCATTACGTAACTAGTGGGTCGTTTAAAGCTTCCAACCCATTACAAAGGGCGCAACCATAATTATTCATCGTCATCAACCGCCGCATCAACAAACTGCACATAATCGCTTACATATATGGTACCTCGCTTCTCCGCAGAACAACGAATAATGTCGTGCTGGGTGCTTCCCAACTTCCCAAAAATTACGCTTTGTTGCGTAGTGGCTACGTTGCTAATGTACCTGTATTAGTAGCCACAGGAGAGTATAACGGGCTCTAGAAATGCCGCTCTTCCAGCTTTCGCTGTGACTGTGCTGCGCTTTCCGCGCAGGCCTGGCGTTTTTTTTGATTTCGGCTTCACTTCTGCGGGGGGGGGGGGAGTAATCTGTAACAGCATCATCATCTCTCACAATCATCATCATCGTTTTACCACTTACGCGCCGCGCCTCTCGCGTAGCTCATGCTGAGAGCTCGAGGCGCGAGCGGTAGAACGAGCTCATGCTCCTGGGGGCTGGACGCCGGCAGCCGCTGCCGCTGTGCCTGTACTAGGGTCGTCTAATAAAGTAGCGAGAACGGCACGGCCATGTCGGCTGCCGTCACGTCTCTCTCTATCTCTCTCTCTCTCGCTACAAGTTTGTCAGCACTACCTTTGCTTTACCGCCACGAAGCTCGGCTATACCTCTTGCGACGCAAATTTGATGGTTCAGGAGTAGGTGCTGATCGGCCTCGATGACGCCTTCAAGGTTCGCAGGTTTTTCGCTGCCGACGGAAATGATGACGCTGCAGCGCGGCGGAATGGTCAGCTGCCCTTCTATCATATTCAATGCATAGTTGCCTGGCATCGAGTGGGGTGGGAGCGCTTTGTCTGAGGTCAGTGTTATCGACTCAGACCTCAGGTCGATGACGGCGCCGTGGTAACTTAGGAAGTCTATTCCAAGTATCACATCCCTGGAGCAGTTGTGTGGGATTACAAAGCTCGCAGGATAAGTCCGGTTATCGATGGTGACTCGCGCCGTGCAGACACCAATCGGCGTTATCAGATGGCCTCCAGCGATCCGGATCTCGGGGCTTTCCCAAGCAGTCCTACCTTTCTTCAACTGTGCTGCGAACGGCCCACTGATGACGGAATAGTCGGCTCCAGTATCGACGAGAGCGGTGACGTTGTGACCGTCGATCAGAACGTCGAGGTCGCTAGTACGCCGTCTTGCGTTGTGGTTACGTCGCGGCGTCGGGTCACGGCTACGTCGGTTTGCACCGCTGCTTCCGCGTTGCGTCGTCAGGTCTGCTTCCGGCCGCAAAGTTTCGTCTTCAGGACGTCGTGTGGCGGAGGCGGCGTCGTCGTCGACGGCGGAGGATCTTCAGCATTTCGTCGTTCATCAACCGAACCTCCATGGGTTGCTGTCCTTAGTTTTCCGGATACCAGGGCTGGGCAGTATCGCGATACAAGAGTATCGCGATAGTATTTCAGAGATACTTTTGAGTATCTGTATTTCTGTATCGAGATACATTTGAAAAATGTATTTGTATCTCAGTAGTGAAATACATTTACAATGTATCGCCTGTATCGCGATACTATGCTGGACACGTATATCTCGTTACATTGTTTTTTTTGTGTCGGAAATGAGTTGAGGCGTGTTTCCCATGGGGGAATGGCGTTTTTTTTTTCTTTTTTGTGCCAAGACAAGCAAAGGCGCGCCGCCGGTCGCCGACAGATAGGGCGGCGATGGTTTCCGCTCAAGCACAGAATGGTCCATGTGGTAAAGTGCGCGACGCCGCAGACGGCAGAATCGTAGAGGCAGTGTTGTCGGCCTCTGCCGACGAAAGTCGCTGTCTCTCATGGTCAGTGCAGCATGCCTAATTTTTTTCAGGTGGCAAGCTATTACTTCGCGACCCCCCGCGCGGATACCGATTTGGAACAGGCTTTGCAATGCTTCGCGTGCATTCAGTTCTCAAAGCGGCGGCACTTCCAAAAGCAGTTCCCGTAGTCGCGGCGGAAGGGACTAGAAGATGGCTATCTTTGACGCGCTTTCAGCCACCCCTCCAATGTCAGGGTGCGTTCCTAATTGATTACATGCGTCAAACGGTCTTTTGTGGTAGCAGGCTTCCCCACCGCCGGAGCCGACTTCGCCCGTTGCGGCTTTCTGAAATGGGTGCTGGTAGCGTCGGTGGTGGTGACAGCTTCATTGAAGCCGACAGGGTCAGACGGTTTAGGATTCCGAAGATGGGGACAGACTTCGGATTCTGAACAGTCAGAACAACACAAGTGAGAGCGGAGGCGTTTCGGTATCTAGATGACCCCATAAGAGATATCGCCACGCTGCAGGGCAATCCGGCTATGAAGGCGATATTTATTCACTATAACACGAATTTGTGCTCGCCTTCAGCGGTAGACAGACTTTTTTTCTTTCGTGAGTCTTGTGCTGAGGCTGAACCGACGCTGTTAGAAGATAGCCCATTTGAGACGCTTACACAGCAACCTTCTCAGCAAAGCAGATCTTCAAAATAAATGTGTGCTTTCTCTCAATTCACTGGTGTTCATTAGTGATTCGAGTGATTTGCTTAAAGTGTGCTATGTCTAGCATAGCTTAGTTTGTTCGCCAAGTATGTCAATTTCGGTGTCCAATCCTTGTTACTGTTGCTGTGAAATAGTGTATTTTTATTGCAATTGATACTTGTAATTATGTCATTATTGCTAATTATGTACTTTGTCCACCCCCTCCACTGCAATGTCTTAATGGCGCTGAGGGTACTGTAATAAATAAATAAATGAACTAAACGTTTCGATGCACTGTAACTTTAATTACAACATTATGCTGCACTAATAAGTGTCCTTGCGTAGTATGAGCATCCTTTAAATAAAAAAGTATTCCAGTATCTGTATCGCTGTAACTGTATTCCGGAATACTTTTTTCGTCTTATTGCAAAAGTATCTCCGAAATATCGCGTTACGTTAAAAGGAAATGTATCTCAGTATCTGTATTTTAGGCTTCCAGTTCATGTATTTCGATATCTGTATTTCGGAATACTTTTCTGAGTATCTCTGCCCAGCCCTGCCGGATACGGGAGAGGCGACCGACCCCGGTTTGGGCCAGTGTACTGCCGGCGGTGCGGTGACATGTAACGGCCGGGCGACGGCGAGCAGGTAGGTCGTCGTTCTTGCCACTGTGTTCCGGTAAGGTAGTCGTCTATGTCGCGAGGCCGTTCGCCTGGCTGCGGGCGCGACGCGTTGACGGCGAATCCGCGTAGCCCATCTGACGGTACTGGCAGCGGCGGTACGTGTGGCCGGCCTCCCCGCTGTGGTAGCAGAGCGGGCAGTTGCCAGGGGCGCCCAGACATCGGTCTTCCTCTGGGTGTAGCGTTGGCCGAGAAGTGGGCGGTAGGGCATCGGTGGCGGCGGCGGCGTCTGGCCGACAGGTGGACGGTAGGGCGTCGGGGGCGGCGGCGTCGTCTGGCGATGGTACTGCGGCGGTGTGTCGTCTTGACATGGGCGTGGAGGAGGAGCATGACGGCGGGCTGCAGCAGCATAGCTCATAGCTTGCGGGTGCGGCTCTACTAGCTGAGGCGCACCGAGTGAATGCTGGATCTCGTGGCACACGACGTCGGCGATGGAATCTACTTGAGGTTGCGACGAAGGTAGAAATTTTCACAGCTCCTCTTGCACGATTGCTCGAATCGTCTCACGCAGGTCGGCGGATCCTTGTGCTTGAACGTCGGCGTAGCCTGTGGTCGAGAAGCTGTGGTTGTATTGCCGCGTTCGCATCTCAAGCGTTTTCGCGATTGTTGTTGCTTCGGAGACAAATTCTTTGACGGTATTCGGCGGA
Organism: Rhipicephalus sanguineus; assembly: GCF_013339695.2. Taxonomy (NCBI): domain Eukaryota; kingdom Metazoa; phylum Arthropoda; class Arachnida; order Ixodida; family Ixodidae; genus Rhipicephalus; species Rhipicephalus sanguineus. The sequence continues at coordinate 174,237,984 of NC_051179.1, read as the reverse complement.
CTCCTCATAAGTCCAGCGAAGAGCTGTACCTTTACTCCTCGCATGATGAAACGAACCTTCTTTTCTTCAGGTATGTTGGGGTTAGCGTGGCGGAACAGCCGGGTCATTTCTTCCGCAAAGGTGGTCACGTTTTCGTTCGGGAGCTGTACCCGTGTCTCCAGCAAGGTTGCGGCCCTTTCCTTTCGGACCACGCTCGTGAACGTCTCCAAAAAAGCACTGCGAAAGAGATCCCAGGTTCGAAGTGTGGACTCCCGGTTCTCGAGCCATGTTCTTGCTGCTTCTTCCAGGTAGAAGTACACGTGGCGCAGCTTGTCGTCGGCGTTCCAGTTGTTAAATGTCGTGACCCTTTCGAACGTCTGCAGCCAGGTTTCGGGGTTTTCACATGGCGAACCACGAAATGTCGTGGGCTCCCTGGGCGGCTGCATCACTATCGCGGCAGGGTTCGCTGCGGCCGTCATCGTGCCTGTTGTTCTTGTCGCCGTGGCTTTTGTCTTGTCCGGTAGAGGTCCGTATTGGGGGGGGGGGGGTAGTCCTTTCAGTCTGCGGCTGGCTCGACTGCCGCTATGCGTACAGTGTCTTCTTCGCGGCGAAGGCGCGGCTCACGGCTGGATGGGGGCGTTCGGTACATGGACCGGGGAGCTCCTCCACCAGATGTCACGTGGCTGTGACCTCGACGAAGGCAGCAGACAGGGTATCCGAGATGAAACTTTTTATTTGGCCTAACTTGTGGCCGGGAAACTGAAAGTCAAACTACAGCAATATGCTGACAGCGCCGAACAGAGCGTCGACCGTCGAACAACTAACAAGCGGTCAAGTGCGTCAGGTTTTATACAGGCGCTATCGAACTTTATAGCAATATCCCTGGGGGTAGCGTTATCTCTCGACAAAGCTGGAAAATTCACGGGCGGCGCGCAATCTTAACAAAACGATCTACTACAATCGCGAAGCTTCTCGAACACTGCTTTGTGGACAGCGTCGATCGTTGATTAACGTCCTTGCTGGTCAAACCCGAATACATCAAAATAAAACAAGAAATGGGCCCGGCAAAATGATGGAAATGATGGAAATTCTGGTGGGTATAATGGAAAATGTGGTGTACATGCTGGGTATAATGATGGGCATCCTGGGACCCTTGGTGGGCGTGCTGGGTGGATGCTGGGAAAGTTGGTGGTATGGTGGACACTCTTTCTACAAGTTATCGCCTACAAGTCTTTAATTCGTCCAAAACTTGAGTACGCTTCCGCAATCTGGAATCCTCATCAATCTTATCTCATAGACGCATTAGAAATGGTGCAGAACCGCGCCATCAGGTTCATTCACTTATCATATTCTTATAACGTTAGTGTATCCTCATTAAAGGCGGAAACTGGCCTGCCCGCCCTTTCCTGCCGCCGTCGCACTGCCAGCCTATCCCTGTTTCTCAAAATGTACCACAGTCCACTCAGCCACCTTACATCTCACCGTCTGCTCGCATATCCCTTCATACAGGTCATTGCTTAAGTGTTGCTCGTCCTCAAACCCGTAGTCTCACCTTCTCGTCTTCTTTTTTACCACGCGCCATTGTAGACTGGAACGGCCTTCCCCATGCCATCGTTGCCACCGCCAACACAGATGCATTCATTGATTCTGTAAAATTGCACTTCTCATCCTGAATGGTCATGTATCATGCACCCTTACTGTACACCCACCCCTTATGTAATGCCCCCACTAGGGGCATTTAAGGAAATAAAGTGAAAGTGAAAGTCGTGCCACTCTTCACCATCTTAAATGAAGGTAGGCATGGAAACACGGGCACAAGAGAGAAATCGGGACAAGAGAATTGCTGACTGACCGCTGAAGAAACGCAGAGCGGCAGAAAAGAAAGTAGACACAAATATTTACCTGCACACGGGCAGGCGGCGAAACGTAATAATTTGGCAAATGTGGGATTTTATGTGAGAGAACTGTCTAGGCATTTGATTCATTCTTTATACAAATTATTCGACGGCTGCCTCAAGCATGCGCTTCCACGACAACTGATATGCCAGGCATAACGTTAATAGCGAATAGTAGCTTTCATTCATCGCATTTTGGTGTGCATATACACCCTCGACAATGCAAAGACATATTAGTGTGTTAGCCACTGGTTTGCTATCTTTTATGTGCCGTTAATCTCAATAACACAGCAGCCCATCTGTCCTATGTAAACAGCCACAGCTATAAAGCACTTTATAAACGAGAGCTACACAGCAATCAGTAAATTAGTGGGTGTGCCTTGCAAAAAAATGTGAATCTGCCTTTTGTCTATTCCCTGCTCATTCTTTCTCTGCAGAGTGGCGTAAATCTTACCTGGCCCATCGGCAGGTATAAGGACAACATTAATGCCTTATCTACTTCCCACTTTCTTTAGCCTGTGAGATAAGCACTGAATGTAAGGAACACCTAGGACACGTTTGTTACTATTACTTTCTGCAACCCCGTTCAGCTACCGAAGCTGCTACAACGCAAGAATTACCTGCATCTAATAGCTGCCTAACCAGTGCATTAAAACTGGTGTCCATTGAGTGCGCACACGACTTGGTGAGAAAACACGTATGGCATGACACAGCAATATCAGTGCTATTCCTTAGAAACTTAGAATGCTTCGATGAGCAGTTGAACAGTAGTTCTGAAGGTCTAGGAGTATACAGCTAGCACGCGTGCTACCCCTGAAACACTAAGGTAATGCCCTGAAATTGTACTATTCTGTCATTCTGAGCCAATTATTTAGTAAGGTTCAGCCCTTGTTTAAATATATCAAATTGGCTATTCACTGAGGTAACCACGGTTTCTAGCTCATCACTTCTACAAAAAAATCAGTCATGTTTTCTTCCACGTAATGAAAAACTTCAATAATATCTTTAGCCAAGGCGTCCTCTAAGCGTTTGTCAATTGTGCTAAGGTTGGGGCATCTTTAGGGCATCTTGGGGCATATTTAGAACCAAAGCAAGTTCATTCTGCGCATGTTACGCTTACTTGATATTTTGTTGTGGTTACCAATTTGAAGCCATGGTTACCTCACTCATTGAACAATTTGAGTTGAATGAAGGATGGTCGAAGTTTACTGAAGTATTGCATCAGAATGATGGTGTACACACTTTAGATATTTCCTTAACATTTCAGAACGACTTTTGCTAGCAGTATTCTTCTGGATCTTCAATACTGCTGTCAAACTTCAACTACAAGCATTCTAAACTGAGAAAGAAACGCTATTTTCATGTCATGCTTTACCTCACCTTTCACCAGTCTGTACACAAAATGAAGGCCAGCTTTAACGCAGAGGTTACGCGTCCATTAGATGCAGTAGCCACTGTCACTGAATGTTTAACGAAGCCGATTGTGTCACGTGCAAACATGGATGCAAAAATTACCAGTAACAAGCGTGCCGTAAGTATTCTTTACACTCATTGCTTATCTCACAGGTGAAATAAAGTGGCAAGTGCATATAGCGTTATTGTTGTCGTTACGGCTGCCAATAAGCTAGGTAATAAGCGCCCGTCCTTGTATCCCTTTCCTTTCGCCTGACTTTGCGCTATTTTTCAAGTATTAAGCTAGGTAAGATTTGCTCCACCGTGCAGAGAAACAATAAACATGTAATAGACAAAAAGTGTGCAACATTTGTTTCGCAGAACACACCAACAAATTTACGGATTGCCGTTCTCTTCGCTGTTGCTGCTTCTCCATAGAGCAAATGGGCGGCTATGTTTACCAGAGATTAACGAAACATCAGGAGTCATAAACTGGAGGTTTACCATCTAATCTATCCTTGCATTGTCGAGAGTGGAAATGCACGCCAAAATTCGATGAATGCATAGTTTCATACAAGAGAGGCAATGTAACAACGTGTAATCATAGAAGCCTGGCATATCAATAGTAGTGAAACTGCTTGTGTGAGCCAGCAGTCAGCCGACTTGCATGACGAAGAAATCAGATTCCTGAAGTGTTATCTCTCACGTAGGGCCCCAAGTGTGCCGGCTTGATAAGTGTCGCCCTGTGCCTGCACATACGTGCAAAGGTATTTGCATGCACTTTCTTTTCCACTACTGTATCCCTTTTCATTTGTTTGTCGGCGTTCGTGTTGACCCCACCTTTTTCTTGTGTCCGCGTTTGCGTGCCTACCTTTGTTTTAGGATCAATTCTTACCAATTAGTTCAGCTTTTGTCATTCTAAATAATATTCAAGAGCTTTGAATAGGTTGAATATGAGTGCAGGATTGCCGTACGGACTACAGAAATGACGTCGAACACGCGTGGTAGCCATTGAACTGCATCTGAAAGCGCGAGATTTCAGTGTCGTCATTGCAAAGCACTTATGTTCATAAGATCTAGCCAGCACCTGCGTCCTTAAAGAGCTTGCACACGTTGCCCTAGCATCAGCACATCATCCCTCAACAAAAAGAGCGCACTAGAAATGTACATAATATTCCTTCTAACTGCAAAACAATCCAGATCTCGTGGTTCGTTATAGTTCACAGTCAATCCATTTGAAATGAATTGCAAGGTTGACATGACTTCGGAACCTATACATTTGTGTGACATTTGTGTGAACACAAATACAGGCATCACGTCACTGTAGATCCCCAGTAAACAGAAAAAATTCAACAAATCCACCGGCAAAGGTCTGACACGTGTTCTAAATTTAAACAGCACACTTATGAATAATGAAATTTGTAGGACATGGCCTACCAGCGTAATCTGCTTACCTAAGTACTCTTTTTGTAATCGTATTCTGATTGAGCATAGGAGTATGAACAAAAAATATAAACAAAAGACCATGTACCTTACTAGAATGACGTGGTTGGCTGAGCCTCTCCTCCATAAAGTTTGCTATAACATTTCATGCCTTCCCATAGCGCCAAGGAAGCGAAGTTCTGCACGCAGCACATTCACGGCACACTAACGCAACACGCTCACACCATCTTGGAAATGAAGGATGTTACTATACATGGTAGCTTCTTTTTCTGTACTGTTTCACTGAGATTTGCAAATTCAAATGCCAGTGGCACTTGTATTGGCACAATTTTTAGTGAATTACATTTGATGCCAACATGCGTGTATGCGAATTTGTGTATGTCTATTTTCAAGTTTGTATTACAAGAAATTAAAAAAGTTGTTTGGAGCAGTGTCTCTCCTTAAAGGGCACTAAAGTGAAACCTTAGATTTGTTTAGGCAAATATGTTATTTTTTGAGATCTGTGAAGTCATTTATTTTACCTACATAGGTAAATTAGTAGAAGAGGAAATGAAGGCCAGTGTTTACTTGTTCAATTTCATGCTAAAATTCAGCACATACACGTCAATTTGACGTCAGGAATATCACGTCTTTTTGCGTAATTTGGCCACATTGGTTCGCTACAATTTTGTGAAGCTTATGTTAAGATTAGGGTCTGTAGGAACACAGTGTAAACAGTATATATAGACCGTAGCAGGTGCTGGCGAAATCTGACGTCACGGAGAGCTGGTGTGGCAACGTCTATGCAGCGTCGCCTCGTGTATCTTTTTGCGCATTATGTTGCTTACCAATGCAATAAAGTTGAGCTAGCTGGTATGGATTCATGCTAAAATATGGTAGGTGTGCAAACTCGGTCACAAGAAAGAAGTGTTGACAACACAAACGCTGACTAACCTTATACTAGTTGGCTAGTCAGCATTTGTGTTGTCCCGACTTATCCCTTGTGTTCATATTTGCATTCATTTTCATGAATCGCCTGCCAATCATCTTCTCGCACTAAGAGTGGTGTCTTTGGTATTCTGAAGTTGTTTGCACTAAATGCCACAAATTATTTTTATGTTTGAATCATTTAACCCGTTTCCTACCACAGACGAGCTGAGCTCGTATACGCTTAGTACTGCTCCTACAGGAAAGGAACTGGGCTCGTCCATGCTCAAAGAAGCGTTTGGCTTTTTAAGCTACTCTGATTTAAGCTACTCTGATTCAGTTGCTGCGTTTTCTTTGACTTACACAGACCCATCGAGAAAGCCCCAAGTTCCATCGCACCTCCCCCGCCGTGATGCAACTTTACTGTGCCGCCTGTGGTTGGGAGTAGCTTTCACGAAGGCGTACTCTTTTCGCATAGAAATGGCAGACACCTCAAAATGCGACTCGTGCAATAGGAACGAAACGATAGAACATCTACTGTGTTTCTGTGGACGTTTTGTGAACGAACGAAACGTTTTGCCATATGCGCTGAACAAGTTAGACGACATACCGTTTTCCGAAGAGAAGATCCTCGGATCGTGGCCCTACGCATCGCAGGCCAGCAAAGCGACGCGAGCATTACTACTGTTTTTAAAATCGACCGGCTTAAACGACCGCTTGTAGGCATTCAATGTACAGGTGCATATCTACCCGGACAGTGCCTTCTTCCCTCTTCTTTATTTCTTTTAATCCCTTCATCCCTTCCCCCCAGCGTAGCGTAGCAAACCGGACGCGCGTCTGGTTAACCTCCCTGCCGTTCCTTCATTTCCTTCCTCCTCCTCCTCCTCCTCCTACACAGATGGTGCTGTAAAATAGTATAACACACGCTCGAAGCATGCATTTTATTGGGAACGGGCTGGATTCTTGTAACTCAATTTAGAAAAGAGTGTACGTGCGCGAGTGGCAGAAGCATGCCGGCAACAGGTTTGTTCAGCTTGTTCGCCGAAGCTTTGCGGAATGAACAGTATCAGTGCCCCTGCAAGTGTGGCAGGGACTACATAGAATATTTTTTTCTAAATCCTCAGATTCGGATGACCACTGAATCTCAGTGTATCGACAGTGCGCGGCAATGGTTGTAAAAAAACCCCCAACGACAGGACGCGTGCGGGGCTTTTTTACGGGCTCCTTGTTCCCGAACATTGTTTTTTTTTCAGAGACATTTTCTCCACCAAAGAGTGAAAAAAATTAGGGCACCTTCTGTGGCGCATGGCAGTGAAGCCAGTCTTCTGTACGCTTTCAAAAAATAGTTTGCCTTTATCTTGCAAATAAAGCGCCTTTATATAGTATTTTACTTGTTTCGGGGCACGTGGAATCGAATAGGCAAATAAAAAAATCGGTATGTTTGTAGTTTTTTGACAAAAAGCTCGGTAGGGAAAGAGTTAAAGTGGTTCCTTGCATATTTTTATCGAAGATGGCTTGCATAAGAAAAAGCAATATGGTGTCTCAAAGCACAGAGCGAGTACATCCATTGACGTACTTTGCATCTAATGGGGTTGGCACACCAGCCTTGGCAATGAACTACGTACTAGAATATTACCGACATGTGGACTGGTACGCGCTGCCTTTTATTTAGCTTGATACGGTTTAAGGTTTTCGTCAAAGTGATTCCCACTGGTTTTGTTGATGTTATTGCTGGTCGATTCCACGAAAGATCGAAAAAGGGTGTATATTTGATGTTTCCGATTTTCCTGATAATTTTGTATGTTCTGCACATATGACTGCACAGCACGAAATCGCAGTTTGTTTTCAAATAAAAATTTTTTTCAACACAGGAAAATTCGACAAGTGTCGCCGGTTGACGACGACCATTTTACGAAGAGTGCGTTTTCGTAAATTCGCAATCATGCTGGCAGCCACTGAAGCTATATACTACAAATATCTTTCTTTTTGGCGGAAGTAGAAGTAAAGAGGAAATAGCTCTTATCATTTCACGGAATTCTGAGTAAATTATGTATTTTTAAAAATTCACGAAAAACGCTGCGTTTTTGAAAATCAGTCAAATTTGGGACGCTATGGCTACTTCTGTGAACATCTTAGCTTGTTCATATTTGCAGTATGAATAGGCCTTTATGTGAATAATGAACCTCTGCATTTGTATTTCTCTAATAATTTTCAAAGTAGTAAATTTTCATGCTCGAAACACCAAAAAGAGAAAAGTGCTCCTCCATTCAAAAATCTATAATAAAAAAAACCCAATCTCAATTTTGTTCAAAGTCCCCAAAATGTTCGCAAAGGACTGCAGAATGATATTATGAAAAAACATGTTGCATCATTTTTATTACAACAAAAGCAGAAAATGTCAAACATTGTGTTTCCAGAGCGTGGTGGCTACTGCGCAAAGGACGTCTCTAGTAACAAGAAAATACAGTAACACGTCTTTTTTCTTTTCTGAGCTTCGCTAAACAACAGTAATGATCTATGGTCGGAAATTGGGAACTGTTTTGTAAAGAAAAAGACCGTTCCAATTAAATGCATTCGCGTGGTTTGCGACTTCACGCCAGTGTTAGACATCCCTCAGTCCACAGTATGCACTTTCAGTTGCAGCCTCCTTTTCTTTCATCTATTTCAGTTGAGTATAATTCATATCTTGAGTGCTAAAGAACGCATTCCCTCCAAGCGTCTCTTATGATGATGTGCTGTGCCAGAATTGAGAGATTGGTATAAAAGCCAAGGTCTCTTCATGAATAGAAATGAATTTCTGGAGAGCGGTCGCCAAGAGGTGTGGTTTTTGTTGGCCCAAATGTGTACGTTGTCAAACCTTATGGGATCAATGCAGAGTTTAAAAAGAATCGATTACGTGAAGATTGGTGACAGCAGTTCTGGCCACGGACAAAACACGTTTTGTTTGCATTGCATCTGCTTTGTTTTGCATATCCTTCTTTCTCTTGAAGCAGTGCTGGCAGATCTGGTTTCCCTCTTGAATTGGGCGCGCATCCTGCTTCATGACCCTCCGCAAAAGAGTATCGATCCGATATCTTCTACGTAACGAAAATTCTGCTGCAGCGGAATTTTCTTTTTGTGCACCATGAGGCAGTCCGTACAAAATCTCGGCCATGGCTATAACGCCTACCCATAGCCACCTTCAGAGCGTAGGATAGTGATCGCATCAAAGTGAAGCACAATTTGGATGCTTAACTTCTATCTCAGGTGGTGTTTGGCTGACTGGCACAGCCGTACTCGTTGCTGTCGTCTGCTCAGGCGGGCGTCCATCGCGCCGCCCTTTGCACCTGTCCGCCTAACGCATGCTACTCCGTTTACACGAGTGCTTGTAGCGCGGGCCACACGATCCGCACTGTGCGGATCCAGAGACCGGGCGGGAGAGCGACGAGCGGTGAAAAATGTATCGTGTAACCAACGCAATCGACACCCCAGCTTTTTCTCGTGCATAGCGACAAAGCCTGGCAAACAATGTGTGGCTGCTGTGCTTAGGTTGCACTGCGGTACTCGCCGTTCACCACTGCCGCCATTTGCGATTTCTCATATTCTTACAATGCATGATCGACTCAGCTACACATATTTCGCGTTTAGCTTCGTTACTTTTATATAAGCGCATTTACTAAAAAAAATTATCCAGATGAATGAAAATGTCCGTGCTGCCCGTCGACGACGAATGTAAGTGGTGTCGCAAATGCATTTAATTGGAACGATCTTTTTTTTCTTTACAAAACAGTTCCCACTTTCCAACAATAGATCATTACTGCTGTTTAGCGAAGCTCAGAGAAGAAAAAAGACGTGTTACTGTATTTTCTTGTTACTAGAGATGACCTTCACGCAGTAGCCACCACGCTCTGGAAACACAATGTTTGACATTTTCTGCTTTTGTCCTAATCAAAATGATGCAACATGTTTTTTCATAATATCATTCTGCAGTCCTTTGAGAACATTTTGGGGGACTTTGAACAAAATTGAGATTGGGTTTTTTTTATTATAGATTTTTGAATGGAGGAGCACTTTTCTCTTTTTGGTGTTTCGAGCATGAAAATTTACTACTTTGAATATTATTAGAGAAATACAAATGCAGAGGTTCATTATTCACATAAAGGCCTGTTCATACTGCAAATATGAACAAGCTAAGATGTTCACAGAAGTAGCCATAGCGTCCCAAATTTGACTGATTTTGAAAAATGCAGCGTTTTTCGTGAATTTTTAAAAATACATAATTTATTCAGAATTCCATGAAATGATAAGAGCTATTTCCTCTTTACTTCTACTTCCGCCAAAAAGAAAGATATTTGTAATATATAGCATGAGTAGCTGCCAGCATGGTTCTGAAGTTACGAAAACGCATTCTTCGTAAAATGGTCGTCGTCAACCGGCGACACTTGTCGAATTTTGCTGTGTTGAAAAAAATTTCTATTTGAAGACGAACTGCGATTTCGTGCTGTGCAATCATATGTGCACAACATACAAAATTATCAGGAAAATCGGAAACATCAAATATACACCCTTTTTCGATCTTTCGTGGAATCGACCTGCTCCAAATTGTAGGAAAAGCAGTTTCTTTGCTTTTATTAAGTTTAGTTGTAGCATGCCTGGAAAAGCACTTCAAAGTACACTCTATCTGGCTGGCTGCACTACCCCAAGAAAACTCTCTTTCTTCCATCTGCAAGCTCCTAAGAAGTTACCTTATGAAGCAAGCCAGCAGGGCGTACTTGTTAGGCATGGCAGCACGGAGAACGAATAAACATGAATATTTGGTGCAAGGTGCATTGATTGATTCCGTGCTGCATCAACACGTGGCTGCATGCTTGGCCACGTGTACATACAGACAAGTAAACTCGTTAACCTTGTAGCGTCATCATCATCGCTATTCATCATCATCGTCATTTTCCAACCACCGCGCCGCGTCTCTCGCGCAGCTCATGCCTAGCGCTCGAGGCGCGAGCAGTTAGGAACGAGCTCACGCTCCTGGAAGCTGGACGCCGGCAGCCGCTGCCGCTTTGCTTGTACGAGGGCCTTCGAATAAAGTGGCGAGACTTCGGCATGGCCACGTCGGCTGCCTTCACGTCTCTCTCTCGCTACAAGCTCAATGGTGACAGGCTGTCTATAATCACGTTAACAAGCATGATGTCTTATTTTCTCAAATAATTGCATACCTCGACTTTGACTGAGGCGTCCAACACCCTTCGTTATATACCCATTATCTGCTCGTCACCCAGCATACACCCATCATGTCCATCACCCACTGTCCACCCATCATCTGTCCATCACCAAATATACACCCACCAACCGTCCACGATCTGACGATCACCCAGTATCCACCCACCATCTGTCAATCATTACCCAGTACTATATTCTCCCAAGATGACGGGTGGTCGGTCCCATCATCCCCACCATTGGGCAAATTTTCAATAGGGCGTTCAGCGATCTGAATTTGAGGCCACAAATCCACAAATTTAAGGGCTTTTTCAATCTGAAAGCGGGAATACCGTTGAACCAATGCTAAGCATCAGCTTGAAAAAAAAAACAATGGGACATTGTTTAAGAAATTAAAGTAGTCAATGTCGCAGCCACATTGAAAAATTCCTAAAATTGCAAAAAATACTAAAAACAGAAGCCCATTAGGCTATTTTCTTTCATTTATATAGCAACAATTTGTTGTGTGCAATTTTATTCAGCAATGTTCAAATTTCTGCCACAACCGCTGCGGTGGCTTAAAAAGAACTAATTTGTAAATGTAGTAGCAGAATCGTTACTCTGGTTCTTGCAGCTGTAGAAAAAGGTGGGAGCGTGCCCTTCATCTAATGTGGTAGCTGTCTGCCTCATACATTCACTCAGTCGAAACTGCCCCATAATTGTTTAACGGCCAATGCTGTGGCCTTGCAGGCTTTTACGATAATAGCCGGGGAACCCTGGTGTTACATTCGAAGAGCTGCTTATTTCCCACCTTTAACCCCGAGAAATATGCTTGCACTCCATTGTGAAGCTTCTTTTCTGTAACACGACCAAAGGAGCGCAGAGGGGACGCGCTATGGTGAAACTGGGCTCCCCGTAATGGCGAACCCTGCGCAGGCCTATGTGTAGAACACATGGACTTAGAATGGAAATCTGAGCTAGTAGGCATGAATTCATGCTTAGGACTGCGCAGCGCTTGCAACAAGGACAAAGGACGGAAGAGGTGCAGTTCTTCCGTCCTCTGTCCTTTTTTTTTGCACTCCGCACTCCCAAGCAGGACTAACAGATGGACGTACTTTGGTATTTGAATTCTTCACGCCAGGGTTTACAGGGACCGAATTCAAAACCTCACTTTCTCATTTGCCTGCCCCCCCCCCCCAGCCATCATTGCCCATAGGCAAGAATAAAAACTTCCGTTGGAAAACATCGATCACGTGATTTGCTGGAATTACAAACATGTGATACACGTGGTCTAGCTGCGTCGTTCGTGGCTGCGAGCACTTAATTGGCCGTTCTGGTTGTTTGGCTCGTCAATCTGGCGGAAATGAACCTTACTGGATGGTTCAAATTACCGATGAAGGTTCCAGATGTATCAACTAACGCACGGGTCTCTCGACAGTGCATAAGGTGGCAGACGACTAACGCCGACACACGTCCTATTATATTTTGCACGATGCGCCGTGATAGTAGGTACAGTGTTGTGACCAAAAGCCTCCTCTTCTTACAAAGAATCTCAGAGCAGGAACAATATTTTTTCTTGAGTGTTTAAACAATCTTTGTGCATTTCTCTCGAACGGGCACATCCCTGAATTGGCAATCGCATTGATGCGTAATACCACGATCTTCGACGCCACTGAGGGCTGTGTTGTGCAGCAGATTCAGTGAGTCGCATAAGTACTCCCTGTAGCGATACTGCTTCTTTTAAGGCAACATTCTTGCAGCAGGCGCGAAAATGAGGAATAATTTAGCGTTACGACGAATTTTGGTTACAGCGCGAACTTGGCACAGGGACACGAGTAGGACGACGACACACGTAGCGCTACTAGCAACAACATGTTTATTTTTTCAGACCCGCACCGCCCTAAGTGTACCCCTACCTCAGGAGCACCCACAGGTCACGTGGTGATAAGCGACATGTGCGAGAGAATCAGCTATCTAACAAAAACATAACATGTGATGACCGCATAGTAGCAGGACATCAGCATTTCCGCAGGAACCCTAACTCTTTTGGATATAATGATACTGATGGTTTGCTTACGCAGCCATCACCAAGGGCGTCGATCTGTTCCGCTTCTACGATGAGGCGGGTGATTTCATCCTTGTGACGCCCCAGAATGGTTGTCCGGTGAAAGTTTGGCCGGAACCCTAACGACTTAGTGTGAATAGCGAGGAACCCGTCAGGCGGCAGCTTTTTTAACGCGATAGCGTTAGAGAGCTCCTGTGGCAGAAATTCCGGTGTCGGTGTCGGCGTCGGCGTCGTTGGTTGTGAGCGAAAAATCGTCCGTGACCAAAAAGTCGAGAACGAAGCAAATAAAATAAACAATAAAAATCTTCGGTCCCATTAAGGATCGAACCCGGACCGTTCGTGTGGCAAGCAGGTGTCCTACCACAAAGCCACGATGTTACTTGCAACTGCTCCAGAAAAAAAAACGCTACATAAATGCCATGTAGTGGAAGCAGCCTCCTTAACGCATTTAAGTTGCATGGCAGAAGCGCACAATCGCGCAAGGGCGACGCTTAACTGCATCAAATGTTTCAGTGCGATTTTCGTGTGTGAAAGACTTTGCAGTACACAGGCATGTGAAGACCAACTTCACATCTTTCGCAATCACATCGGCTCTCGCACTTCTTACCGTGTACCTTGGAAACTAAGTACATCCTTGATGGATTCTTCTTTATTTTGTTCGGCAGGTGTCACGACGAAAATGAGCCCATATGGCGATTGGTTGACGCATTGGCGAGGCCATCAAACTACGTTTTTTGCGCGACGCCATGCTTCGAAAAAGCCGGTATAGTGCACCCATCTCCGTTAAAAACCATACTAAACACACACACACACACACACACACACACACACACACACACACACACACACACACACACACACACACACACACACACACACACACACACACACCCACACACACACACACACGCACGCACGCACACACACGCACACACACACACACACACACACACACACAAAATTACTCACAGCTCCAAAATGGACAACTATGTACATCTAGCCGAAAATATATCAAACAAACAGCAAACATTATGGCCTCCGAGCTGGCAAACGCGCCGCGCGCCCGCCATCTCGGAGGCCGTGCGACTACAGCAGAGCCCTTGACAATCCATGAGTGCCGGCGGGACATTGATGTCAAGTAGTCGCTCTCATGTCAGGGTTGTCTTGGCGACGCTGACGCTTGGCCTCCGCTTCACGACCTCGATGTTCTGCGTCATTTTGCAGTCGTTGACGCCTGTGATCGGATTCCCGCGCTTGTAGTTGGGCTTCCACATCACGGCGACGGCGCTTCATTTCAGCTTCCCTGGCCCTCAGCAAGACATCTTCATGGCGTTGTTGTCGTTTGACCTCCGCTTTCCTGACCTGACCACGTCGCGCGCGCTCGCGTGAGCGTCTGTATGCCCGTGCGTGTGTGTAACAACACACATTATTAAATGTGCACTTAGAGGTTGAAGTGCGCACTAGGGACCCGATTTCGCTATCGCGTTCAACTCTTAAAGGCGAAGCTTAAGGGTCCACTAATTCTTGTCTAGTTTTCGTGCTGCCTTAGCCGCACGTACACGCACCTGCCAGTCTGTCCGACGTAGCATTTCCCACATGAGAGCGGGATACGGTAGATAACGAATGCCTTACAATCTATGAATTTGTGTTTATGCTTGATGTCCCATTCTACTTTTTCTGTCCTACAGGGATTTGTTTTCGAACAGAGGCTATCTAGCTTGTGGGGCACAGAGAAAGCTACCTTTATATTTTCCCGTAAGGCCGATTTCGTCATTTATGAGACAGTTTATGAACGTATGGAATGACGGCTGTGTTCCTGTACTCAGGAGCAGCGAGGTCTTGTGGGTCAGGACTGCTCGATCGTGAACCAATTTTCTTGAGGTTCTTTTTTACTACCGAGGCCAATACGTGATCAGGATAACCGGCTTGTTTTAGACGTGAAATCCGTTGCGTGAAACTATGATCCCTGAGGTGTGTGCAGGGCGTTTTTATAGCGTTACTGAGGCACATAGCTGCAATGCCCCTCTTGGTCAGTTTTGAGTGGTTAGAGTGAAAGGGAAGTAGTCCCTTGTTGGCGCGAGGTGCGTAACACCAGCATAGCTGGTTGTCCGAACAGGTTAGCATAGGGTCCAGAAATCTAATGCGTCCGTCAACCGGCCGTTCAACTGTGACTTCCAGGGGTTTAAGCCTAGCACGACACTCATTCAGTACTTCGGTACTCTCTTTCAGGAAACACCCAGTT
This sequence comes from Rhipicephalus sanguineus, assembly GCF_013339695.2. Classification (NCBI taxonomy): domain Eukaryota; kingdom Metazoa; phylum Arthropoda; class Arachnida; order Ixodida; family Ixodidae; genus Rhipicephalus; species Rhipicephalus sanguineus. Next base: position 174,222,887 of record NC_051179.1, on the reverse strand, counting down.
GGGCAGTCAATAAAAATAAAATCATCCACATATCGAAAAACTTTCCGTACATTAGTTCCATCGAGACGATTCACCAGGCCTCTGACAAGTTCAGCTAAGAGTAGATTACTCAACACTGGGGCGATCCATTTCACAAATGTCGAACGATATAAATCAGCAGGAGTTATAGCGAGAACCTTATCTGGATGATTCCGACTAGACTGGACACGCACACCGCATCACGCATCACCAACTAATTGCACATTTTAACTGAGGTCGTGCATCGAAAGGCTAAATTTGTGTATATTTTGTCAATAATATGTATTTATCATGTATTTATTTAGTTTGTATTATGTATTATTTACGTATTATGTATGAAGTGTTCAAATTTTTCTGTTTCTTTCTGGTGTTTGATACCTTCTTTATTTCGTTCTGATTGATGTTATTTTAGAGCCCCCTTACACAAGGCCCAACAGGCCTGTAAGGAATTTCAAATAAATAAATAAATAAATAAACTGAGCATAAATGAGCCTCGGAAGAATGCAATAAATTCGGCAATATATGTGAATGAATAGCAAACATGGACATAACAATGTTTCGCTTTTCATAACAGAAATGCTGGGAATATTACGGGAGGTCACTGAGCTTTGGCTCTCAGGGCATTGTGTGTTTGGCATCGTGAGCACGCTGTCGTAGATTTATGCAATCATATACAAGAACGCATTTCTTTATATCTTAACATGTGCGTCATATTACAATGCATGGCTCACAGGTCATTACTGTGTCCAGAGCTGATGGTGGAGCCCACGTCAATATAAATGTTTGCTCACCTGCAGAAGGCAGTGCGGTGCAACCTCAACGAAGATAGCGTCCTTGGGAGCGTGTTGCAGAGCTTCGAAGAAAAACACCGGCGATATAAGGCTGTTTACGGTGTACTCCGGCGTGAACGTTTCCGCAAGGGCATCGTGCCAGCGGTGCGGTGGTAGTGAAGTGCTCAACCAACGTTTGCTGCGCGTCTTTGGCTCAGGAATAATCTGTAAGAGAACCCGCCATAATGTACGCTGCGGTAGATACGAAGCCCGTGTTTAGGAAGAGGAAGGCAGCGGTAGTCCGGCACATTTTTTTTAACACGAAAGTGTTTTATGCCGGGGTCCACCAAGACTTCAATGACGTATTTCCGTCACGGAAATGACGTGGAAAAAATGTGGACGGTCACATGGCAAAGAAAAAAAGTTCCGTCAACGGGCGTCGAATCCGTGACCGCTCGGTACACAACAACAGATGCCGGGCGCGCTATCCACTGCGCCACGGTCACAGACTCTAGAGGCTTTACAACCGCGCCTTTTATATCTACCACCCTCCCGGTCGGCGGGTGGTGTTGCTGTCTGGGAGCGGCAAAGTAAAGTAATTCATCATTACTGTGGCTTCCGCGATAAGTACCTGCAACGGTTTACACGTTCGTCGCATTCAGCGCGTTTTCAATAGAAGTGCAATTTTGTCAATGCCTTAACACACTGCGATGTGGCGACCTTAATGCAAGCGTCGTGAAAGCGTCGGCCTCGCTCATAGCATCACGCTAATCAAACAAAAAATAGCTCTGCGACGCCCGCCTGCCTCACCTGGCTGTAACACCGCGTTCCCCGCCTGCGCGCTCGCCGCGAGAAAAATTGCGGCCGGGCTACAGGGGCGGCACGACGCGCTCTGCGTTTCCCTTTAGTGCGGCAGTGGTGTTCAATCACATTTCAACATGCCGCGGGATGGCGACCAAGTTCAGCGTCCATTATGCGACGCACTTCTGGCTATCACAACTTGTTCTCTGATTACGCTTTCACCGTTAACTACTACAGCTACCACAAGGGTTTGTTTAATCATTCAACATGGACGTTAGTCGTCGGCATGGCGATGTACCACCAAGCATCAAAGTGGGTGCATCCGCGTTAAATGGTGCTGTAGCTGCCAAACATCAATATACATTGTGCAAGCTCTCTTATATCAATGTACAGTAAACATTCAGTTGCTTCTATAAGGGCACGTTTTACTTTCGTGTTATTCCGATTCCTATGACGGAGGGATCAACCATTTGTTTTTGCTTTTATATCTTTTCTTCGCACTTTATCTTCTTTCTAGTGTACTCAGTAGGTGATAACAATTTTAGTGTTGCGAGACGCCTTACCTTTCTCAATTTTGTGAGGTTGATTCACTTACGCCTTAAATTAAATGCTTGAATTGTACAGTAAATTTTCACATGTCCAAAATATATTAAAGTAGAAATTCCACTGATTTCCAAGTGAATGACAGGCACCTGAGATACGTTTCAAGAACATGTTGGTGCACCACAAGTTTAAAAATTTTGTCGGACAATATTTGATCTGGTCAAGAACTCACGTAAGATATAAAATAATGTGTCAGAAGCTTTTCCCTAAAGGGTCGTAGCAAGAAATGTACTTTGAGTAGAGGGTGGCTCCAAGACTCATTTAGGCATGTTCATGCGTGGGTTTCTATGTGTGCGTGCACGTATATGCCAAAATAACGTAAAACTTTAACGGGGGGAGGGGGCGTGTTGGGGTGAAATCTCTTAACTCCCTTTCGCTACGCCACCACTTGATGATCCAGTGAGATGATGAGATGATCCTTAATGTCAACAAGCGTACTGGTTTCTTTTTTCTCTGGCGACCGGTTTCACTGAATTACACTTTTTATGGAGTTCACGTACGGCAGTTTCACTTAGCGTAAGTTTCTCGAATGCCATCGCTTCAAGTCATGTTTGATGTACGACCGAATAGTCGTATATATTCTAGAATGTACAAGAGCATCAGCGATTATAAAGCGTCATTCATTCTATCCATAGATCAAACTTGTACGACTGATGACTCTTCTCGCCACTATCTTTTTGCTTGGTGCGTATCTTGGCACTACACTGTGGAATTCGGTGAACCGAATTCTCTGTTTAATTAAATGGGCGCAAGCGAATCTGTCCTGTAGAAATACTAGGACGATGAAGGTTGCTGGTAACTATCAAGGAAGCGCAGGTTACCGCACCAAGAAACATAATTTTCTGAAACAGCACAGTTACTAGATATTTGTATGAAATGCCAAAGGAAGAGCGGTGAATTATTTTCAACTCTCGCGTAGATCTTCACGAGCCCAGTCATTGGGTGCCAAACGTGCTTCAGCCATGACAAGGAATGATTGTACTTGGCGGAGCAGAAGGAAAAAAGTTTAACGTGCTGTCGAATTCAGAACAATGCACGTTTTGTCTGAAGCAATGATCCACGGGAATTCAAGTCTCGAATATTTTGATCACCTTCCATCCGAAACACACAATAAACTACGAGGAATGCTGTATTCTGCGCAATAGCTTTTTTTAACCTAATTCGTCGTGTTACACAATTATCTGACTGCCTGGGGTTTATGGCCCGGGTAGATTTGTAAGTACATTACAATTTTTACCATTGAGCACCGTGGAGATGATGGTACACCTGTATAACAAGAAAAGGCAAGCTGTGCGCGCGTTACACCACTTCTGCATTTTTAACTACCGACAGTCATGTACTTGTCAATCGATTATCAATCCAGCGCCTGTGCTCCGGCTTTTCGACCATGTTGTCGTCACTTAACTCTTTGTATCGACTTTTCCCCACCCTGATATTAACCTACTCAACTGATATTAACGTGCGCTCACTAAAAAGTTTCAATGCGCGAAGAACATTCTTGGCGCTTAAGCTTCTCCATAATCGAAATTTCGGACTCAACTAATCGGCTAACAATAAGTCCACTTCTTTGTATCAAAAGCTAACGCGTTTTTGCCTGGACATTCATTCACAAGACTGTTGGGTGTCGATTGATAGTAACTCATCGTTATAGAAACGACATTAAGCATTTTACCGCCAATATGTGGAATTTCTGAAGATGCGTACGACTATTCCATCTAGGTCGTATATTTTTGTTACTGCACAGTGGGGCCATAATGACGGCCCACTTCCTGAAATCGCGGCCGGTAGCCCGGCCGCGATTTTTCTCGGGTTGAGTGCGTGAGCGGAGAACGCGGTGTCAGGCGAGGCAGGTGCGTCTCGCAGAGCTATTTTTGGTTTGCATTAGCGTGATGTTATGAGCGAGGCTCACGCTTTTACGACGCTTAGGCTAAGATCGCCACCTCGCCGTGTGTTAAGGTATTGACAAAAATTAGTGGACCCTTAAGCTTCGCCTTTAAGAGTTGAACGCGATATCAAAATCCGGCCCTTAGTGCGCACTTCAACCACTAATTGCACACTTATTAATGTGTGTTGTTACACACACGCACGCGCACACAGACACCCGAGCGCCCGCGCGCAACGTGGTCAGGCCGGGAAAGCGGAGGTAAAACACCAACAACGCCACGAAGACGCCTTGCTGAGAGCCAGGCAAGCTGAAATGAAGCGTTGTCGCCGTGATGTGGATGGCCAACTACAAGCGCGGGAATCCGATCACAGGCGTCAACGACGCCAAAATGACGCAGAACTTTGAGCTCGAGAAGCGGAGGCCAAGCGTCAGCCTCGCCAAGGCAACCCTGACATGAGAGCGACTAGTTACATGAATGTGCCGCCGGCACTCATCGATTACCAAGGGCTCTTCTGTAGTCGCACGGCCTCCAAGATGGCGGGCGCGCGGCGCTTTTGCCATCTGGGAGGCCACAATTTTTGCTGTTTGTTTGATATATTTTCGGCAAGATGCACATCGTTGTCCATTTTGGAGCTATTTGTAATTTTGTGTGTGTGTGTGTGCATCTTTAGCATGGTTTTTAGCGGAGATGGGTGCACTATACCGGCTTGCTTTTTGGAAGCATGGCGTCGCGCAAAAAACGTAGTTTGATGGCCTCGCCAATGCGGCTACAAATCGCCGTATGGACTCATTTTCGCCGTGACACCTGCCGTACAAAATAAAGAAGAATCCCTCAAGGATGTACTTAGTTTCCAAGGTACACGGTAAGAAGTGCGAGAGCCGATGTGAGTGCGAAATATGTCAAGTTGGGTCTTCACATGCCTGTGTACTTGAAAGTTTTTTACACACAAAAATCGCACTGAAACAGTTGATGCAGTTAAGCGTCACCCTTGCGCGATTGTGCGCTTCTGCCATGCAACATTAAATGCGTTAAGGAGGCTCCTTCTACTACATGGCATTTATGTAGCGTTTTTTTTAGAAGCAGTTGCAAGAAACATCGTGGCTTTGTGGTAGGACACCTGCTTTTTGATACGCAAACGGCCCGGGTTAGATCCACAATGGGACCAAAGGTTTTTATTGTTTATTTTATTTGCTTCGTTCTCGATTTTTTGGTCACGGACAATTTTTCGGTCACAACCAACGACGCCGTCACCGTCGCCGACACCGACACCGACACCGGATTTTCTGCGACACGAGCTCTCTAACGCTATCGCGTTAAAATTGAACTTCCATTGAAAACGCGCCGAATGGGACGGACGTGTAACGCGTTGCAGGTGCTAATCGAGGAAGCCACAGTAAGGACGAATTACTTTACTTCGCCGCTCCCAGAGGGCAACACCACCCCCCCCCCCCCCGATCGGGAGAATGGTAGATATAAAAGGCGGGTTTGTAAAGCCTTTAGAGTCTGTCATCGTGGCACAGTGAATAGCGTGCCCGGCATCTGTTGTTGCGGACCGAGTGGTCATGGGTTCGATCCCCGTTGACGGAACTTTTCTTTCTTTGATACCTGATCGTGTAAAATTTTTCGACGTCATTTCCGTGACGGAAATACGTCAGTGAAATCTTGGGGGACCCCTGCATAAAACACTTTCGTGTTAAAAAAGAATGTGCGGCCTGTTGCGCCGCATCGCCGTCAGTGCGCCAGCGCGGCTAAGCTGAGTTGACAGTTGCGGCCGCTGTTTTGTTGTTTTTGGTGCCAATACTCCAGTACACAAAGCAGATGCCGGTTCGTGTTACAATGTGGTCGCCTCAGGATTTATGCGCGTGCGTGTGCTTTTTCGCGTGGTTGCTCGTGTTTTCCTTGTGTGTCATTGCGTGTGTTGGCAGTTTGCTTCATGTTTCCTGTGCTTGAGTACAGTTCTTTGATGCGCGCATGTGTGGCAGACGGTCTTTTCCAGGGGTGTGATGCTGTGCCGTGAAGTGTTGCGTGCCGCTGTGCAACTCGAACACGTGAAAATACGCTAGTGTAAAGTACCGCGTATTTCCGCGCGATCTGCAATGTCAGGAAGCGTAATATTCGTTATTTAGCACTTATTTTCGTCATAAACAAGCGCTAAACAGGCGTGCGCCGCCGCATCCTGACGACAGCATCCAGCCACCGCGCCGACAGTTTCTGCTCAACGGGCGCGCGCAATGAAAAGAATAGAACAAACGTTAAAAGGCGCCCAGGTCGTGCCCTTACCCTCTCCACGGAAGACGTCGTCGCGACAGCGACGGCGTCTTCGGTAGAGAGGGTAAAGGTATTTCAGTCAAAAAATCAAAGTGGAAGCAACCGTTTCCGCAGATGAACCGGCGACACGAATCCATTTCCCCTAGCTGTCTGTGCTACGTGCTACACGCCGAACAATCACTTGGAATGTTCGCGAAACCGGGAAGGATGCACACGAGATACGACGGAGGCTAGGACAGTATGGTGAAGTCGGCGAAGAGGTATGTTGTTCGAGTGAGTCGTGTAGTGCGGTCAGCCCATCTTGAAAAATCGAGTGATGACGGCGAGGGAGCACTGTTTAGATAAGTGTCGCTGAACGACGGTGATCAGAGCTGGAGTACGTCTGAGTGTTTCCTGGAAGAGAAATATTCGAGAAACGTTTGAAGAATTCTGGGCTGCACTCGTTTGGTGATTATTCAAGGCCTTTAACTGTTCTTCGATAGTTTCGAATGGATGAGATTGCATTTGTAGCGCGGTAAGTTTGTTCCCGTTGTTTTAAACACCATCAAAGTGATGTTGTGAGTTGTAATTGATACCTGCCGAGTGTGCAAGTTTGCGTGATGCTTGTAGTGCCTTAACTGAGAATACATTTTGTTTCTGTTGTTAACTCCTGGCTCTAACTCGGTCTTCGGACAACAACCGGCGTTCGTTGGCGCACTAAAAGGATCTACATTTAGGTTGTGTGAGCTTTCGTGCTGCGTTTCGGTGGGCCGATAAGTCAGCCCTTGCAATCTGCCCGGCCACTGCGTCCCCATTAACGGCATCAGTGATTGAGTGACACTTTTCACACATGGAGAGTATTGAGGCCCACTCTACGAAACATTGGTACTCCTAGGGCAAACTGTTCACATATGTGGGGTAATCGACACTTCTAATAACGACTTCAATATTCATCCTGTAATGTGCAACTATAAAGCGCGTTATCAACGGCCTGATTGCAGTATCACGCATACAAACGCGACTGTTGAAGAGCTTCTCCGCGAACGGTTGTACCTAGCTGTACCGGAGCGGCGGCGCCAGAGCGGGCGCAATGAGAACTGGGCCCCAGACGCCGTTTCGGCGCCACGCAGCAGGCCGCGCCTGTTTGTTATGTAGCGGCCGTGTTGCTGGTTAGGATTTGTGAAGTATCGGAGTGCCAGCTATAAGCAATAAGTGACGCGTTATCAACTTTTATCTTAGGTGAATTCATCCATGTGCAGTAACAAATACAAAGAACAGCAGCCGAGGATCTTATAATCCGCGCAAGATAGCGACAGGCACATGATCTCCGAAAACAGCACCTTTTGCATGGCCTGAAGAAGGGCTGGTGCGACGATTTCCAAGAATTTGCTGTGAAAGGCGACGCCTGCGTTGTTCACCTCTCGAACGAACACGCCTTCAGCTTTTAGCTCTTCGACCCAGTTGGCTACTGATTCAGCTGCTCCGGACACCGTAACAGAATCCTCTGCGTTGTGACAAGCTGGCTGCACGCCGCCTGGACAGCGTTTCGTGGCCTCCTCCCACGTTAGGCCTGCGATAGAGAGTGGCAAGATGCGCTAAAGGTTTTTCGTCTGCATGCACTGCTTGGCAGCTCTGTAACATGTGGTAAAGTGTTACTCTGCAGAAGTTACAGTAGTCTTTATTCGACATGTACCGCCGTGATTATTTAGGTAATTGACGTATTTTATTATCAGGTTCATCTGTATATCCATCAAGCGGGCTTTTCTTGTTACACAGCGCTGCTTTGTGATAATGAAGTATATGTATTTTTTATATGCAATATGATGTTTATGCAATTCACATGCATGAAGTATATGCAGTGAAGTATATGCGTCGTCTCCGCTGCACTATTTCTGTAACAAAATTAGCGAAACAGCAAACACACTTTTTGATGACAGTAATATTTGTTAACTTTCTCGTGACCATGGGAAAATTGGCCCCATATTGTAGGCTCTTGTAATTATTTTTATTAGGAATAACAGGAAAGATACAGTGTCACACTATGTCAATATAAAGCTAAGAGATTGTACTTTTGAACGGTACTATTTCAAAAAATTATTATTAGTACATAATATGGAAGAATACTTAAGAAGAAGTAGATTTATTGAACATTGCATAGAACTTTTTAAATGTATTGCTCCCAACATGAGAGAAAACAACACGAAAAGTAATCTGTTATACGCAAAATGTTTCCCGAACAGTTTTCTATCTTAGAAGAAAGTTTGAATGGTATGACTCAAAAAGCGTATGAGTTAATATTTTTTCTACGCAGTGAAAGCTGCACTGTGCCGCACTGTAGAAATTTGACTTGTTGGTACTAGAGGTGTGCACGGGCTCCGGGTAGCCCGAAAGCCCGAGCCCGACCCGGCCCGTGGGCCGGGCTCGGGCGGGCCGACGTATTTTCACCTCGGGCCCGGGCCAGGCTCGGGCTACTTGGAGTTTTATCGGGCCGGGCTCGGGCCCGGCGCAAAGCCCGACTCAAGCCCGAATTATAGAGAATGAGCGGGAATTGTTTTCCAGCACGCACACAGCGCCTTTTCCGCGACCGCCCTTTGCCGCTTTTCCTTTCCATTCGCCACTTTAAACAAAAGGGGAGCAGGTAAAGCACTGCCTGTGTTGCACTCCGACAAACAGAAAAGTAACACCACCTGAGCTGGCGACGGCGCCACGCGACTGTTCGCGTTAGATTGAAGGCCAAATCACATATGAGTGAAAATGCACGCGACAGCGACGAGCGACCCGACGTAGATCGCCGTCGTGCAAGCTGACGCTTGCATGGGAATTAGAGCTGTGCACGGGCCGTATTTCCGAGCCCGAGCCCGGCCCTGGCCCGCTGACTTTGTCGAAGGCGCGCCCGAGCCCGACGGCAGAGGGCTGCGAGCCCGCACGGCCCGGCCCGACGTACGAAAACACAATCCCGGGCCCGGCCCGGCCCGGCTTCTTGAAGGTTCGCTGCGAAAACAAAACATCGTTTTCCGGTAATTTGGTATTTTGTTGAGCATATAAAATATGATCAAACGACAGACGAAGAACAGTCTCTAATACACAGATTACAAATTGTCGTGCAAAAACGGCAAGCAGTACAACGATTCCGGCTTCAAAGAAGTGCGGCGCTTTTGCTATACAAGTAGACGGCCTCATGCCAGCAACAATGGAGTTCGCTCGCCAAAGCAGTCACGTGTATAGGGTAAGCCCATGCAAGCGCCAGCTTGCACGAAGGCGATCTACGTCGGGTCGCTCGTCGCTGTCGCGTGCATTTTCACTCATATGGGATCTGGCCTTAAATCTAACGCGAACAGTCGCGTGGCGCCGTCACTAGCTCAGGTGGTGTTACTTCTCTGTTTTTTGGAGTGCGACGGAGGGAGTGCTTTACCTGCTCCCCTTTTGTGTAATGTATCGAATGAAAAGAAAAAGCGGTAAAAAGCGGCGCGGAAAAGGCGCTGTATGCGTGCTGGAAAACAATTCCCGCTCATTCTCTATATTTCGGGCTTCAGTCGGGCTTTGCGCCGGGCCCGAACCAGGCCTGATAAAACTCCAAGTAGCCCGAGCCCGGCCCGGGCCCGTGGTGAAAATACGTCGGCCCGCCCGAACCCGGCCCGCGGGCCGGGTCGGGCTCGGACTTTCGGGCTACCCGGAGCCCGTGCACACCTCTAATTGGCATACCCAATACACGTGACGGCTCTGACAAGCGAACTCCATTGTTGCTGGCATGAGGCCGTCTACTTGTAATTTGTAATCTGTGTAATAGATACTCTTCGTCGTGTGTCGTGTGATCATATTTGATATGCTCAATAAAATGACAAATTACTGGAAAACGATGGTTTCTTTTCGCAGTGAACCTTCAAAAAGTCGGGCCGGGCCGGGCCCGTGATTGTGTTTTTGTACGTCGGGCCGGGCCGGGCGGGCTCGCAGCCCTTTGCCGTCGGGCTCGGACGGGCCTTCGACAAAGTCAGCGGGCTCGGGCTCTGAAATACGGCCCGTGCAGAGCTCTAGTTGGTACATTGTGTTGGCACTGTGCCATCGGGTTGCACGGTTATATTCTTGCCTCTCTAAAATATTTCTAACCAAATTAATACAATAAATATATTTAGGAAAAAGAATAAATTTACTATTGATCCATGGGTATTTTAGCAAATTATGCTAAATTGCAGCACAGAAAAAAATTCAGGTACCAAAACTTGGCACTGAACGCGGCACCAAAACATCTTAATGTATGGCTTCATCGCACAGAATAAAAAAAGATTTAGAAAGAGCCAAGCTTTCCAAGGTGTCGCACCGAGCAACGCCGCTCTTGTTTCTTTTTCGCCGGCTTCGCGACTGTAAAGCAATTCAGTAATGATGGTGCGAAGAGCGAAAAAAATGTCGCCCGCATCTTCCCACGGCGGCAACTCGAGTAAATGCGTCGCAGAGTGGTGGGGGTATCGCGTGAATGTTCCATAATTGGGTTTCGCAGAAGCGTCGCGCTGCCCGAGTGATGGATCCGCTGCTCGACGTTCACAAACGGTAGCTGCTTCTCGAGCACGACGTCCAGGATCCACAGCCCGTCGTTGCCGTCTCGCAGCAGCTTCTCGTGCACGAAGTTCCGGGTCCACAGCTCGCTTCAAACGCTTGCGTCCAGCGTCGTATGCTCGCTTCTTCGCAGCCTTGTCTTCTGCGTTGCTTGGTGTTATTGACGCCGACGATATTGAGGGTGTGGTAACGTTGCCTTCAACGAGTGGTGGGACGCTGACTGAAGGTACTGCTGCTTCCATCGCATCTATTCGAGTAAAGCAAAGCGTCAAGTCAAGCGAAAGCCAAGTAAAGACGCCCTTGATTTGGGAGGCCAAGGAGAGGCCTGCTGCCGGCACGAGACGAGCCGAGCGTGCGAGGGAGGGAGAGGAGAGGCTTGCTGCCCGCACGAGACGAGCTGAGCATGCGCTGTGTGGGTGTGGACGGCGGCCGACGCTGCAGCTGCGACTAAGAAATGCTCCGCACTTAAAAAATTGTAAACTTCCAAAACGTCTTCGCACTTCAATATCTGACACTATCGAAATAGGTAGAATCATGCATGAAAGCTCTAAGATGTAAAAAAAATTGGGGGACCCTTAAGCTTCGCCTTTAAGAGTTGAACGCAATAGCGAAATCCGGCCCCTAGTGCGCACTTCAACCACTAAGTGCATACTTATAATTGTGTATTGTTACACACACACGCACACAGACACACACGCGCGCGCGAGAGAGAATGGTACATACAGCTTTTTGATCTAAAGCAAGAGTCGCGTGGCCTCCAAGATACACGCCGCGCGCTTGCCTTCTCGGAGGCCATGAAGAGTCTCACAATGCCTCACAGATGGCAGCACATTATGTAGCGTTTGGTGTTTGCTTGATCAACGCCTCCTCTGGAAAGGCGGCATTGGCTTGATATGTTTTCCGCTAGATGGACATAGTTGTCCATTTTTAGAGGCGTTTGAAAGTTCGTGTGTGTTTTTAGCAGCGATGGCTGCACTATCCCGGCCTTTTTCGACGTAGTTTGATGGCCTCCCAAATGCGCCTACAAATCGCCGAATGGTCTCGTTTTCGTCGTTACACCTGTCGAACAAAATGCGTTAAGGAGACTCCTTCCACTACATGGCATTTATGTAGTGTTTTTTATTCCATAGCAGCTGCAAGTAACATCGTGGCTTTGTGGTAGGACACCTGCTTGCCACGCGAACGGCCCGGGTTCGATCCTCAATGGGACTGAAAATTTTATTCTTATTTTGATTTGCTTCTTTCTCGATTTTTCGCTCACGGACAATTTTTCGCTCACAACCAACGGTCCCGACGCCGACGGCGGAATTTCTACGACACGAGCTCTCTAACGCTATCGCGTTAAAACACGGTTGATCCCCCCGTCATAGGAATCGGAATAACACGAAATTAAAGCGTGCCCTTACAGAAGTAACTGAATGCTTACTGTACATTGATATAAGAGAGTTTGCACATGTATATTGATGTCTGGCAGCTAATGGCGCCGTTTAACATGTATGCACCCACTTTGATGATTGGTGGTACATCTCCAACCCGACGACTAACGTCCATGTTAAATGATTAAACAAACCCTTGTGGTAGCTGTAGTAGTTATCGGTGAAAGCGTAATCAGAGAACAAGGTGTGATAGCCAGAAGAGAGTCACATATTGGACGCAGAACTTGGTCGCCATCCCGCGGCAGGTTAAAATGTGACTGAACACCACGGCCGGACTAGCGGGAAACGCAAAATCGCGTCCTGGCGCCCCGGTAGCCCGCCCGCGATTTTTCTCGAGGCGAGCGCGTGAGCATAGAACGCGGTGTTACAGCCAGGTGAGGCCGGCGCGCGTCGCAGAGATATTAGGGGCGAAGCTCCTTAAAGCGGCACCCGTTTGTCCCCGTCGTAGTGCGTAACCAGTCTTAACGCTAGTACCAGATCTTGACGTCCAAGGTGGTGCCGGTGGGAGATTTCTCCTGTGCGTTGTTGAACAATAAAAAATTTGCAGCGTGCGCGTTAACTAAAAGCCGACTTCTTCTGTCTCTCGTTCCCCATTAGCAGCCATTGGCATGTTCCAGCAGGAAACGTTAGTAGAAGTAGAAGTGTAAGTGTTAGCTAAAAGCCGACTTCTTCTGTCTCTCATTCCCCATTAGCAGCCATTGTTTACCTCCAAGGTAGTGCCTGGTGAGATTTCTCCTGTGCGTGATTAAACAATAAAAATTCACTACGTACATGTAAAATTAAAGTGAGGTGCAAGTCGCCATGACTCTCATCGACCCTTTAGTATAAACCGGCCCGATCTCGCGTCGTTGATGATGTACTGGGCGTGAAGCTGCGCGACGCCGCCGCCAAGATCCTGCCGTACGAGAGCTTCGCCCCACTCATCATAATTCACCCCGTAGATATGCTGTGGAATTTTTTTTTTTTGGTTTATATTAGCGTGATGCTGAGCGAGGCCGACACTTTTACGACGCTTGGGCAACGGTCGCCACCTCGCGGTGTGTTAGGCATTGACATAATTCAACTTCTATTGAAAACGCGCTGAATGGGACGGACGCGTGGCGCGTTGAAGGTGCTAGTCGCGGAGGCCACAGCAATGACGAATTACTTTACCTTACCAATCCCAGAGGTCGACACCACCCGGCCAGCCGGGAGAGTGGTAGATATGAAAGGCGCGTTCGTAAATCCTCCAGAATCTGCGACCGCGGCGCAGTAGATAGCGTGCCCGGCATCTGTTGTTGCAGACCGAGCGGTCGTGTGTTCAATGCCCATTGAAGGTACCTTTTTTTCTCTGCCATCTGATTGTGTATATTTTTTCCACGTCATTTCCGTGACGGAAATACGTCACTGAAGTCTTGGTGGACCCCGGCATAAAAAAACACTTTCGTGTTAAAAAATGCCCCCACCTCCGCGAAGGGAATTGTGAGAAAATGTTGCGCCTAGAGTACACGGCGTAGTAATTTTAATGGCGTAAATTAATGACGCCGTCAGACATTCGCCTTCACCGACTTCTGCCATCGCCTTGAGAGGCACCCAGCCAGCGAACGGTCGAGAGTGAGGCGCGCGCTTCACTCCAGCGGACGGGATAGTAGGGCGCAGGGAGGAGAGAGAGCGAACGGCGAGAGAAGGAGCGGCGAAGCACTGCACCTACCCTCTCCTACACTCTCTCCACACACGCGGGAGCTCGGAGGACCTACCGCGATGCGAGTGCCCTCACACGCCAGAGCGCGCTCCTCCTCTCCACTCACTCTCCGCTACTCCGCCCGCACCACCTGCTGCGGTTGCTAGGGGCGAGGATAAGCGCACGCGCCCGCAGCTGTTGCTATGGGAGAGGGAGTGAGAGCGGAGGGATAACACCTGCCGGCGCGCGGACACCGACGCCTGACATAGCCCGACTAAGAAATGCTTTCGCATTTAAAAATTTCTAAGGTTGTTAGGCCACTAGGCAAAAGAGGCGTTCCAAGTGGCTTTTGTCCGGTCATAAGCTTCCTTGATCTCATAGCATTTTTTGTATTTTCTCCGCGTTTTCAATAGGTAGGACTAGTTCTGAATGTACTGGTTTTAGGCCCGTCTAGTCGTGGAAGCTCGATAATACCCATATAGAACAGCTTCTGCTAGAAACAGCAGAAGAATATATTGCGGACTCAACAGAATCGTACAAGGAGCAAAATTTCCGAGAGGGTCATCTCGCTACCGGATTGTCTGCAATTTCCCCGAAGAACTGGGGGAACCGCTATCTTTGAGTCGCTGTCAAAAATCGCCAGCGGTTGGGAAAAAGCTAATTACGCAGGAAACGATACATTAGTGTTTAAAGAACGTGCTAGGTAGAGCTACTTATTCATAGGAGCGCCCGTATTGTTAATTTCTCGCTCGAGGCGTTCGGGTCACCGGTAACCGACGTTCTATAGGCGTGGTCAAAGAAAGAGTTAAACATAAATGCTATAACAGATTCATAATAACAGAAAAATTCACTCCGACAGTCCGGTACCTTGTCACATGAACTAATGCGGAAAGCTTAAACAAGGCAAAGTTAGGGCTGTCTATTTCTTTTAGAAGCCACGAATGTGGCTATTTCGCGCAAAGAAATCACAAGGGAAGGGTTACGGGGATTTCTTTTCGCGAAATAGCCACATCCGTGGCTTCTGCAAAAACATGAACCGACTAGCCCAACAACGTGTGCTTCTGGAGGGCTGTCTAGTAGACTATATTTTGTTTTCCACCAGAAGACATTGTTTGATCGAGACAAGGCTTCGAATAGGGCGTCCATTTATACAGCTAAAACTTATAGGCACCCACACGCTGTGGAATATGTTGTCATTGAGCACGTGCATTTCTTCATATTATGCATATTTAATCTTTTCATTATTATGGCGCTGTACCTTGCGAGCCTTCACAGTCACACTGCAAAAACTGTCATTCAGAAGCATGAACGAAACAGCCGTCAAACTTACAGATGCCTCTCATTACTTGGAAATACGGAGGAAAGGGGCGTGGATACCACGAGCATATTGCTTTCTTTTAAGGTACGGAGAGTGTGACGTTAGCCAGGAACACACTCTCCGACTATTCACCAGTCTACTTTTTTCTTTAGAAACGATGTGGTGATGAAAAGCCTGGGGAGCGTTGAACTAAGAGTGCTCTCCATGGTTTAACTTTAATATTGTTATTTCGATAGCAATTATATGGACACTCGATCTGTTTTTGTCGTCGCCGTCATGCTCCGTATAAACTCCAAATCGATAACGTCCCCACCCGCAGGTAAATGCGTGCGAGCGGGGCTGACGAACGCCGCTGAAGCAGAGATGAAACGAGCCGACCCATATGAGCTGGAACCGTGAGTTCATGCTTATTAGGCGATTACTTGTAATGTGTCTATTGATATGAATTTAAAGTAGCGAATTGCCAGAGATATAGCTTTCCGCTTGAGCATTTATTGTCATGAACACTCCGGCGCTTGCCAACTGCCAACTGTAGGTGTCCACGGCATTCTCAAACTATCGAACGATAGTTTTTACCACGAGCTCCTCGGCTATCACGCTTTGTTTTGATGGCGAAAATAAACAGAATTGAACTGCGTTTGGCCACTATAGCCCGTAAAAGGTAACCTCTGATTGCTCACGAGTACGGCTGTACATATCTACAGTGTGGTCACATGTGAGCCAACACGCGCAGACACAGCCGGCGTTCGTAAAATGTATAGCATGTGCATATGGTGCCAGTGAATGGAAGCATAATTTGTTACCTGCGGTGTGAGCGACGTACACGCTGTCCAATTAATATATCTTATTTTAATAAATGCCGACATTACTCGCTCGCGTAATATTTAAATCCCGGAGCCTTGTACTTGTACTCGTCAACAGCGTCGGTGGACGTTGGTTTCAAATAAATCCGCGAATAGCACTGACCGCTCGTGGAATTCGTCTAGAGAACCGAGGTGCATATTTTTATTTCAGTTATGCCGTACTGTATCCCCCCCCCAAAAAAAAAAAATAGAAATGCAACAGCAACAACGCTTCAAAAGCACTCAACCGGTCCTACAAGGGCATGCGGGAGCATTGTATAGAAATCGCAAAGAGGCCGTCTTAACTAGACACAGAAGTTGACTGAATTACGAAGTAATATGTTACACCTTGTCACATTCACTTAATTTGAGAAGTGCTGGCACTGTGCAGACGGAAAGCAAAAGCGTCAGGCTCGCGCGTTCCTTGCGGCGACTGCTGCGGCGTACACACTTTTCCCATCAGTGCTTGCGCGCCCTATGGTGGCACTCTTGTGCTTGAAAAAGGTCACTTCAGCCTTGAGACATCCTCATTTCCCTTGAAGACGCCAGCTGAAAGGAGGAAAATGGGCGCGACTCCCGGGCTTAACCCGTGGTGGTAAATCGCATCCACACTGCAAAGATTTTAGTTGCGAGCCGATGGTGCGGAAACAGATTTTTTTGTTCCGGCACAAACATCAGAATAGGAGAGAGATAATGGAAGCTATGCACATTAAAAGAGAAGGCGATATGTGCATAAGCCATCCGTCTGTTACCCTTAGCGAAAGAGAGCTGCAATTTTGAAATTTGAGATTGTCATGCTGATTAAAGTGGGAAAGAAGTTCCTTTTCTTCTCTTATTTTTGTTTGTTCTCTAGACGCACGCGTATGGTCTACGTGTTCTGGCTTCTTGACATCGCTTGGATGACTCTGCTGCACACGCGCAGTCACTCCGCTGAGGCGTGGTTGACTTTTGTATTGTATTTATTCGTGCCGTTCCTTTCAAGTTGTGAGTAAGCGCTCGTGTCGTCGCCTTCTTCGCACTTCGCCCTCGTCCTTTTAGCGCTGTGAACTATAAAAAATGGTTAAAAACCTACTTCCAGTGCGTGATTCCAGAGCGCTATGTGCGCTCGAACCCTGAGACGGTGCATGAGACGGTGCGCGAGAGCTCGCGCCGGCATAAGATATTTTTTCCTTTCTCTATCTCTACGCATTTACTCAGTCATATGGCATACACATGGCAGCAGGCTCGTTTTCAAAGATCGTCGTTGCTGGTGCTTTCTGTGTAGGAGGCAGCAGGGATACAATGAGGCTGGTGCCGTTCAAAAAACAACGATGGTATGGCAGCTTTAAAGTAGCAAAAAAGGGTATGGCACGTTGCTTATTCACTTTTTTTCGTTGTTGTTAATTTATTCCTAAACACTTACTCATAGACCATTCCTGCCAATAATTACCAGCTGAAACATCCGCCATCAGGGGGAGGGGGGATAGTGAGCCAGTAAAGCAGTGGAAAAATTTTCGAAAGCAAAAAAAAATCTCATGCCTGCATATCCTTTGCTAACGAAAATTGAAGGGGGTAAGGGCACCGGTACCATGCTCCACTTGGAGCCGGCCCTGGAATTTTGGTAATTGTTGCAATTTCATTCTGAGCTGCGTCTTCAGTGGTTCGTGCATGCTCGTGTGCAACTGCAAATCTTTCTAGCCGCTCCAACGCACCATGCCTAAAAACTTTTTCCATGACGTTATGCAAAAGAACTCGTGCAAAAAAAGGCATCGATTTTTATTCAGAGCTTCTAGGGATAAGATTGGGCGTGAAACATCAAGGGAGGTTCCTCGTTTAGACATAAATTTCATTTCACTGTTTACTCATATTTTGCGCCACAATATCAATCTCTGCGTCTCGTTCACTGTTTATTTTATTTTTGTTCTTGATGTAACCGCTCTAATTGTCTACGAATATTGCAATAATTGTAGTCAAACATAACTACGTGAAAAAGAATGTTAATAAACTGGAACGGAAACCCCGAATCTCCTACATCTCTGTTCTCTACGCGCTATATATGAAGCCAGCGTGTGCCGTTCAGAAGAAGCTAACCTGGCCGCATAGTCTCCAGACTTTTTTTGCTTCGTTTACAATTTATTAGCGCCACGTGTGGCCTACACAACGAGCTTACACCGCAACTACAAGGCTTGCTTTAAACGAGAAACTCTACAGGGCGCAGGTTCACACGCGTAAACGCAGCATGACAGAGAGGGGCCGCACACTCTGCAAGCTGCATCGTAAAGTCTTTGCGCCTCGCCGGCTTGCTCACAACACAAGGCAAACCTTTCTAGCCACTATAGTTTCTGCGATTTGTGTGTATTTCTTCGTGCCGAATTTTGTTCATACGGTTGACCTTTATCGCGCTGCCTCGCAGTGTGTGATGTATGTTGCGGTCCTGACGTAAGCGCAAGTTGTTCACGCAGTAATATACGCGGTACCAGGCAAATAGTCACCAGATACCGGCCATGCGACTCCAATCTCTGCGACTTCTTTCTTCAGTGTGATCGATGGACGCTATTCACAGCTTTGAAGAGCACATTCGTCAAATGTTTCCGCACGTAAGTGAGTAGCAGCGCCGCAATCCTTTCTTGACGGCGCGCTCTGTGGCCCTGGAGAATGCCTTGACGCTCGGGGAAGGCCGGACTCGGGTAGCCTGGCCGTTCCTCTCTTGACGCATCGCTTGAAAACCGCGGTCATCCTGCAGTGTACGCTGCGAGCGTGCTTTCTTGCCAGAGGTAAGTGAGATTGAACGTTACGCTTCGCACATTGTGACTTGTTCTTTTAAATGCGAAGCATTTCTTAGCGAACTTCTGCGACTTTGAGCCTATCTATCTATCTATCTATCTATCTATCTATCTATCTATCTATCTATCTATCTATCTATCTATCTATCTATCTATCTATCTATCTATCTATCTATCTATCTATCTATCTATCTATCTATCTAGCCGCCTACGACTTTGTGCTCTCCTGGCCGTTTCGTTAATCGGATGTATACCAAAATTGGTGTGTCATAACATGGCCTTATTACGATCATAAATGACAGGTCATATCATGAAAATCATGACACGCATGTCATGAACAGCATGATTTACATTCCACGGCCTTTGGGCTCCCTGGCCGTTCCGTTAATCGGGTGTGTACCAAAATTGGTGTGTCATAACATGGCCTTATCATGAACATGAATGACAGGTCATATCATGAAAATCATGACACGCATGTCATGAACAGCATTATTTACATTCCACGGCCTTTGGGCTTTTGCGGCCGTTCCGTTAATTTCATATATACCAAAATTGGTACGGCGTGACAAGAGTTCATGGCGAACATAATGACAGGTCCTAACATGCAAATCATGACGCGCATGTCATGTGCGGCATGATTTACATGACATGGTCTCGGGCGCTCGCGGCCGTTTAAATGAAAGGATACATACGAAAACTGGTGTAACAAGACATTTCTGTATGACGAACATAACTGACACGTGGTAACATGAAAATCATGATATGCATGTCATGTATGACATGATTTACATGCCACGCTCATGGCGCACTCGCGGCCGTTTCGCTAGAGTGATATACACCAAAATTGGTACTGTGTGATGTGACTTTATGAAGAACATGAATAACAGGTGGTAGCATGAAAACCATGACATCCATGACATGTATCATGATTTACATGCCACGCTCTTGGTGCATTCGCGACCGTTTCGCTTGCGTGATATACACCAAAATTGGTGTTACGCGACACGACAGTATGACGAACGTAAGTGAGACGTGGTAGCATGAAAATCATGACATGCAGGTCATGTGCGACCTGATTTACATGCCACGCTCATGATGCGCTAGCGGCAGTTTCAGTAGATTGATATACACCAATATTGGTATTGCGCGATGTGACTGTATGAAGAACATGAATGACAGTTGGTAACATGAAAAGCATGACATGCATGTCATGTATGTCATGATTTAATTGCCACGCTCATGATGCATTCGCGCCGCTTCGCTAGCTCGATGTACACCAAAATTGGTATTGCGTGAAGCGACTGTATGACGAAGGTAAATGAGACGTGGTAACATGAAAATCATCACATGCACGACATGATTTACACGTCATGCTCATGACGCACTCGTGCCGTTTCGCTTGCTTGACATTGGAGCGTGGCGTAGTGGTAGAGACTTCGGCTGAGAATCTGAGGTTGGCAGGTTCGATTCCTCCTGCCAAACGTTTACTTTTTTTTCACGGCTCTTTTTTTATTGCAATAATGCTTTAGTATCTACCTTATTCCAGTGGCAATTAGTTTGTGTCGTAAACTAAGTTGGCGATGCGTTAGAAGTTGCCGATATTCGAAGCTTCGAAACTGCCTCTGTTGGCGTTTCAGAAACCAAAGGATGACGATCAGAAACACTTTCTTTTGTTATTACTGAAAGCCACCTCATTAACTTGCACACACGCTCAGCAGCAGTGGCACCGAATGGCCTGTTCGCGGTATCCCTAACGTGACCGTCTTCCAACTTGCAGGAATCGACGCGCAGCAGCCTCACTGGAGCAAGATACGAATGAACACGCGACGACCAAAGGACCACGTGCTGACCTACGTCATCAAGGACCATCTTCAAAAGCAGTGAACATCGAGCGCAATAGCACACACGCTCAGCAGCAGTGGCACCGAATGGCCTGTTCGCGGTATCCCTAACGTGACCGTCTTCCAACTTGCAGGAATCGACGCGCAGCAGCCTCACTGGAGCAAGATACGAATGAACACGCGACGACCAAAGGACCACGTGCTGACCTACGTCATCAAGGACCATCTTCAAAAGCAGTGAACATCGAGCGCAATAGCACACACGCTCAGCAGCAGTGGCACCGAATGGCCTGTTCGCGGTATCCCTAACGTGACCGTCTTCCAACTTGCAGGAATCGACGCGCAGCAGCCTCACTGGAGCAAGATACGAATGAACACGCGACGACCAAAGGACCACGTGCTGACCTACGTCATCAAGGACCATCTTCAAAAGCAGTGAACATCGAGCGCAATAGCACACACGCTCAGCAGCAGTGGCACCGAATGGCCTGTTCGCGGTATCCCTAACGTGACCGTCTTCCAACTTGCAGGAATCGACGCGCAGCAGCCTCACTGGAGCTAGATACGAATGAACACGCGACGACCAAAGGACCACGTGCTGACCTACGTCATCAAGGACCATCTTCAAAAGCAGTGAACATCGAGCGCAATAGCACACACGCTCAGCAGCAGTGGCACCGAATGGCCTGTTCGCGGTATCCCTAACGTGACCGTCTTCCAACTTGCAGGTTGGTGCCCGATCTTATTCTTTTACACTGTTTTAAACGTTAGCGAGAGACCTGGTTGCCGCTGCTGCTGAGTGAAATGGCAAAAAACTGCGTTGCCTGTCACAAGTCTATCCCAACTGATAGTGTGTATTTATCATGTTCGGAGTGCAATTATGAGTATCATCTTGGTCCATGCTCAGGCGTTACAGAAAGCGCATACAAAAAGAAATCGTCTGAGGCCAGAACTTCTTGGAAATGTCCGACTTGCAGAACCTCGAATGTTCGAGGTGGCCCGAGTACTGCAAAAGAAAAGGTAGATCGTGAAGTAGACCTTGCTAATGAAATTGCTGAAATACATGGTAAACTGAACATACTGCTCACAATCAAAGAGAAAGTGGACGCACTTGAAGGCATTATTGCCACCGTTGATACCATTGAAAAGTCCGTACAAGCAATGTCCGACAAGTACGATGAAGTAATAGCACAATTGAAAAAACAAGGTGCAGATATAGACTGCCTAAAGGCACGAGTGAAAAAGCTTGCAGAACGCACGGAAGAGCAGAAAATTGACACACTCAAGCAAGAAATGAACGATCTAGACCAATACGGCAGACGACTAAACCTTGAAATTCACGGGCTTCCGCAACAAATGAATGAAAATGTTCTCGAAAAACTGAACATACTGGCAGACGACTTGAAGCTGCCTAGGCTGTCAGAATCGGATGTAGAAGCCGCTCACAGGCTTCCGAAAAGAGCAGGGCAAGACGAGGCTGATAAGCCCGCCCCTATATTGGTACGCTTCACATCTCGACTGACGCGAGATGTCTGGCTCAAACAGCGACAAGAACTAAGGAAATCAAAGTCCAAGATCTTTTTCAATGAAAACTTAACTGCCCAGAACAAGAAGCTGTTCTGGCTGATAAGGTGCAAAGCCCGTGAACTGCATTATCAGTTTTTTTGGGTTAAGAATGGGAAGATGTTCATGCGACGAAGCCCACGACATCAAATTGTTAGAATAAGAACAGCTGAAGATGTGGAAGCGCTGCGATAACTCATAAAAGTTCCTTTTTTTCTGGCCGACCTAATTCATGGCTTCTTTCACACAGTCGCAAAACTATTATGATGCCTTTTCTTTTCGGCAATTCAAAGCTACACGAAACATCAAACACCTGTCCTTGTTAAATCTAAATGCGCGTAGTCTAAGGCACAAACAAGAATCTGTAAGCCTTTTTTTCGACGCACTCGAACATAATTTCGATATTTTAACATTCACTGAAACCTGGTTTTCTGGAGATAACCCTGATGTACATTTTCCTGGATACAAATGTATTCAAATATCACGAGAGAACAGAAGAGGAGGTGGTCTGGCGATTTATATTAAAAACTCCCTCCTTTATGAAAATACTTTGGAATATTCCCATATTGATCTTGACTATGAATGTCTAATGATCAAATGCATGGGCACAATTATTGTCCTCATGTACAGACCCCCTTCTGGTTCTGTTACTGTGTTTCTTAATTATCTTGAAAGTGTTCTAGAATATTGTTGTCATTCTGGATTTCCTGCGATTTTCTGTGGTGACTTTAATATCGACTTATTGGCAACAACATCAAACAGGCAAAACCTCGTTGATATTTTCTTCTCTTTTGGATATCAAAATGTAATTAACATGCCAACAAGAATTACAGACATATCTGAAACGCTACTCGACTTATGTTTTACAAACTATCAGCCACGTGAATGCGATGCAGGTGTACTGATAGCAGACTTAAGCGACCACTTGCCTTTCATTATTTTCTTCACGCCATACTTGTCCAGACATAACCAAACTATTCAGAATACAACAATTAAATGCAGAATAATATCTGAGGATAAGATTGCGATTTTTAAACAGTTAGTAGAAGGTACAAATTGGAACTCTGTGACAGAGATCAAAGATCCCGTTGTTTCATACCACCTCTTTCTAAACACTATCAAAGGTCTCTATGACATGGCCTTTCCTACAACAACGATTAGAAAACCCCGTCGGTCTAGAAAACCATGGATAGACTCCCACCTTTTAAAAAGAATAAAAGAGCGTGATAAGCTGTTTAGTGTATCTATCAGAACAAAAAACTTAGATGCATTAGCTACATACAAAAAAATTAGAAATAAACTTGGCGCTGATATTAAACAAGCGCGTTTCGCGTACTACGAAAATATGTTTGCTGGTATATCGAATGACTCCAAAAAGGTCTGGGAAAAGGTCAATGACCTTATGTGCAAAGACGATAAATCAGTTATATCGGAGCTCGTGATAGACGGTGAACCATGCTCAGGTGCGCCACTTGCAAATAGGTTCAATGAACACTTCCTTAGAGCTGGCGACTGTGGGACCACTGTCAAGGAGATAAGCAATCATACATATGTAACTAGCAACATTTCATCCTCTGTTTTCATGTTTCCCACATCCGAATCTGAATTATACAAACTGTTGCAAAAATTAAAAAAATAATTGTGCATGTGGCGTAGATGACATAAAACCCCAGCCTATTAAAGCAGTTGCACATACCATAAGTAAGCCGCTTTCACATATCGCTAACACAATTCTTAGTTCAGGTATTTTTCCTGATGAGCTAAAGATTGCGAAAGTATCTGTCATCTTTAAAGGTGGTAATAAAAATGACCCTAATAACTATAGGCCTATCTCATTATTACCTATATTCTCTAAAGTTTTTGAACAAATTATCAACCTACGACTTTCTAATTACTTAGTGCAAGAAAATGTGATAATACAACAGTATGGCTTCCAAAAGAAAAAATCTACTGAAACAGCGCTACTGGATATTAAAGAAATAATACTGGACAATTTTGAACATAAATTACTTACCATAGGGATTTTTCTCGACTTCAAGAAAGCGTTTGATTCGGTTAAGCACCATATTTTATTACGGAAACTTCCTTCATATGGAATTAGAGGAAAGGCTCTAGAACTTATAAAAAGTTATCTAAGTAATCGGCAACAGTACACCAGTCTCGGCGACACTAAATCTAACGTAGGTAATATCATTTGTGGCGTTCCGCAAGGATCAATCTTAGGGCCTTTGCTTTTCTTGATTCATATCAATGATCTACCTAACATACCGCTAACACCCGATGTTGTTCTCTACGCGGACGACACCAACATATTCTTCGCCGGTAATTCCCTCAATCACCTTGAGCAACAAGCAAACCTATGGCTGACACACCTTTCTGACTGGCTTAAGTGTAATAGATTAGAACTAAATACCAAAAAAACAAAATATGTTTTATTCCGCCAGCGCAATAAGCCTATTGCAAGCGAGCCTACACTAACATTTGAAGGGCAGAAAATTGAACGTGTCACAGCGCATAAATTTCTTGGGATACTTTTTCAAGAACACTTAGACTGGTCCTTACACACCAACCACGTTCGTACCAAGATATCCAGATCCACGGGTATAATCTGCAAATTGCGACAACTCCTTCCTCTGTGGTTAAAAAAACAACTATATTACTCCATTGTTCACTCACATCTCCATTATTGTCTTCTTGTATGGGGAAATACGACTAAAGGAAACACTGATAAAATTCACATCTTGCAAAAAAGAGCTATACGACTAATATCAGGGGTTTCATTCAGGCATCATACCGCGCCTCTCTTTAAGGAACATAAAATACTTACGGTAACCAACGTCATGAAACAAAGTTGGCAATGCTTATTTATAAACAGGTACGAACTGATCGCTCAGGGTTTTATCAGAGGCACCTCCCGAGAGATCACAGTCATAACC
This sequence comes from Rhipicephalus sanguineus, assembly GCF_013339695.2. Classification (NCBI taxonomy): domain Eukaryota; kingdom Metazoa; phylum Arthropoda; class Arachnida; order Ixodida; family Ixodidae; genus Rhipicephalus; species Rhipicephalus sanguineus. The sequence goes on along the minus strand of NC_051179.1, from coordinate 174,197,656 downwards.
TACGGCATAGGGTGTATACATATGAGAAGCCACGTACGAATTACGGCACACAAAAACTATTGTATCAAATTTCGCATTTCCTGAACGAACAACCGATTGTAGCTTCTCTAATTGACAATACATTCTCATATGGCATTTTAAAGAAGAAGATACAGGAACACTTCCTATCTACACAAACATAATCACCTTCATCATCTTTGTTTCACACTCCTTGAAGTATTTTCTTTGTGTGAATCACACTAACGTTTGGTTATGCTATCTAAACTGTGTTTAATTTATTGTCACATTTATTGCTTATTGATGCTGTTGCCTTTTGATTTTTGAAACCTTGTGTATTGAAATTTCAAGTTTCTTCAAGTATTCTACATGTCTTACATTAGCGTTTGTTTATGTCTTCTACGGTTTTTTTTATTTGTCAAACACATATATGCTTTGTTGATTTCATTGCTGGGCAAACTTTCGCTCATATATGTTTTCCTGTACACACATGTTTTGCGTGTAGAAACTTATTTATGCTTACTTTTTATTAACTTTTTTACTTTACACTGAGCACTGTGTCATTTTGGTGGGTTTTTGGGTTTACAGGGGGCAGGCGCTTTGTCAGGCTTTTATGCCTTTTCGCCGGTCCCCTAGGCAAACTGTAGCTTTTTTTTTGCTTTTTGCCTGAAATAAAATTCTACTTCTACTTCTACATTAAAGTGACATCTGTGGCGTCTACGCTCGGAGGATTATGATTAAGAGGCAATTATATATCGCTGTGCGGCCTCGGCCAGAAGCTCGCGCTAGTTTGCACTCCGTCTGCTTGGGAGGGATTTCCCGACCCTATTCACGCTGCTTCGGGGTGGGAGTTCCGTGAATTGGGAACTCTATCTGAGTAGCAGAGAGTTCGCGGTCTCTTTCACTCTGCCTTCAAGCAAAGAGTAAGTTCCACGGCTAACTCTCCACTACTCCCATACGGCGTTAAAGAAATCTGGCAAGAGTAATACAGTCGCTCTACTCTTGCAGTACGCCCTCCACATCTGTGAGTGTAGCTAACGCTACAAACCATCACGCGGAGAAGTTTTCAGGGGTCACTGCGCTATGCAAGTGGCGTCCTCAATGCTTATATCTTTGGAAGCATTGGGTTCTGTGTGTGTTCGGGTGGCGGTACCTTTAATGTAGACGACATGTACGAATGTCCGGCAACGGGAAGGGCTGGTGTGTGCGGAAGTGCAGGTCCAACGACTTACTCGCTTACTAAGTGTTCGTCTCGCCCCCCTCCTTTTTTACCGACAGTCAAGATTCAGGTGGCGGCGGTCTTTACTGAACGACAGTGGTGGGGCAATCGGTTGGGGTCTTTCGTCTATCCTTCCTTCCCTTCGCATATTGTTCCTCACGGGCCGGCGCGTGCAGAAAGGTAGTTGAGATATTAACTGATTACTACGGCGACGTCTCGCTTCGAGGGGGACACCGCGCATTGCCACAAGGAGAAGCAATCGGGTTTTTAATGTAAATACCAGTTTATTCTGGAATTCTGCGTTCGGGGGCTCTTTGTTGCGTACGCGGTGGCTGTTAGACATGTCAAGCTTAAAACGATTGGTCGGTTAGTAAGATTGAGGTCGAAAAAGACGACAGTAGCACTTCAGAAAGAATAGTGACAATAAAAGATATTTCTAACTGTCCAGTCATCGTCGCAGTTACAGTGCCGTGAAATTTTCAATTGTTATGTTTAATATTATTTTACAGTGCTTTAGTTGCTGCAAGTGTACCCGGGTTCTCATTTATGCCTCTTTCGAGGATGTTAAACCGATGTATGTGGTATGACTCGCGTTGTCACGTTCCCGGTTTGATTTAAAATCTGTTTCTAACAGTGCAACTGGATCCTAAATAGTGTTTCTGCTTGTCCGATGTATTGCAGGCTGGACACGTTGCATTCGAGTAGATATACCACATTAGAGAAATCGCATGTTAGATTTCCTCGCATGTTAATTGAAAACTTGGATTGTGTGCTGGTTACTTTTCTTGTTTCTCGCATCACCTTACATACAAGACATCGAGGCTTTAGACAGGGTCGGCATGAATTATTAAGAGTTGAAATATTAATTTGGTAATTTACAAGTGTGTCTTTGACGCTGCGCGATCGTCGATAAACCACGCCAGGGGCGGATGGAAATGCGCGTTTCAGACATACACTTTGTTCCAGTATGTTGTAATGTCGTTTAAGAATTCTGTTTACATTGGGGAAGTTCGTGCTCTAAGTTAAACACAGGTTTGTCTGTTGCAGGTTGTGTTGTGGTGGCCGCTTCATAAGAAGGTCATCACACTTCAGTTTTCTAGCTGTTTGAACAGCGTCATCGATTACATGTGGAGGGTATTGCTGTTTATCGAGCATAAGTTTTAGCCTCTGTGAGCTCATGTCCAAATCAGCGTCTCTTGAGCAAATTCGCTTGAAGCGGTGCGCCTGGCTGTATGGAATGCTGTTTTTGCAGTGGCGCGGGTGGCCACTTTGATAGTTTGGCGCTATGTGTTTCACAAAGCTTAGCAGTTCGCCCTCGCCGGGGGTTCAAATGAGAAAAATGTCGTCAATGTATCTTCTGTATAAGAGTGCTTTCAAGGAAGTTTGGGGCAAAAATTCGGATTCTAGCTTTCCCATAAAAATATTAGCATAATTTGGTGCTAGTTTGGTACCCATAGCCGTTCCGCTACTTTGTCGAAATTACTCCTGGTTGAATTTAAATGAGTTCAATTCAGAGACCATCCTCGTGAAACTTGCGGTGGCAGGGAAATCTGGGGTGTAAGGTTGTCTATGGTGTGTGTACAAGTTTTTTAATGTCACTATGCCATCATAGTGTGGGACATTTGTGTACAGTGAGGACACATCAAGCGTAACTAAGAACCAATCATTCGGCACGAACCAATCTTTCGGCACGCACAGATCTGCAATGCCTCGAAGAAAATGTGTGGTGTCCTTTACATACGACGTGAGAGTGCAAGGAACGTGGATTAATAATTTGTCCCCGTACCACGATATGGGTTCGGTTACTATACCTATGCCTGATATTGCCACGTGCATTTCTTATTATCACTTTTCCTCTATTCTGTTTTCGCCCACAAAGACTGTCAGCAACGCTCAGCGCAAAACGCGCCTCATTGTTAGAGATGCTTCGCGATTATTGCAGATCGTTTTGTTAAGATTGCGCGCAAGACACGAACAATCGAGCTTATTCTAGAACTTGCGCGACAACCAGCGATAACTTTGGAATATTCGAAGGCACATGCATAAATTCGGACGCGCTTCACCGCTTGTCAGTTGATCGAGGGTCGACACTCTGTTCGCCGCTATCAGTGTATTGCTGTAGTTTGACTTTCAGTTTCCCGGCCACAAGTTCGGCCAAATAAAGAGTTTCACGTCTGACGCGCTGACTGCTGCCTTTGTCGACGTCACGACAACGTGACATCTGGTGGACGTACTGCTCCATGATCCGGACGGCGCCGCGGGGCGCCCACCCAAGCCCAAGCCGCGACGATGACGACGGCAAGGAAAACCCGGATCGTCGATCAAGCAGTGGGCAGAAGGGACTGCAGCCAGAGCACGGGCTCCTTCCCGAAAAAGCCAGGCAGCCGCAGATCCCAACATTGACCACAGCGACGATGACTGACCCCATGCAGCCTGCACCGATCTTTCTTCGGCAGCCCAAGGAGCCGCCAACCTTCTTTGGATCGTCATTTGAAAACCCGCAAAGCTGGCTCGAAGCCTACGACTGAGTCGCCCTTTTCAATGCCTGGACCATTGAAGACAAGCTACGGCATGTCTACTTCGCCTTCTAGAACGCAGCTAAAACATGGTTCGCGAACCAAGAGTGAACCCTGACAACATGGGGCGTTTTTCGCACCAGGTTCCTGGCAACATTCACCAGCCTCGTCTGCAAGGAGGGGGCCGAGGCTCCGCTCGAAACCCTCGTGTAGCTGCCAAACGAAAACGTGGCACTCTTCACAGAAGCGCTGACGAGACTGTTCGGCCACGCAGACCCTGAAATGCCCGAGGAGAAGAAAGTTCGCTCCCTCATGCGAGGAATCAAGCAGGAGCTGTTCGTGGGAGTGATCAGAAACCCACCCAGACCACCCAACAATTCCTCGTGGAGGCAACAATCACGAGAAGACGCTCGAGATGCGCACCCGGCAGTACAATCCCTGCGCAAATAAAGACAGCGCCGCTGTTCATGCCCTCGGCTCCCACGACTTGCGCGAGACAATCCGAGGAACATTGCAAGAGGAGTTGCAAAAAGTTCTACCTTCACCGCAACCTCAAGTAGATGCCATCACCGACGTCGTGCGCCAGGAGATCCAGCAGTCACTGTCGCGCCTCAGCTAGCAGAGCCGCAGCCGCAAGATATGAGCTATGCTGCTGCAGGCCGCCGGCATGCTCCTCCTCCACGTCCTCGCCAAGACGCCACACCGCAGGGGTACCGTCGCCAGACGCCGCCGCCGCCACAGACGCCCTTCCGTCCGCCTGCCGGCCAGCGCTACGCGCCAAGGAATACCGACGTTTGGCGCGCCCCTGATAACCGCCCGCTCTGCTACCACTGCAGGGAGGCCACCCACACGTACCGCCGCTACCAGTACTGACATATGGGGCTACGCGGATTCGCCGTCAACGCGCCATGCCCGCAGCCAGGCGAGCGGCCTCGCGACATCGACGACTACCTCACCGGAACACAGTGGCAAGAATGACGACCTTCCCAATCGCCGTCGCCAGGCCGCCACGTCTCTCCCCAACGCCGACCATACAGGGGCCCTCCACCTAGCTCATATCCGGTAAACTAAGGGCAGCAACCGATGGAGTTGCGGTTGCGGTATGACGAACTACCGAAGATCCTCCGCCGACGACGTCGACGCCGCGACGAAACCTTCTGAACTCGACGCGAACCAGACAGATTCCTGACGACGAAACCTCGCGCACCGAAGAAAATCTGGCGACGCGACATGGAAGCAGTGGAACAAACCGACGCAGCCGTGATGCGACGCCACGACCCGTGACCAGCCGTGATCAACGGCCACAACGTGATCGCTCTCGTCGATACTGGAGCCGATTATTCCGTCATCAGTGGGCCGTTCGCCGCAAAGTTGAAGAATGTTAGGACTGCTTGGGAAGGCCCCAAAATCCGGGCCGCCGGAGGCCATCTAATAACGCCGTCCGGAGTCTGCACAGCAAGAGTCACCATCAATAATCGCAATTATCCTTCGAGCTTTGTAATCTTGCAACATTGCTCCAAGTGTAATCTTGCAACATTGCTCCAAGGATGCCATACTTGGTATGGACTTCTTAAAACACCATGGCGCCGTCATCGATCTAAGAACGAAGTCGATAACTCAATCGTTGGAGAAAGCGACACCGCCGGACACGAACCCATGTCAACATTCCCTGAACGTGCTCGAGGATCAAGTCACCATTCCGCCTAGATCCAGCGCCATAATTCCCCTCGGCACCGTAAAGGCTGAAGACATGGAAGGTGTCATCGAGAGCGATGAGCATTTGCTGCTAGACCGTCACATTTGCGTCGCCACCGGCATTGCTCGTCTCTATGAAGGAATAGGAAGCGTGATGGTAACGAACTTCAGCCAAGAATACAGACACCTGAGCAGGGGCACGACGATTGCGTACATCGAAGAAACCTTGGCTGTCAGCGATGCGTTTACCATTTTACATTCTCACGAAGCTACAACGACGACCCTAATGCCTGAGCCATCCTTCGACGTAAACCCAAGCCTTCCTGCTCGCCAACAGAAACAGCTCCGATGCCTTCTGAAGGAATACAAGGACTGTTTCTCGTCGCCATCGCGGATCCGGCAAACGCCCCTTGCAAAGCACCGTATCATAACGGAAGAAAATGCACGACCACTCCGTTAGAGTCCCTACCGGTTTTCGACGCGAGAGCGGGAGGCCGTTAAAAAACTAGTCGACGAAATGCTACGCGATGACATCATCCAGCCGTCGAAAAGTCCGTCGGCGTCTCCCGCAGTGTTTGTGTGGAAGAGGGATCGAGTCCTACGTTTCTGCGTCGACTATCATCGCCTGAACAAAATCACGAAGAAGGACGTGTACCCTCTTCTACGGATAGACGACGGCCTGGATCCACTCCGCAATGCGAAGTAGTTTTTGTCGATGGACTTCGAAACCGGCTACTGGCAAATCGAAGTCGACGAGAGAGACCGAGAAAAGACTGCCTTTATAACACCGGATGGCCTGTTTGAGTTCAAGGTCATGCCCTTTGGTCTTTTCTCGGCACCTGCGGCTTTCCAACGTGGTATGGACACACTGCTGGCAGGCTTGAAGTGGCAGACGTGCCTCGTGTACTTGGACGACGTCGTTGTGTTTCCATCAAGCTTCGACGAACACCTCGGGCGCCTTGAAGCTGTACTTCAGGTGATCAAGACCTCCGGGCTCACCTGAAGCCTGAAAAGTGCCGCTTCGCGTACGAGGAGCTCTTGTTTCTGGGTCACGTGATCAGCAGGGATGGTGTTCGCCCAGGGCCGCGGAAAACAGCTGCCATCACTGCCTTCCCGCCGCCTACCGACAAGAAGGCCGTACGCCGATTTCTCGGCTTGTGCGCCTATTACAGACGCTTCGTAAAGGCATTTTCACGGATTGCCGAGCCACTAACTCACCTGACGAAGACTGACGCGGAATTTAAGCGGGTAAGGGCGCAAGTCGAGGCATTTTAAGAACTGAAACGACGTCTGCAGACGCCTCCAATACTCGCGCATTTCGACGAATAGGCCGACACAAAAATCCACACCGACGCAAGCAGCGTAGGATTCGGCGCCGTCCTTGTGCAGAGCACTGACGGACTGGAAAGGGTTATGAGCTATGCTAGCCGGTCCCTGTCCAAGGCGGAAGCCAACTATTCCCAAACAGAAAAGGAGTGCCTTGCCATCATCTGGGCTGCATCCAGGTTTCGCCCCTACATCTACGGCAGACCATTCAAAGGTTGAGCGACCACGACGCCTTTAGCTAACTTGAAAGACCCTTCAGGTCGCCTCGCATGGGGGAGCCTAAGACTTCAAGAAATCTACATAACCGTCGTTTACAAGTCCGGAAGAAAACACTTCGACGCCGACTGCCTGTCTCGCGCCCCCGTCGAACTACCGCCGCAGGACGACCTGGAGGATGACTGTTTCTTGGGAACCATAAGTACCGACGACTTTGCCGAACGACAGCGAGCGGACCCAGAACTCAGGGGTCTTGTGGAATACCTCTAGGGCAGGACCGCCGTTGTTCCGAAGGTATTCAATCGAGGACTGGCGTCGTTTCTCTTGCGAAATGGCGTTCTTCTGAAGAAGAACTTCTCGCCACTTCGAGCCAAATAACTTCGCGTGGTGCCCTCAGCATTACGACCAGATGTCCTCCAGGCCCTACACGATGTTCCGACGGCTGGACACCTCGGTGTTTCCCGCACGCTCGCAAAAATACGAGAAAGGTATTATTGCCCGCGCCTCGCCGCCGGCGTCGGTCGCTACGTAAGGACATGTCGGGACTGTCAGCGACGCCAGACACCGCCGAGAAGAGCAGCAGGATTTCTTCAGCCAATCGAACCTCCTCGCCGACCATTCCAGCAAATCGGGATGGACCTACTGGGGCCGTTCCCAACGTCGACATCCGAAAATAAATGGATCGTCGTAGCTACTGACTACCTCACGCGCTATGCCGAAACAGGGGCCCTGCCCAAAGGCAGCGCCAGCGAGGTAGGGAATTTTTCGTGGAGAACATCATCCTTCGTCATGGCGCCCCAGAGGTACTCATCACCGATAGAGATAACGCCTTTACTGCTGACCTAACTCAGGCGATCTTGGAATACAACCATACAAGCCACCGCCGGACCACCGCGTACCACCCACAGACCAACGGTCTGACCGAGCGTCTAAACAAGACCATCGCCGACATGCTGGCCATGTACGTCGACGTCGAACACAAGACATGTGCCATCCTTCCGTACGTGACCGTCGTGTATAACACGGCCGTAGAAGAAACCACGCAGATGACGCCATTCAAGTTGGTCTACGGACGGAGCCCGGCAACGACGCTCGACGCCATGTTATCAAACGTGACTGACGAGGAAAACACCGACGTGACCAGCGCGCCGAAGAAGCACGAGAGCTCGCCCCCCTACGGATCAAGAACCAGCATACGACTGACAGCTGCCGCTAGAACCTTCGACGACGCCACATGGAATACCAACCCGGTCACCGTGTATGGGTATGAACTTCAATATGCCGAGGGGGCTTAGTGAGAACTTCTTCGACGATACTTCGGAGCGTGCAGGGTACACCGACGCCTCAGCGCACTCGACTACGAGGTTGTCCCTGACGGCATTACGAACTGGCACGACATGGACTACTTCAGCGGCGCCGTGCGCGAGCTGAAGTAGTCCATGCCGTGTGCCTCAAGCAATATTACGCGCGTTACTGAATCTGAGGACTGTACTTTTGCTTTATTATTGCTATTTATTATTGCTAGTGCTTGTTGTTTATTGTAGTTTCTTGCTTTATTGTTGTTATTTATTGTTGCATGTATTAGCTACCCCCGAGTTCTGCTTTAAGCATCGGGACGATGCTTTTTTCAGAGGGGGGCATGCCACGTGCGTTTCTTAACGTCGCTTTTGCAGTATTCGGTTTTCGCCCACAAAGACTGTCAACAACGTTCAGCGAAAACCGCGCCTCATTGTTCGAGAAGCTTTGCGATTATTGTAGATCGTTTTGTGAAGACTGCGCGCAAGACACGAACACTGGAGCTTATTCTAGAACTTGCGCGACAACCAGCGATAACGTTGGATTATTCGACGTCACAGTCATAAATGCCGACGTGCTTCACTGCTTGTCAGTTGATCGACGGTCGACGCTCTGTTCGCCGCTATCAGTGTATTGCTGTAGTGTGACTTTCTCGGCCACAAGTTCGGCCAAATAAAGCGTTTCGTCTATGACGTGCTGACTGCGGGTTTCGTCGACGTCCCGACCACGTGACAATATAATTGGTCAACCTTTCTTACGGGGTTTATACATTTTTGGGAGTATGTAGAAGCGACCTGGACGAGGGTGTGCTGGTCACATTAGTTTGTGCTCACTGCTTGTTATTCTTCCTGCGTCCGACAGTTTCTTCAGTTCTGTTGCTACGATACGTGCGTATTCATCTGTCGGATCCCCTGGGAGGCGTTCGTGAAATTTTGAGTCATTTAGTTGACAGTATGCTTCTTGTAAGTAGTCGGCTCTATTCAAGACTACAATCGTCCCTCCTTTTTAGGCGGGTTTTATTGTTATATCAGTCCTAGATGCCAGGTTTTTCATACTCGTTTTTTCAATATTTGTCAAGTTTTCCCGCTTTTCTTTCTGTCTGTGGTAATCCTGTACTATATCTTTCTGTACCGCGTTAATATATAAGTCCAGACATTTGTCTCGATGGCCACCCGAACACACAAGCAACGCAATGCTTCCAGAGATATAAGCATGACGACGCTCCTTGCATAGCGCAGTGACCCCTGAAAATTTCTTCGCGTCATGTTTTTAAATTGCGTTTCTCTCTTTCTTTCTTTTTTCCCCTCTTTTTCTTCTTTCCTCTCTCATTTTTTCAAACAAGACTGTATAAATATGGGGGCAAGCAACATGATCCTGATTAAGGCCAGCCTCTGGCCGAAACTGTCGAAATAAAAACTTCCGTTGTTACTACTCTCACGGAGGATCTTCTTCACTATTAGCAACGCTACGGCCACTTTCGCCACCATTCCTGCCTACTCAAACCGGCCACAGCCACACCTCCAGTTGAGCAGCTCTCACGGAAGTTTCCCAAGCACCCACCTACCACAGCAATTACCGGAAACTCGCAAACATGATATCTTCACCGGCACTTCAGCCCGTATGACAAGGCAACGCCTGCATTCATAACTCTTCGCGGAGCCTCTACATTCGACATTGAGAGTGAGCTGGTCAATATACCACGCTCAGTGAACATGCTCGTTTTTTCACGTCGGAACAAACGAGTTGGAGATGTACGGACCGGACGAATCTCTACGCCGTCTGCGCCGCCTAGTGAACAACACGCTCCGAACACGACAAAAGCTTCAGAGACTCATGATTTCATGCCTGTTGCCGCGATACCAAATCAGGCGCTTCGAACTATCAAAAGAAAAATTCGTTCACCGCTTCAACAGGGACGCTCGCCATTTCAACGAAACAACCAAGGCGTACTGCCGGAAACCGAGCAAGGTGTCATACGTCGACCACGAATTCGACCAGCTACCGCCAAGACGCTTCTTGCCGCGGATGGCCTTCATCCAAACTTCATGGGTGTCGCACTGATTTCTGAAACCTTGAAGGGCGCACTCTGTCGTGGAGACCTCGAAGCTACCACGGGGTGGCAGTCTCAACCTACCGCTCCCATCCAGGTGGGATCACTACAAGAAATTTTCCATGGAGCACTACACGCACCTGACATCACGGCCCAGTTGCCCACGATTGCCGAAATTGGGACACCTGAGCGCTCGATGCAGTCCGCCGTCACCAACAGCAGCACAACACTACTTCGAAAGGTGAAGCCTGCCGAACAACAGAGCCGCGTCGCTCTACTGTGGACACCAACACAAGAACTGCCAACCAACACGAACATACTGCACCCAACGCCTGCCAGGAGCTCGCCGACCGGATCTTCCCTGCAACGACCAAGGCCTCTAGGACACACCTACAACCTGCGGACTCCAGCAAAGTCATCCCCGCACCCACAAGAAAATCGACCTCCAAGCTGTAAGTCTAGTTCTTCGCTTCCCGGTTACAGTGCCAAACTCGCAGATAAATGAATGATACATAAAATGCATAAATCCACGTTGCAAGTGTACCTAAATGCTAGAATAGCCCCCAAGGGTATGACACTCCCTCGGACCAGCCTTTTCCACTGTCTCACTACATATCGCAAATCACTGTTCTCTTGCGAGACTGGTAAAAATTACTTAAGTTTATGCGTATTAACTTTTAAACCAACCATTCTTTTTTGCCTGTCAAAATGCCGAAATCATGCTTTGCACTTCGTCCCCTATGTTGCTCAGCAGGGCAGTGCCAGAAGCGAATGGCATGTTACTGAAGTATTCGCCGTTAAGAAATAATGGTACGCTTTAACACATGTTTATACTTTCAAGTTTGACTAATGTTCACTTATTGCAGTAGCGACGGTAGAATGACTACTAACCACTCACAGCGTTGCATGAGCCGCGCCTGTTGATACGCTCAAGAAGAATTTCTGCTCGCGTCATAGGGTTATGGGAGACACCTCACTTACATAAAACCACGTAGGGCAGGAACGTTAGCACATGAGCAATGAATGCAAACATTCTAAAGCATCCTATGAGTTAATAAGACCGTGTAGACAAATCGAAAAGAAATAATTTACATGTATCAAGAAATGACATCTCATTGACGTTGTCGAGAATAAAAAAGCTTTTAGATAACGAGAAACTAAGTTATTCATTCGTACGGAAAGCAGAGTTGACGTGCTTACGGACGGTCGCCATCGCTCCTGGAGGCAGGTCACCCGTCTCTACGCATCGTCCGCGCATGTAGGCGGACAGTACGGTCTGTTCGGCTGTGAGGCATCCGTCAGCATAGGCGCAGCCGATCTCTCCCATAGAGTGACCAACCATGCCATCTGGCCTAATACCCAAGGCAAGGAGTACATCCACAAGTGCAACCTGTTATTGAAATGAGAATGTGATATGCGAACGACTAGTGGTTTCTTCTAGTCACTTAGTTACAACCGGCAAAAGGCTTCACTGCCATTCGCTCTCTATGGCAGAATATGATTGTATATTAAGGTATCGCCTTTTTTGTGGTAGACAGATGAATCGGCCTTGCAGAAAATTTTCCAGCTGCGAACGTTTTATTGCATTCAAAAAAAAAAACTTAATCGCACAATATTGGCAAAGTCTAGGCATTGTCTATAAGGCAATAGTCTATTATTGTAGGACGTCTGTACAAAACAGGCGTGATTTTGGGCTATTCAACACGACCATGATTCGCACCAAAGGAGCAAGGTCAGTGTTCCTATTCTAGAAAGCGTAATTTGGTGACACAGTTTATATGTAGGCGTGACTAAACTTTGAATAGACCCATGTATATATTTTTACTTGATTGATTTATTCTCAGCAACACCTCCTCTAACCCGGTGACTGAAACGTCGGCTGCTTCCCCGTAGAGGGCGGCGTGCCGTGCGTTGCGATCACGTACCGCACGGCGTTACTTGGAGTAACAAGAATGCTGACAGGCTAGCAGACGGCGCTCTGGCAGCACACACCTTTCGTGATCTGGCGGCACACATTTTTGCAGCTCGGATACGCACTTCGTTTTTATGGTACTGTCATGTCACTGGAGCTGCGCAGCGTCGTGGCCCCATCGCGGCCTGTGTGTTGCAAGCATTATCCGCGAGAGCCTCTGGCGACAGTGAAGGAGGGAAATGTATAAATAGGTGTATGCCGCAATTTTGAACAAACGAAGAAAAAAAGGAAGAAAGAGCGCAAACATCCTATTATGTTCATTCAACAAAAATACCTACAATATAGAAAGCCAAGAAGCGCCAACATACAACTTGTAAGTAGGCACTCTTTCTCTTCTCCCTTTGTTCTCTTCCTTTGTTTAAACTTGTGTCTTACACCATTTTAATAAACTGCGTACCAACTAGCCCAACAACGTTCACTACTGAGAGAAAGGATGAGGGCGAGCCAGTGGTATGGCGGCTGATGTTTCAGGCCTCTCGCAAGACGACGCGCTGGTCTCCTTTTGCGAGATGCCTGAAATCTCCCTATAAAGCGGGTTTCAAGTCGCAGTTGTTTGGGTAGCGTGTATTAGCTCATTCCTAGTTTTCCTTTTCTTATAGTTCTTAAAATATCCGAAAACTTTTAATTCCTTTCAACTGTAAAATTAAGTATATGACGCTGCAATTTGGGCATTTGTTATCAGAACACTTACGCGAATGAAAGCAGTTTACAGATTGAGATAGGAACTAACCTCAACAGCCGCAATGCAGCCGCACAGGGGACCTACAGCTCCGTCCACTTTGTTGGAAGTTGCGAGCTCTATGAGGTCAACGCCAAACTGCTTGAGGAATTCATGTGAGCGCTGGATGGAGCGTGCAAAGACGTCAAAGTGCATCATCTGCTGGGCCATGCCTTTCCATTGACAGCCAAATCCAGTAAAAATAAACCACAGTGGCCGCTTCGTCGACGTAGTTTCCGTTATGGCTTTAATTACTTCTTTGCCGCTGCCGTCCACGGGAACCAACATGTGGCCTCGGTAGGGAAACTGCATTACACTTGGCTGGCCGACAATATTGAGAAGAGCGTACCCGGTGTCCGGGTAGGGTCCTTCCTTCTCGAAGCGTTCCGTAGTGCGCTGAAGCACAAGAACACAATCACAAAGTTAAGCTACAAGCATATCTTACAAAAGAAAATGCCGTATTTTTATACTTTATAGAAAATTTATCATGTCTATTAAAGGTCTCAGTCCTGTAAATCTTGTTCCAGGTAAGCGCTACCACTAGAAAGACTGCTGCAGCTGTCGGCGTGAAGGACAGGATGGACAACGTGAACACATCGGCCTAGTCAGGACCGGGGCCGTTAGCGAATACCTTAGAAGTGGAAGGGGGGACATGGCCCCGCTGTGGTTCACCTTACGTAATGTTAACTAAGAGGGTAAAGGGACAGAATGTTCACAAAATATTTTGTTGTTCTGAAACGGGCTATGCTGTCGTTGGCGACGAAGTCTCTATATGTCTGTCAGATTCTACAGCTCCGGTAGCGCTCACACAGTGTCTCATTTGTCGCGCGAAGTGTTATATTACGACCAAACTTTTATCCGTGTGGAAGTAGGTGCTGTTCATGTTCATGTGAAATAATATGTTGCGAAAAAGATCAACTTAACCCATGGGTGATCGCACCAAAATCACCAGGTCAGTCACCGAAAGCACCGTTCGCGAGTGGAAGCAAACGTGAACGAGCTCAAGCACATGCACGTATACGCGCGTGCGTGGTGTACACGTATACTTCGCATCGTGCTCCGCTACACGCGCGAGGGCTGTTGGAGACTCCGGCCAACCAGCAGCTACGTGTATCGACAACGGCAGGACGAGAAGGCGACGATTCATCCAATTGACGGACTTTCTTGCTGTCAAGGCAACTACCATTCCCAGGGGCGCTCATCGTGGCACTTCCGTTCCGAATGCGACAAAAGTTCTACTGTAGAACATCAGAGCGCACCGCGATCGAGGAAAGAATGGAATAAATGGCCCTCGTTTTTTTTTCGCTGCCTCGTTCATGCCAGCTAACCTCGCCGCGCACCTGCTTATCTAGGTCCAAAGTTGGTTGATTGAGCTACTACTGCTGCCCTAGATCCAGCGGTGGTGCGAAGCGGGATTCGTTATCCGAACAATATGTTGTTGTAGAGTGCGACCTAAAATGAAGCCGCTGTCGGACTTCCGTTTTCCCACTATCTAGTTACAGCAGATTGTTTGTGCCTACCTGAGTGGTGCACGAATCACTTCAGCATGAGGGACAAGGCCAGTCAATTTACCGTGTTTTTGGCGCAAGCTTTACTTTACGCCACTTTGCTACTGTACTCGAAGTTAAACACCTACTCGAGCTTCGTGGTGTCCCGTGCATAATCATGTAATATTAACGTATAATATGATGTTTAGAATAAGAGAGCTTAGCTAGTTGGAAGGTATTCAAGTTAAAATCAAGTGCCTCACGTGGACCACCAGGCGTGCCGGACCGATAGTTATCGTATCTTCCTTGGGCACGTGCATATAAGCTTTTGTTTCTACCTTCTTTTCTGCCGCTGTGCGCTTTTTCAGTTGTTAGTCGGCGTTTTTCGTGCCTCGATTTCTCTCTTGTTTCCGTGTTTGCACGCCCCGTCTTTTAACATAATATGACCTCAAGTTACTTGGCACAGCTAGCGATCTTTAAATCTAAAAGTACCTAAGCGCAGTTTTAAATGAACAAACAATTGCTCGTAGACCGAATGTGCAAGGAAGTTCATACAAATACTCAGAAACGAAACTACTATAATATTTTTTTCAAGCTTCGTCATCTAGCTTTTCTAAACCTGCTTCACCTACATATACTCTAGCAAACAGGTTTTGCAATTTATTGTGACTCAAGGTCAGCTCTGCGACAACTCATGAAGGAGGAAAGCGGCCAGCCACTTTCACAGCGTGTTCCGCACAGCCTGCGGTCGGTTCAGGAGCGTGGCTGTGATGTTGCACTCCAGTGGCTTCCCTCCCATGTTGACATCGCGGGAAATGAGGCTGCCGACGATCTGGCTAAACAAGCGCATTCCTCCGCGACCCCATTGACACCATACGCCAACACTTTCGATTCCGCGCGATGTAATTTTCGGCGAGAAGTGCAGCGCGACCACCCAGAAGAGCGGGTCGCCGATGGACGCCCCCCTCCTCTTCCCAAGGCTCGCTTCTCCCGGCGAGAGCGCGCCCTCCTCTTTTCCCTGTGGACTGGCTCGGCATGGACGGGGGAACGAAAACAGCAGCTGCGGGGAGCTCCTTCGTCAGCTTGCATCGACTGCGGCGCTGTTGAAACACTTTTTCACCTGCTGTGCGAGTGCCCCACATCTGCCTGTACAAGGAAGCAGCTAGCCACCCGCTACCGCCTCCTCGGCCTGCCCTGTGAGACCCTCGAGGACATCCTCTTTCCCACCGGCTGCAGCGATCGTCGCCGTAATGCCCTTGTCGCCCTTCTCTCCGTCATCGGTGCTGCCGGCCTCGGCGAGCGGCTTTAAACCCAACATGCCACGTAGTATAGTTCAACCCTCGCCCTACCTTCCCGCAAGCTCTCCTTTTGTGTCTTTCCTCCTCTCTCTCTCCTTTTCATCCCCTTTCCCCGTGTGTGTACCGGTTGAGGTGTCCTCTTCGAGAGACAGTTATCGTGAACACCAAACCCCACTTCTTATTTCTGAACAGAATCACCTATATATATTGTCAGACATGCCAGTTCATCGATGATGCGGCGCACGCAACAAGTATGGCATACTCTATAGGCATTAGTTGCAAAACAAGGTAAGTTAGTTACCACTGTTCTAAATGCGAAGCAATTTTTTTCGAATCAAAATCAATTTAACCGTATCTATCTATCTATCTATCTATCTATCTATCTATCTATCTATCTATCTATCTATCTATCTATCTATCTATCTATCTATCTATCTATCTATCTATCTATCTATCTATCTATCTATCTATCTATCTATCTATCTATCTATCTATCTACGTAGGCAAATAGTATATCTGCTGCCAAAAACTGTTCATTAGTCGACGTTTCGGTGGGAGACCGACCTTCTTCAATACAAAATATACGAGGTTCTGACGTGTTTTTTTAGCATCATCACTCCAAGGAGACTGAGAAGAATCGCGTCATGATCACGCACTCACACTCAAAGCATGTATTCTCGGAAGAATAAATGACGATGGGAGAGAATTACAAGCACACCAGTACACACTTTTCTAGAAGTATCAAAGCACACCTGCCCGCCAAAGCCCGCTTCATTTGCAAGTCGTAGCGCGATACAGGTTTGATACAGAGAGTCTATGCAACTCTATATTGGTTCGGTGACAGTAACTCTTACCGAATTTATTGGTATTTATCAAGTGGTTTGTAGAAAGAGGCATAGAAAGAGGGCACTCAGGAATTAACTAACACCACTTTTTACAAACCACTTGATAAAGACCCAACCCTCAAACATCAAGCAATAATAAACACTGGACTCCGCGATCTCGTGGAGCTCGGAAAGTTAGATCCTAAACATTCTAAGGCCCTTACAGTTGCACGTGTCACACCAGGGGTGCTATGCAGGATGACCCGAGTTTGGCGATACTCGAGATCTTTCGGAGCTCTGGCAACACCCCCTTTTGAACGAGCTAATAGTACGAGAAGGTGAAATTCATCCCTGAGCGCGCGCTCTGTTCCATTGGTTACAATGGAAGGCGGCGTCACGTCAAGGACGGTCGATAAGGTTGGGTGGTGTCTTAAAACTAGAGGCACCTTCTTTCATTTGTTTGTCGTTAGTGCACCCATGCAAGAAAAGCGACACAATGTTCTACTAACTATATTTTTTATGTTTTCGCGGGCCGTTTGAATCCATTTTCAAGCGTTTAATGTCCGCACTAAGTATCCTTTACAATAATCAGCACCGTGGCCTCCGAGATTAGTTCCGACCGAGCGCCTTAAAACACCGCTGCTGGAGTTAATCGTCGAGGCCACGTGTATAATCACCATGGTCTGCCTCTACATTCTAGTGCGTTGCTCGGCCGGCGCGCGCCCTCCCACCCCGAGCAGGTGCGGCCGAGTGATAAGCTAATTGGCTTGGCGTTATACCTAGCTAAGTCAGGACGTGCTATGACGAAGCTGATTAAGCCAAATCATGCTAAGGCCGAGCTAATTAAGCCACGTCTTACTAAGATCATGCTTATGAACCGTATAACGCTGAGAACAAACTAATTAAGACCATTTTAATTAACATGACGCTAAATCGGAGCGTGTAATTAAAACAAAGCTAATACCGGGATTGTGTTTTTATGGTAGTGCTAATTAGGATTATGCTAATTACATCTGTACTATTATTATCAATGTCATAGTAATTAAAACATCAGCAATCAAGATAAGACTATTCAGTATCATGTTAGTCAAGACCGAGCTAAATAGGGTCATGCTAATTAGCACAGCGCTAATTAGGAGCACGCTAATGCAAACCAAGCTAATTAAGAACTTGCCAAGTACACTGTAATTATGATTACTCTAATTAGCATTATGTTAGGTACATTCGTGCTAATGAGGACCTTGATAATGAAATCTCATTAATTAATGCTGTGTTAAATAAAACATTACGAATTAAAACATAACTATTCACTGCCATGTTAATAAAGGCCTAGCTAATCAATAGCACGAATATTGAGACCGAACTCATTACTTTGAAGCAGGCCAAGCATACTGAGTAGACGAGCCACGTAATAAGCTCGAAGAAGCTAGGTGACCACAAGCTCCTCCGATGGCCCCACCTTGCGCAAGTAGTGCAAACTTAGCAATTTATTTTATATGCAAATAAGCTGCTGAATAGCGTCCACCGCATGAAACACTTGACAGGCACACCGGCACTATGACAGTCCCGAGTTGAAATGGGACCTTTTCAGAATCAACGACTTTGTGCCCGAGTTCGCGCGTCAATCAATTTGATTGAATGACGCCCGCGGCGAAGATCGGGTCCGCCCACCCGTTTGCTCTTGCTGAGGAGCAGTGTTCACGGCGCAATGCCAGCGAGCGGCACGATTAATCTATCAGCTTAATCGCACAGACTTTGCACACACGCACGAAGAACTAAAGGTCATATCATCACGTGGCTACGACGTCTCACATTCAACTTCGCCGCACTCACGATGTACTACGCACAGCCACGAAGCAAGCGCCCCTGGTGGGATTTGCGGCGAGAAATGTTATTATTTACTTGTTTGTAGAGACATTGTTTCTGCCGATTCGTTACTACGGAAAAATCTTCAGACATGTAATGTAAGTATAGCAGTAACCTGTCCATTTAATTATCTGTAATATTCCAGAGAAGCGAAACGAGCTACACCAGAGTGTGGCGCGTGCGTCCTTGTTGGCTTCGAGAGTGGAAATTTCCATGCTGCATGTGGAACGAAAGAATTTTCCGAAAGAGGACAAACGCCCACGAACACGCCCATGGGAGGTGCGGAACAGTCGGCAAAAAGACAGCGCGACAATCACGCTGACGTCGCTACACTGCCAAAATGTTGTCTGAGTGGCGACGCTCACGCGTTCGCACGCGGTCTTCCTTTGAAAACCGCCGCAAATGCCGGACATGCGTATGTGACGCCATGCTCGTTCTTGTAGCCGTTTTTATCAGCGCTGCAATCGCGTGCTGCGCACTGTCTTCCTGTCATGACCACCGTAATGCGAGCTAGAAGCAAACTCGTGTGCCCGAGAAGCTCGGGCCATCCTGCCTAGCACCCCAGGACGGTTTTATATGCTTCCGAAGATACACAAAAAAGGTAACCATGGTAGACTAATAATTTCGGAAAGAGGTGCCGTCACCGAACCATTATCAAGTTACATAGACTCCCTAATAAAGAACATACCACCTACACAGTCATTCTACCTAGATGATACACCTACTTCATACGGACCATCAACGATGTAACATCCCTGATGGTGCCTTCCATGTAACACTTGATGCAACTTCCCTCTACACGAATATCCCTCATAGTGACGGCATCAAAACATTAATAGAGTGCTATAGTGCGCACAAATGTAATGACTCGCCAAGTCCAATAGTCATTGAAACCCTTGCGAAGCTGGTACTTCAACTCAATAGCTTCGAGTTTCATAACCAATACTATATGTAAATAAATGGCACTGCTACGGGGACTCGCATGGCACCCAATTAGGCTAGCATTTTTATAAATCATCTTCAATTTAAGTTTCTTTCAACCCAGAAAATTAAGCCACTTCTTTACAAGCGCTTCTTAGATTATATTTTTATCATTTGTACGGATACACAAGAGGACTTAATTATTTTATAGAGTCTTTCAACAAAGCTCATCCAGACATAGCATTCACTTAAACATACTCAACAACTGGAATCAATTTCCTCGACGTCCACGCAAAAGTAAAAGACGCGTCGTTAACTACTAACGTTGGCATAAAACCTACTGACAGGCAGCAATACATTGACCACGATAGTTGTCACCCTCGTCACTGTAAGCAGACCCACCGATTTAGAAGTATTTGATGCCCACCCTAAGACCTTGAGGCCAACGCAGAGACTTGCGCAACGTACTTGCAAAGAAACACTATGCTTGTTCCATAGTGGGCTACGCCATATGTAAAGGGACCTCCAGATATACCTAGACTTCCAGCAGTTACTTTACCAAAAGAAATATTTAAAATAAGAAGGA
This sequence comes from Rhipicephalus sanguineus, assembly GCF_013339695.2. Classification (NCBI taxonomy): domain Eukaryota; kingdom Metazoa; phylum Arthropoda; class Arachnida; order Ixodida; family Ixodidae; genus Rhipicephalus; species Rhipicephalus sanguineus. Next base: position 174,177,669 of record NC_051179.1, on the reverse strand, counting down.
CGGAAAAACTTGGTGCTAAACTTGGAAGCAACCCCCCTAACGTAAACAATCTTCTAAAGAGACACTTTAACATCTTACAACAGAGTAAACGACTATCAAGAATTTTCCCTTCCCCTCCGCGAGTCGTTAAAACATTAGTATTATCTTGTGCGTTCGAAAACAGATCAGACACCTTTAAGTGGATGTCAGCCATGCGAAAATGCTCGCTGCAAGGTGCGCAAACACATACAAGCAACCAACGTAGCTGAAAGCACACATTCCAATTTCAAGTATTCTGTTCACTCAAACCTTAACTGCAACAGCTATAATGTAGTATACCTCCTCGAGTGCGGAGTATGCACTATTCAATGCGTAGGTCAGACTGACACGGTCCTGCACCTGCTTTAATAACCATCGTTCACGTGTTAATTCGCTTCCGCATCTGCATCTGTCTCAGCATATAAATTCCGCAGACCACCTTTTTTATTCTATCAAGGTTACATTTTTACAATGCGGTTTCTCCAGCACAAGGAAGCGTGAATAGCGCGAATCATATATGGTTTATCTATTTAATGCATTGAAGGCTGGACTAACTATCAATCTGGCCATACTGTCTTCAATTCGCGCTCTGGAAAATTCAAGATAATAATAATCTTAACCGAAGCCCTCTCCTTTTTTTTCGGATATCGCCAGGAGCGTGTAAAGTGCCTAGATTTTTCCCTTTTTGCCTAAGTACCGACAACCACCTCCCCTCCCGACCATCCCTCAAGCGCAGCCGGCTTTGCCGCCATGTTCTTCTTAACTTGGAAGATATACAAAGCCACGTACATCTAAGTACATTGGCCACGCATCTTTCAGCAGACAATAGAGAGTTTTAGTGCCTGGGACCACAAGTCGCCTGCGTACGCACGCTCTTGCGTTCCCTTGTACTCCGAGCCGCATCCACGGAGAATACAAAAGAACGCAAGGGCTTACGTACGCAAGTCGCTTTGGGGCCCCGGCACTAAAACTCTCTAATAGAGAGTTTTAGTGCCGGGGACCCCAAGCCGCCTGCGTACGCACACTCTTGCGTTCCTTTGTACCCCCAGCCGCATCCACGGAGAATACAAAAGAACGCAAGGGCTTGCGTACGCAAGCCGCCTTGAGGCCCCGGCACTAAAACTCCCTAATATGCGAACGCCAAGCGTATTTCTCCTCCCGCTAGTCCCCCGTCATTTGTGAGCGAGGGGCGCGTTTCACCAGGTGCTGTAAAAGCGTTAGGAAGAACCAGGCCCGTAGCCAGGGGGGGGGGGCTAGGACCCCCCCCCCACCCCCGAACGAGCATTGGCCAATGAGATTCATCGGTGGCGCATCAAGGGTGGTCGGTACTTAGCAAGAAAGAGAAAAAAATCTAGGGATTTTAGAAGTACGCTCTCGGGCATGCAACATGCGCACGCGTATTTCGAGAGGGAGGGAGGGGGAAAAAGAGGGCAAAGCTTTCGAAGAATCCTCCCTACAATGAAACCACTCCGACACTAACGACTGAAAGATTCGCCCCCCCCGCCCTGGCAAAAATCTGAAGGGTACTTCAGAAACAATATCTTAAGCCACGGGCCGAAAATCGTGGCTGCTTATTTTTTATTGAATGTACCTATCCTCTACACTTTTCCTGGATTTGTACTAAGCTTTTTGACAGTTCACAACTTTTTTCAAGCGCTTATCATTTCTTGTAAATCTTCACCCCCTCACTAGGTTTCACGAGCAGCTGTGGAGGGTGAAGCCGAAGACGTGAGGCTTGACAATAAACAAAAGGAATGTAGTTACTTATTGTGTCCAAGCTTCACCAACAAATGAGGAGGGGGAGACTGAGAAGTGGAGCTCGACAATGGACGACAGGAACGTACTTCATGTGTACATCTATATATATCTACATAATAAATGCGAAGCAATCTTTAGCGAAGCTTTGGCAGTTTGAGCGTTTCTATTTACGTATCTATCTATCTATCTATCTATCTATCTATCTATCTATCTATCTATCTATCTATCTATCTATCTATCTATCTATCTATCTATCTATCTATCTATCTATCTATCTATCTATCTATCTATCTATCTATCTATCTATCTATCTATCTAGCCGCCTACGTCTGGGTGCTCTCATGATCGCCTGCTTAAGTTGGTGTAGAGCAAAATTGGCATGGAAGGGTAAGAGGATTTGACGAATATGACTGTCGGGTGATGACATGAATATCGTGAAGATCCTATCGCGCGCTTCGTCAAACGCTTTCCTGCCCCGCCACGGTGGTCTAGTGGTTATGGCGCTCGACTGCTCACCCGAAGGTCGCGGGATCGAATCCAGGCCGCGGCAGCTGCATTTTCGATGGGGCCGAAAATGTTTGAAGGCCCTTGTAGTTAGATTTAGGTGCGCGTTAATGAACCCCAGGCGGTCGAAATTTCCGGAGCCCTCCACTACGGCGTCTCCCATAATCATATCTTGGTTTTGGGACGTTAAAACCCAGATATTATTATTATTAATAATAAACCCTTTCCTCCAGACACGTGTGGCATATACCCGTTTACCACGGGCCGCGGTGCACGGGTATGCGCCACAGGTGTTTGACAGTTTATATCTACCCAGGAACGCCGAAAACTAGCATTGGTAACTTAACTGAGACAGCGTTAAGAAAAACCGACATACGAATGGAATGAATAAGAATTAGGATCCCAGCAGGAATTGAACCCAAGCATCTGCGTGGCAATCACGCATAGAGCACTGCACCGGCTCGGGCCTACCCGAAAACCCGGGCCCGGCCCGGCCCATGGGCCGGGCCGGGCCGGTAAGGTAGTTTTCACGGCGGGCCCGGGCCGGGCTCGGGCCTGAAGCTCCGGGCTTAGGGCCGGGCCCGGGTTTGAGGTGGCGGGCTCGGGTCGGGCCGGGCTTGGACTTTGCTCCGTTTTTAAAGGGTCACTAAAGTGAAACACTGAATCGGTTTAGACCGATAGAGTGTGCTCTGAGAACACGAACGTCATGAATTTCGCCATCAACGAGTTTATTAATAAAGGAGAAAATCAAGGTCGAAGTTCCATTTTGTAATTTCCCGCTGAAATCTCTGCACGTGATGTCACGGATTTCAAACTGCATTTGTTGAGTTTTGGGGACCTTGGCTCAATAAAATTTCCAGAAACTTGGTATGTTAAGTCTGTTAAGGCCCCTCAGAGGTCAATGTACTTCATTTTTACCCAATATAATCTACATAGGGCCCCGTAGATGGCGTCAGAATTTATGATGTCACGGCGTTTGCTGCGTGAATTTCAAGTTGGCGTCGTTACCTGCCTTTTCCTGCGAGTTTTCTCTCTTACCAAGAGTCTTGTAGCGCCGAGCGTGGTGCTTTTGGAATGGCAAAGGGGTAATTTACTGATAATATAAAAATAGTTTTTCTCTTTAATGTGCCTTGTTCCGCATACGCTGGCATACATATAATTCCCACATTTTATCTCGAAAAAACGCCTTTTTATGTGGGGTAAGCTATTTGGAGAAGTTTTATGAGGGGTAAGTACTGAACTGCTTTTGCTTCTTGCATATGAGCTACTTGATTTATCTGAAACGGGCGAGCTAAAAGTAAATAGACCAGGCGCTTATATGTAACATCTCACTATTCCGTGCTTTATTTGCTTTCGTTATTATTGTATATCCCAAATGTTACTCAGTCATCGCAGTAATAAATGTAATATTAAAAAATTATACCTATGAGATGTCATCGCAAGAGCGATCACAGAGCTCCAAAGTGGGGAAATGTTGTTGAAAGTTAAAGCCCCTCTCTAAAAAGAAAGGACTGCACGGGTTCTTGATACATAGAATCCCTACAAAGGCACATTCTTTTTCTGTGACTGTGACGGCTGCCAGTGGTCATGTGGCGCGAGATGGACATGCACAGCCTGCTTTGTGTGCCCACATTGTTAACGTCTGAGCTTTCGTCTTGTTCCGCCATATCAGGGTTCTCAAACTCACCTCAGCTAACGGGCCGCATTCACGATAATGTACTCTCTCACGGGCTAAGGCAATGACGAAGGTATAGACCCTGGAAGGGGGGAACAGGTTTCAAAACTACCGTCATTTCACAGCAGACATTTCCCATATCTCATATACGGGATCATTTCTGAAGTGGATTTGGCGGCAGGAGTCCAGCAACATATCGATACCCGTTGTTGCAAAAAAGTCACAGTTTCACCGTAAGGGCGAAACAATGAATGCGATAGCAACAAATTGTGTTACACGAAGTGAGGCTGGCAGCTAACTGTTTTGTATACAATCTCGCGTAACTACAAAACGCTGGTGTAACAAAAAACGGCCGCTCCAGGGAGAGATGCTCTCCGCATAGTCTCTTCGCGTTCGGAGCGCAGCACGTAGAAGGGTGTACGAGACGCCCGCTGTGATGGCTTTCGATATAGCGCGCGCGCCAGTGATCGCGACCGCGCCCTTAGATTCAAAATTCAAAGTTGAAAGTTGCTCCCCCTCGCGTCTCCGCGTCTATTAAGGCTCGTTAAAGACGGGCGGGGCGTTTCCTGTCTGCTTCGACGGCAGGCCTCCCGAGCGGGGTGATGTTATCGCACGCACCCTCCGAGCGACGGAAATGGGCGGCTCATTTGAACTCTGCTTCAGCCGCGTTCGTCGTCCCCGCTCGTGCGCTTTTACCCGCGGTAGAACGCACAGTGCGCGGGGTGATCTTATCAATTTGGGCTTCATAGCGAAAGGACATGACGGCGACGGCAGCGGCGACGGCAAAAACCCGTCGAGACTGTCCATATAATTGCTATCGCAATAATACTGCGGGACGAAGCAACTTGGAGCGCACCAGACTCTATCGAAGAAGAGGAAGCCGAGGGGCATCGAGGGCACGTGCACATGGCCGGCGCAGCAGTTCGTCTTTAGTATCGCCATTAAACGGACGTTTCTATTTCACGTCTGGGGAACCAATCATTTCGTATCACCCATAATGACTAAAATCTGGACGCCACTTCTGAAATATAGCTTTTGTTTCACGGTTATGTATCAACACACGGTGACCGCGGGGGTTGCCTCACGAAAAGCATGCTTTCGATCTGTGATGCCTGCGTATCTCGAGAACATAATTATAAAGAAAAAAAAATGGGATGAAGGCAGTCATGCTCGGGCGGAGGTCCGCTAGCGAGAAGTCCGCGAGCTGCGTGTTGGAGGCCCTATATAGTGCGCTACATACTGCGAGAGCTGCATGATACTGCCGCAACAGCGTTGAAATGTGCAGGAATAGAATAGATCCATTATGCAATGCGTGGGGTGAAGTATACTCGCTTGACGAAATATCGGGCTTGAAAATGGACAATGACAGATTCCGTGCCGGGTGGTGTCCCCTTACCTCGAATCATAAGCATCCAGTGAGTAAGCTTCGAGAAGCTTAGTCGCGCCTTTATTACCAAACTCGAACGAACCCCGAAAATATATCGAAATCGCTTCGTCCACCTCCAGCCAGTCCTAACCGCGTAGTCCAATGGCCATCTTCTACCGGTACAACATCGCTGGGAAGGCATAAGCCATTATAATATGGAAAAAACGAGCACGGTGCAAACCGTGCATAACATACAGTGCTGAAAATTGCAAGGAAAAGCCTTCAAATAGGAGGTTTATAGATGACATTGAAGAGAGGCACGACGTTCGAGAACGAGACAAGTGAATGGATGAGCTGGACAGCTATGGTCATTCTGCAGAGGTCCACAGAGACACCTTAGATTTGCTACAGTGATTGAAGTTAAGAACGACCGCCGACGCCTTCGCAATTGGCAAGGCAGATGTGGTGCGCCCGTGCGGCCAGCGCGAGCAGTCCAAGAAACTTGAGCGCGGCAGGATGTGTGATGCAACAACGCATGGCGTGCTTAAAGCATGAATCTCTTGATACTTCGATTTTTCGCGCAATAACACGTGCAAAAGTCTACTATAAACTAACACTTGCGCCATTAAAAAAACTATAAACTATGCCATAAGAAACTTAGACTATAAATGTATATATATATATATATATATATATATAATATATATATATATATATATATATATATATATATATATATATATATATTGTAGCGAAGCGTTCGAACTTGTTAATGGGTCGTCCTCTCGAACACCTTCTAGTGGGTCGCCCTCTTCGGCTCGAAGAGAACGCAGCTCGCGCTGAGAGTAATATAATTGCAACAGATGCATCCATGAATGATAAGAGAGCAGGGGTGGGTATCTTCTCCCAATCATTATCCTGGTCATATTCATTACGCCTTCCAGATTATACTCCTATATTTGAAGCGGAGTTAATGGCCGTTATTTTAGCCCTTCAAAAACTTCCCGCAAATCATTCGACAGCTGCTATAGTGACCGATTCATTATCTGTGTGTTCGTCCCTCACTACAACTTCGGAGTGAGTTATTCTAAACACATTCAGGTCATTAATCCCCATAAACATTCGCCTAGTGAGGCTCATATGGGTTCCAGGTCAGCGTGGAATATTTGTAAACGAGATGGCTGACTCACTCGCGAGAGTATCCCTTGAAGGCCCAGTTTTGTCAGTTATGCCTCCTACAGCTTATGTCACAGCGGTGAGGTTCAGAAAATTTTCTCTTATTGAAGATTCAGAAAAGATTAAAATACCAAATTCAGAATATTCACACTTGCAATTTGCGTGGAATAATAAATGGTGTCCCACGCGTAAATTGGAAGTATCCATCACAAAATTAAGATGTCGTATTCCACCGCTTAATTTCTACTTAAACAGGTCTGGTCTGGTCCCATCCCCTCTGTGTCCCAACTGTAACGAACCCGAAAATGTCGACCATTATCTTCTAAGATGCCACCGTTTTAAAAACCAAAGAAAAAAAATGCTTTGAAATTTTATTTAAAAAATTAGGAATATCACTAAGTACTCTAAATATCCTCTCCTTTGGGGCTGCTTCATTGGAATTCAGTAAAAGGAACGTCTGCGGGGCCCTCTGCGAATTCCTGATTGACACGATGAGACTACCTTGCTAATCCTTTGTTTATCAATTTATGGTTTCCCATCCCATTTTCCCGAATACAAATTCTTATTTATTTCGTTATTTCCTTTTCTCTTATCACGAGAATCACCTTATTCTACTTGAAAAATGCCACCTCTCCCTTTCCCTGATTTTCTTTTTTAACCCAATGTTTCAATTGACTGTAACCGCCGGCTTCTTGGCCAATCCCCCGGTGTGGGTGTGAGCCAAATGCAAAGAGCAAGCAAGCAAGCAAGCAAGCCCCGCCTTGACTGTCGCTGTATCGTCGAATATCGTCGCCGCTAATAAACCTCTTTATAATGCAGGAGCCGGATGGTGCTAATGGTACTCGGGCATGACCTCCGCGATTTCCTGCTCGATTGCTCGACGGAGGGGAGGCAGAAGGGTGGGCGACGGCTGTTGAGCGTACCGAGGGCGAGCAAAGTCCAGCAGAGAGAACTGGCGCGCGATTTCCTCGCGCACGAATGTCTTCATCTCTGCGAGCAACGCGGAGTGGTCGGGTACGGTCGACAAGCCAGCGAGCTCGGCGTCGCGTGATGGAGAGCGACGGGTCATCGATCGCTGCCGGCGCAGCTCGTCATAGCTTTGTCAGGGCGTTATGACCTCTGCCACTGTGCTGGGGTTCTTGGCGAGCAGCATGGTGAAGGCGTCGTCGTCGATGCCTTTCATGATGTGCCTGATCTTGTCACGCTCGGACATGGTGGCGTCGGCTTTCTTACAGAAATCGAGGACGTCTTCAATGTAACTGGTGAAGGATTCGCCGGCCTGCTGAGCGCGTTCACGTAAGCGCTGTTCGGCCTGCAGCTTACGAACGGCAGGGCGGCCAAATACGTTGATAATGGCGGTCTTGAAGTCAGACCACGTCGTAAAATCGGATGCGTGGTTGTTGTACCACAGGCCCGCCACACCCGCGACGTAGAAAACCAGGTTAGTCAATTTTCCTGCCTCGTCCCATTTATTGGAGACACTCACGCGCTCGTAAATCGCGAGCCAGTCCTCCACGTCGGTACCGTCGGCGCCAGTGAAGACGGGAGGGTCGCGAATACGAGGGACACCAGGACATGAGGTCGGTGCGGGCGGGGACGTTTGCTGGGAGGCGTCTTGAGGCATGGTAGGCGGCAGGGTACGGGATCGAAGAGCCAGGGGCATCGAATGAGGGCCGAGGTTGTTGTGAAGGCCCAGCACCTCCACCAAATTATAAAGAGGTTTATTAGCGGCGACGATATTCGACGATACAGCGACAGTCAAGGCGGGGCTGACTCTCAACGCGAGCTGCGTTCTCTTCGAGCCGAAGAGGGCGACCCACTAGAAGGTGTTCGAGAGGACGACCCATTAGCAAGTTCGAACGCTTCGCTACAATATATATATATATATATATATATATATATACGGTAGAAAAACAGGTCGACAAACGTGCGAAACACAAGTTTTACTTGTGTTTCGCACGTTTGTCGACCTGTTTTTCTATCGCATTTTCCACCGGATCCATGTGAAATATGAAATATGAAAGTAATGCTATAACAAATAGTTTTTTTTCTTCCTTTCGGCCGCCTATACGCAACACGTGGTGCACGCAGTTCCATACATTTACCTAGATTAGTGTATTTAAAACAACGGTCACAAATTTGTTTTTTTCCCTCTGTTTCTCTTGCTGTGGCAAGGTGCTACAATGGTGAAAACAGATGCTACATATCGATAAGGGTGCACGATTGGCTTTGTGGTTAGAGCATGCTATAAATTTCAATAGGCTATAGAGTGCAATAAAAACAAAGTGAAGTGAGCGTTTCGATCTCTGCCAAGCCAATCTAGGACACATGCTCTGGCGGTGCTCCGTGTTACGTGGCGACGAAGTCATCACGCCATCCTAATGGGAGGCTGCTCCTCCCAGCTCCGCGCTAGAAGAACAGCTGTATGGGCAGTCCAACGGGCCCGCGACGCAGCAGAGAGACTTGATCTTTCTGTTCAGATGTCCGAGTTGCCCACAACGTGCTAGAGCGCGTTCTGATGGACCATAATAAAGTTTATCCATCCATCAATCCATCCTTTGTTGTTTTTGCACTCCTTATCGAAACTGAACTCGTACTGCAAATCACTTTCCTTGCTACAATTTCTGCTACAAAACGCCCTTCATGATCCCTAGTGTATTTGCCGCTACCACTATATACACTATATATACACTATATATACACTATACCACTACCGAACAAATATTCATTGTATCCAATATTTCCGCTCAAGTGTTTGCACCGTGAGCCCCTTTTTACAAGAAATTACCGTATGTTAAAGTATAATTATTAGCGAAACATACGCCAACAAACGTAGATATCTGCCACTTAAAACACCTTACTGTCGATTCCATGTTCGGACAACGCCACCTAGACTACTGATTCGGGCCTCAGTCGGGCCTGATCTGTGGTCGGGTCGGGCCGGGCCTGGTAGGCGGGATTTTTTCTCGGGTTCGGGCCGGGCCCAGGTCTCATATTGAGTCACCAGGCCGGGTTCGGGCGGGTAAATTGAACGGGTTCCGGGTCCGGGCCGGGCCCGGGCCGAGAATTACGGCCCGTGCAGTGCTCTAATCACGCATTCTACCACAGAGCCACGCCATGTCTATAAACTGGTTTGGCAAAACAGCCTATGCAGGCGTAATTTCGGTGCAACGTCCATTGTGTTTGTGGTGCTGGCTATCCGCTTTTACACGAAAGCAATAAACCCTACACATGTACTCCTACGATACAGGCGTCATATCAGATTAACGTGTGTTTCCAGTGTTGGCTCCGCTTTTATAGCAGTGTAATAAACATCAAATTTGTATTCCTATGATTCAGCGATTTATATTGAAGCATTGCTCGAGCCCGGTGTAATACATTAACGAAAGTTATCTGTGATAAACACATGATTGCACCACGAAGTGCACTTAGTTTCAATAATACTGGCAGATGTACTCTCACGTGAGGGCTGACGTTACGTCGCACCATAGGTTCCTCTTTTAACGCCAGTGCAGTCGACGTACCTGGTAAGCCCACGATGTGCACGCAGCTACTACACCAGTGCTGGGCAGTATCGAAGATACATGTATCATCGATGCTATCTTAGGTACTCTTTGGTTATCTTGTATCTGTATCGCGATACATCTTGCAAAACGAGCATCTGTATCTGTATTTCCGATACATTCCATAATGTATCGTGTATCTTAAGATACAAGATACTGGTATAGAAACACCACAGTGCGAAACAATAAACGTCGACCGGAATTCCGGTTCTCAAGCTGATATTGCTGCCACTAAGTTACCTGAATAAAACTAACGACAGTAACATTCTTGTATATTTACGCCAGAGCACTCCAGCGAGCACAGGTGATGATATTTAAGCGCCCCCATTGATGGAGCAGAGTCACGTGATGGTGCTCGAGCCCTCGCGATAATAACAAGCGTGCGAACGTCTACGCGCAGCCTATAGTTTTTCTCTAGATGTTTTCTTTCTTTTTAGTTGTGTTGATGTCATGACACTTGTTCATAGACCCTGCACCCTGCTGCGCACTACAATGCGTGCGGCGTCTTTCACACAAATTCTGATGCCGCTATTCGCGGCGAGATCGACCTATAGGTGGCAGCACCGTCACCCCGCTAGTGTGGATACTGGTTTCGTGTGGTGTAGAAGTGCACGGGGCTTCTGTTTTCACAACGTGATTTTGCGTTCCGTACCCGCAGAAAACTTTTCGTTATCGATGGTGAGGTTTTGTTCGGTGCCACAATGCCGCACATACTGCACAGAACCAGGGATAAGCTTCCATTTTTATCCCACCGACGCGGAACGTCGCCGACTGTGGCTCGTTAGCCTTCGTAACGGCAAGACGCCTTCCAAGTATGCGATGGTGTGCAGCAAGCACTTCGACGACGGTGCATTCTAGCGTTCGCAGACGAGAAAGAATGGTGAGTAGTCAGCGATAACTTCGCTAATGTGTGCCTTTATATGCTTGTTGCTGCTGTGCACTACGAGCGCGAAGACGGTCGCAGTAAGCGAACGCTCGGGGAAGCTTCCCTGTGCTTTGATTTTTGTACACTTCCGCAGGAAAATTAAGCGAGAATCAATCGAGATAGAAGAAAATTAATTCATGGAATTTATTCCTTGTCATTCATGTACCGTCGGTGCTGTGAATGCAAAGTTGGTTCGCACTCGGCTATGAGTCTGTTTAAACGAGAGTCCCCGAACCCTTTTGTACTTCGCGCATGTTCTATTGTGTTTACGCGGCCGCGAGAACAGTTCTCAGTGTTCCGCAGGGCAAGTACGTGCACCGAAACGCGGCAAGTGTGTATGCATGGTCTGGTGCATAGTAAAAGGTATCGTTTTATGAGCCCTCACTCGCCACGTAAGCGATGAAAATGCGCGAGAGAGTTTATCGCCACTGCTGATATTGATGAATATATTTTTCTCGCTGGCTGTATTTTTTAAGCGTTTTCGCGGAAGTGATTGAGGCCCGACGCACTTCCAACACTGAACTTGCCAAAGCGCAAATTTGACAGGCATAAGCTACCTCGCAAGTACACGGGTCTCTTTCTATACATTTCGCCATAAGTTATAATTGCGCAAGGCAACTCAGTTTTGCGATCTCCGTGTCATAGCATTTTCTGTTCTGTTTAGGGGACAACTTAAGTACCGAAGTGTCAGACGTGACTTGAGAGAAATATTTCTCTGCGGTGGGACCAGGACCGTACACAACTAAAGGTCATCGCGTAACCTATAAACGACAGTCCCGAAGTTATACACCTAACCACAACGCGCAAGTGCATGAAAGCCTTTTTTTAACCGCCGAGCCGCTAAAAGGCTATATTCACATGAGATTTAATACTTCTCATCTTTAGGACAACGTCGAGTGCACTTTGCAATGCGCTTGAACCACAGAGCGGCACCTACACTGATATGACTCTCGTGAACGGACGGTACGACGACCGCACACCGCACTCTCGACAAGTGCACTCACTGATCTTATTACAGTACATATACAGCCGATCAAGGCCAAATGCTTCTTTGCATCGTGTTAGGCATACGTACGAGCGGTTAAAGTTGCACCAACGGAACGCAACAAACCGCCTTTGGGGCCCTGCATGACGTACGCGCACATGCAAACACAACGCGGCTAGCAGATGACGCATGGAGCAATCCACACTAGGCGCGCTTCAGCCAGTAGCCGCCAGGCGACGACTCCGCACGATCTCGCGGCCAATACTGTCGCTGTCAAAGTTCGTCTTGCGTGATGCTTCATTGCAATGTCTCAAGAATGCAAAAATGGGGCTCCTCTGCGTCTCGCGCCTTTCACACATCAGCGATTTGAAAGATCTTGTGGGTGCAAGCTTGACTTACATAGTACGATGAGAGTGACTTACATGCAAAGGAGATTCTAACAACCGTCCCACTATCGGTGCTGACGTTAGATGCAATAGAAGAAGCATTTACGTAACAGGAAATATTTTGATGTACTGTGTGTTTGTTCTTCCTGCTAAATTATTAGAAAAGGTCTTTTAATGATAACTTGATTGTTAGCTCAAGTGCTTTCTTTGCTGTCTTCCGTTTTTGCATCCCATACATTACCTAGTCCTCTGCATAGTTTTTCGCCCATCTGTTTATTGTGATATGTCTTTTGTAACCTGCTGTTAAAATACGTTCTCTGCTTTATTCTTATTTTTTAACTGTCTGCGAACGTGGGTTTATTTCATATTTCGCGGGCTTTCTCTAAAAGCCCCAAAAAATTCACCACGCAGCATGTACGCTACCAAATAAATGGGGTCGGTCGTTTTTAAATTCGCTCTACGATGTGTCGAAGCGCAGTTGGCCCTCAAGTGAATATTAAAGGTGTCGCAATATTGACCTTATTTAAACAATCAGTTAAGCTCAGTACAAAACATACCATAACGAGTGCCTCATGACGGCAAACCAAATACCTTTGGTTTCATTCAGCGGCGGTTAGCCACTTGTTTTTTTTTTAATATTGGGTTCTATTTACGTGAAACACCCTGTATACCTATTCACATTGATTATTTAATGCGGAACCACCTTGCTATTTGACTTAAATATATTCGTTTTCATTTTTTAGGTCACCTTAAAGTATTCTCATTGTTACAAATCTGCAGGTAAGCAGAGCTCGAAGTGGCAATAGTGTGAATAGCAGTGATAAGCTGCGGCGTTTAGTGCCGAGTGTACGTCTGAGACGTTTCCTGGCGGCTGAGGTTCTCTCGGAGAACAAATGGTAAAAGATTGCATGTTAGTGAATATGTTGCTAACGAACGGTTTACGCCAGCAGATAAGTAAAATATGAAAAATCACTGCACTTTTATGTCCTCAATTAATTGTGAGCGCCGACTATGTAGTTCATCGTCTTTACACGATGCGTCACAAAAAATACCGCTACCAACGTTGTTGCTGCTCTACACCTGTCGGTGGATGCGGTATTACGAAAACAATACGCTTGCGAACAAGGTAGGACTGCACAGAGGTACTCGCGCCATCGTGCGGAGGCACTTGCAAGTAGATGGTAACCAGCTAGCTGGTCGCCAAGTAGAGCAGCGACACCAATAAACTACAGAAGTGTCAAGCAAAAACAACTAACAGCGCAGCAGTTAAAGAGCTGTCATGTTAAGCAGCCAAAGAAATGCCAATGAGTCGTTTAGAAATGAAACTAATATGTCTTGAGCAAGAAAGTTTGTATCTTGTGATACAAACAGGTATTTTGTTAAAATTAAGCAAAGCTGGTCGCACTTAAGAAATTTTCAAGTGAACACATTTCAACATAGGTATTTGCTGCTTCATTATATAGATATATAAAAGCAAGTTTGCAAATGTATCGAAGTATCTTAAGATACAATTGGGAAGTATCGTATCGGATACAATTATTCCGCGAGCATCTTGTATCTGTATCTCAAATACTTCTTGCCCGAGTATCTTGTATCGTATCGCGATACAATTTCAAAGTATCTTTGCCAAGCCCTGTACAACACTTACAAAAACACGTCGATCCACCTCGTAACGCTTGGCTCGACACCCTAAAATGCAGCATAGAAGTACTCGCCGACTGCTTCGCATAAACCGATTCCCACAACGCGTGGCATCTGCCGAAATTTTTGTTCTTTTGTTCGCCTTTTGCTTCTTTTTTTCTTCACCACATTCGTGTTCTTCGTATGTCCAAGTATGTGCACGTGGTCTTTTCGTGACTGTTTTCTTTCTGTCTTCCTCTAGTTCTTTTCTTTCTTTTTTCTTCTTACCTTTTTAAAATTTTACGTTACTTTTTGCATTTTCTCTTTCTCTCTCGGATCGGAAGGACGATGATATAAAAGCGCATCCAATCCTGGTAAATTGTGTCTTGATGAAGATCGGTGTCCGATCGAAACGGCGACAAATAAACAGTTTTTAGAAGCGTATACCTCTTTGCGATTTATTTCACGGCAACCGAAGACGGATTCTACATAATCTACTACATATATATATATATATATATATATATATATATATATATATATATATATAGTCAAGTAGATCCTCCGTGAGAAGTCACAACGTTGTTTATTTCGACGTTTCAGCCAGAGTCTGGCCTTATATATATATAGGAAACAAATATTTATTCTACCCTGACAGTTTCGGCTAGAGGATCAGCCTCCTTCAAAGGATGCAGAAGGGCCGCCCACCCAGTTTGTGGGCCCGACAATACTTTAAAAAAAAGCAAAAAGGGAGAAAAAATTGAAAAAGGAAGCGAAAACTCACGACTATATATATATATATATTCGACACAACCACCTAACTCCACTTATTAACAAGTTAATTAAGTAAACTTTTTTAATTACAGCCGCAAATAATTTCTTTAACCATAATAAAATCTCTGCCACGACATAAAAACCAATTCTGAAGGCAGCAACGAGATATCGCATTTTCCTGATTTTTTGAAAAGGTTGGAAACATTTCTTGAAACACCCTGTATATATTGTTGCGAAGCCTTGGAACTCTACAGTGGGTCGTGCTGCCCAGCACCTTCTAGTGGGTCGCTCTCTTCGTCTCCTTTCGGAGAGAACGCAGCTCGTGCTGAGAGTCGACCCCGGTGTGCGCCGCCGCGCCACCGCCGCCTGTTTTTGATCATGCCGCGCACGCCGCCGCCGAAGTCCCAAGAGAGATCACGCCGCCGCCGCCGCCGCAACGCAATAATTGCGGCGCGCCGCCGTTAGTCTTCTATTTTAGTTTGAATGTGAAATCTGGATATAAAATACAGCACTTCCCCGTAGGAGCTCTTCTCGATGTGTCATGTAATGAACTGTCCATTTCAGCGGCCGTTGAATAGCGGGAGCTCGACGAGAAGCGCGCCCCCTGTTTCCGGTTCTTGTTCTGCAGCGCCATCATGACATTGCGAAGCTTTCAAACACTCTCGACACAAATGATAGGGACGGAATGAGCTTCAATGGGACGAACGCAGCCCTCAGAGATCTGATTTTCGGTGCACATGTCTTTTGATCGCGCTGGCCATTGATTTAGGTTTAATGCGGCCGCTCGTCTAACGCAGCTGTAAGGTCGGTACGCATTCCCTTCATCGTTCTCAAACATCTGGGACACATTCGTATATAAATTCAGACTTAAAAAGCTCCTGTTTCTGAGCATTTCGTCCACTCTCTTCTTACGCAAGGAATATCCTGGCGGGTTCGGTGCGGTGACGTGGTGAAGAGCGAGTGACATCATGGCTCATTGCTTTTTCGAATCACTGAATGCGCTCTGCCGAATTGTACTGTGGACATATCTTTTAGATGAACGCATCGAGAATAACTCCCCAGAAGTTAAGTATCTTTTTCTTCTCCAGAAATATCACGAGTATTGCCTGACCTTAACGCTGCCGCGTCGTCCAGCCTCAAAGGGCGACGACCCAACTCGCTGGATAGCATATTCTTGGAGTCTTGGACCTAGTATATTTTGCATAAATAAATGAAATAGATAAGTAATATATATATATATATATATATATATATATATATATATATATATATATATATATATCAGTGTGTTAGTACACTTTATCCTTTCATTCTTACTCGAGGAAATCGATAAATAAATACAGAAGTAAAAGGAATGGCAAACATAGAATATAGCTGAGCTAGTTGGTAGGTATTCGTGTTAAGAAGACACGACGTGGAAACACGGACATAAGAGAAAAGTCGAGAGAGTGAACAGCTATCCCTCTCGCAGACCACTACTCGCACTTGATTGATAGGTATGACCTCTTACGCGGGAATGCGCAGATAAATATTTGTGTCTACCTTCGGTTCCGCCGCTGTGTGATTTTTGAGTTGTTAGCGGCGTTTCCGGTGTCTTGACTGCTCTCCTGTGTTCGTGTTTGCACGCCCTGTTTTTATAAAGGGCCACTAACAGCCTTTGAAAATACAACAAAAAACAAAACCAACGAGTGCGTTATTCTCTCTCAGCGTTTCTTGTCTTTTGGTGCACTTCGTGATGCCAGAACAGTGATTCACGTGACATCAGGTTACCTGCTCTTGACTGGCCCATATACGAGAAATAACATTTGTGAATTGTCTCCCATAATTGCTTTGCTATGCAGCCGCCCACCCGCTCTTGCTTCTCTCGCACGACTATCGTTCGCGAGCTGATTTCGCTTCTATTTTGCGCGTTTGCGACCGCGCATGCAAAGATAACATACTGTAGCCGACAAGCTCCAAATCATGATAGGTTGAACGCTTAGTGCTGACATTGTACGCGTGCTTTATGAAGAAATAAGTGGCGAGGAGATGTTTCCTGTAAGAAGGGTATTGAAGGTGAGAACGAAACCAATGGAACAGACACCGGATTATATATGATTCTTCCTACGGACGCACTCTTTCCAGCAATGCAGCATTCCAGGAAAAAGACGAGCCCGCTTCGACGGTTTTTTGCATATTTTTTTATTGCGTTAGCAATTGTATGGACACTCAGGACAGGTTTTCACCATCGCCGCCATGCTCCGCATAAACTGTAGATCGATAACATCGTTCCGCGCATTGCATGTTCTACCCGCGAGTAAAGGCTCGCGAGCGTTGGCAAGGAACATGACTAAAGCAGAGATGAAACAAGCTGGCCATCTCCGTCACACGGAATAACATCAAGCCACGTGCGAGGCCTGCCGTCGATTGCTCCTGAAGCAGAAGGAAACGCCCCGCCCATCATTTGCTGGGCGAAGGAGTAGGAAGGGATGTCTGGGGAGAGGGACTGCGTAACTTGAGCAGCAACTGTGAACTTTGACTATAAGGGTGCGGTCGAGAGCGCTGGTACGCGCGCTATTCGGCAGACATCCCCAAGCGAACGGCTCGTATACACTCTAAGAAAAAAAAAAGAGTCAAAAGAGGGTCATGGAACCGTGACTCTCTTCGGGCGTCCATGTGACCCCTTTTGGAAGGTACAGGCAGAGAAAAAGTGTTAGCATTTTGGAAGGAGTCACTGGACGCTCCTGAAGCGCGTTTCGATTGGCTTCCGTCATGAAAGAGCCGCCGTATACGCCGTATGTACATATCGCGCGCTTGCCCTTTGGCGCCGTTGTGGCGCGTTGCTCGCCGACGGAGACGGGGTTGGCGCCCGGGTGGCGCGCCGCCGCTTCCGCCTTCTCTCTCAGTCGTCTCAGTCAGTCTCAGTCTCCTCGTGCATTGGAATGCGTTGCGTGGTTACGTTGGTAGCAACGGTCGGAAACACTGCCTCTCAGGCGTCCCAAAGAATTACGTCATCGTTACATCATCGCCACCATCTTGAAAGTGAGCCTGATTGAGCCGCCAACCAGAAGTGCGATAACTGAAGGCGAAATTGGCGCTCGAGTCGATGGCGAGTCAAAATGAAAGCAGCCAATGGCAGCCCGCCGCCGTGCCGGCAAAGCCGTGCGCCCCGCGCCGGCCGCGGAGGCCGCGCGCGCGCCGCAACGCTAGTTTTTAATTTCTCGAAAGTTCCGTTGTAGCATGAAGCGAGCGTTGAGCGCGGGCACCAGGCTGTCCGTGCAGGCAGGCTATGCTTGGGGGACACCTGCAGGTCTCTCATTGAGGTTGGCGGATCATTGTTCGCCTTTGAGACTTATTGGAGCGGTCGTTATGGTCAGCCGTGCGCCGCCGCCGCCACATCGGAGCCCGTCGTAGTCGCCGGCCTTGATGTGAAGTTTCGTGATGTTCCGTTAGGGCCCGCTCACGCTAGCGTCACGGCAGCTCGCCGTTTGCCGTTTTCCGTTCTCAGGCTGCCGTGCGCAAGCGATTTCGTTCGCGCACGTCAGCCGTTGTTTGCCGTTGGAAGAATGGGTCCGAGGCCCATTTTCTTGCCGTTCGCCGTCTGCCGCAGAGGGACGTGGCCAATCAGCGACGGAGGGGCGGTTGCCATGACTACGGCGCACCGCGTCGTCTGCTTTCGGCTTTCCCCGTCGTCTGCGTCTGCCGCGGGACGCTTCGAGCTGCTTCCTTTTTTACTGCTCGTTTTTCACGCTAGAAGTGCGGATGTCGTCCGTGTCGTTGCCAGGCATGCTTCCGGCAGTCAATAGAGCCTTTTCGTCTGTCCAGCATAAAAAAAGCGTCGCGTACAATCCCCAAGCTGGCGCCAGGTCGAGTGGTGCCATCTATGGAGGATTAAAAATAACTAACAAACGCGTAATCTATGTCCTCCGAGCATTCGGAAGCGCCCTTCTCGACTCGCTAAGCCTACAGCATCGATTATTTGTGTATGGCTCTCAAAAACGAGGCCGAATCGGCACGAATACTTCGCTGTCGAAGCTTATGGACACGAATCTAAAGCAAATGGAAGCATCAGTTCGGAGCTTACACGCTACAGAGCGCACAGCGGCCACTAGATAGATTCGATGTGGACGACAACCGCTTTTGGCAGTGCGGCCATGTTTTTCGGAGGCTCGCCGCCGAAGTTTGCCGTGCAAGTAGGACAGCTCTCGCGCGTGCGGCGACGGCGGACGTTGTGCGGCACCGCGCCGTTGCGGCAGGCTTGCCGCTAGCGTGAGCGGGCCCTTACATTTAGCGACCGTTGGACGGCGTGTGCAGTTTTTGCGGTGTTTGCGTGTTGTGCTCTCTTGCCGCCGTGATGATTAACGGCACACACCATTCGTACATCATGCAGCGGTGCACGGATACTTCAAGACCGAGTTCCGCAAGGTTCTTCCCTGATCGAAAAAACTCTAGCTGAGTATGCGGTTTGCGTTCGCAGCCACACATATATAGCTCCATTGCAGTTGGACAAAAGTTGTTTTTAAACATGGCTGAATCGTGAAGAGCACAATTTTGCATCGTTGTACCAAGAAGTAACGAAAATAAAGCACTTTAGACTCATAGTTTAACTTCTGCATCTCTGACATGACTGCTTCCTTGGAAGTGCTTTTTGCATGTTTTGGCCTGTTTATCACTCGCCTTCGTTTAAATACGCGTTCCTGAGTCTCTGTGTATCTCAACTTGCACTATATCGAGACGACGAAACTACGTTTGCGTGATGTGACTGCGTAATTTTTCTCGTTTGAATTCAGTTTGCAACTGCTTTTCTGCAGGACGTAAACGTTTTCTGAATTATAGAGAAGGCCACAAGTGACGCGTTTGCCCAAGGAAGGGTTAATAACTATAAAATATGCTCTCTGCGAAGTCTCCATCCGCAACTTCAAGTGCACCAGTTTTCTACTCTGCCCCCAGTGCTTTCTTTCGGTGCGTGAATGTTCATTATGTGTACTTACAGCTGAAAAAGTACTCTTTGTGTTTATGTATTACCTCTGTAATTACCTATAGAAAAACCGTTCGAAGAACCTTCATGTGTAGACATGAGAGTTGTTTTTTTTTCTGGTGAGCCTTGAGTATTGCAAGTGTCCAATATGCAGAATTTTATTGTTTGCGTTTATCTCAATGAAGTGATCAGTGTACACGGCATGACATTCTCACTTCAGTGACGTTATCTTACAGCTATGCATTGTACTCGCGGTGAAAGAAAAGCTCTGTAGTAGACTTATTTCACCTGGCCATTTTGTAATACGCGTTTCTTCGAATGTTATATGTGCTGCTGCATAAACGGACCATCGCCTTCATGCCGTTGCCGCCATCCAACTGTCAAGTAGTGTTCAAGTGCCAAATAATGTGTATTTCCCTTTTTAGTGCGATGTACTGCTTACTCTGCTAAATCTGCTTTTTCATCTTGTTTATCAGCAGTGAAGGTATCCAGCAAAATATGTATATTTGTGCAACATCTGAGCATGCATATATATATATATATATATATATATATATATATATATATAGTTGTTTCGTGTTTCGTATTAGTACAGTGGTTAATAAGTAGTTCATTGCATTATCATTCCATATTTAGGTATGTTGAGCATCTTTATTGTTTTTGCCATGCACTGACATTTCGCCTACATTTCTTGACTCTGTCGCATCAGAAGCTCTTGTGCACTTTGTTCAGTATTGTACTAAACAAACATCGTGTTACTTATATGTGTATACGTCAAAGGGCCTGCATTTTCAGTGTGTTCGATTTTTAATTTCCAAATTCTGAACTTTACAATGAACATTTGTGCTGTTTAATCATGGACACACTGTGCATTCTTTAATTCTCTTCTTCTCCGGAACTTGTATCGTGCCCCATTATGTGCGAATCTTGAGTTTTGGAAACGGAGCAATAAAACGAAGTCACAGATATGTTGTGGGTGGAAGTCATCCTTTATGCTCTGGATCATGCAGGCTGCGTGCATTCAAACGCACTGCGCACCACGAGCAGACAGAAAAACATGAATGCGCGACCAAGCACAGCACGCGCGCACGCGAAAAAAAAAAAAAAAAAACGCGCCACGCACACGAAAAAAAAAAAACGGCAAGTACTGCAGAATGGGCAAGTTGGTGCATTATGACAACGTATTGGTATAGCGCAGCTCAGTTTGAGCATAAAGAAAAGAGGCTTCAGCGAAGAAGGAAACACAGGCAACAGGATGAGCGCTAAACTTCCAACTTTTTGTTTATTGCCTGACCCTACAGCACATTATATGGCTCACCTCACAGCACACGTGACGCCGCTACCTGACCAAAAAAAAAAAAAACGGCGCGCGGCATGAAAGAAGAAAAAGGAGCCGCCAAGAAAGAAGGCAAAAGAAAAAACGGCACCAGTCATGAGAGAGGAGAAAAAGCAAGCGCGCTCGAAAAAAAAAAAAAAAGAAAGAAGAACGGTGCGAGGAGTGGGAGGGAGGAAGAGGGGGGGGGGGGACGGCGCGTTAGACGAAGCGAGCGGCTGTTGTTACTGCTGCCCTGACGACGTAAAAACGTAATCGTTACGTAACCGCTGCGTCATCGCCGCCATTACAGCACCGCCACTCGCCAGGGCCTTAACTCAACGGCTTTTTTGGCGCTCTCGGCGCAAGCGTCGCAGAACGTTTGAATTACCCGTCCCTATGGGAGGTATACGAAGAGACCTACCAGTGTTGGTAGCGCAGGTTGCGTGTCGTGAAGTTTCATCAGTTTCATGTTCATGCGCGTCTTCGGTGGCGTTGACGCCGGCTCCGTGCACGAAGTGGCGCTTGGAGGGCGGAATATTCGTGGAGCTGTGGATAAGGACAACGGGCGCCAGTTAACGGTGAGTGTACTGCTTTCGTAGGCACTAATTATACAGCTTTAGCTGGGCGTGTGCAGTAGCTCTGCGGAAGTTATCTGCCAGCCATTTCCAACAGCAGCCTGTGTCCACGGGGCTGTTGCGGATGCCCAACTAAAGCTGTCAGTTAACGAGTTGCCACCGTTATGCGCGTTGCTGTACAAGCTCCCATAAAGTGAGCGATGCAAACAATTATCAAGGAGTCATTCCTTGCTAATCGCACGTTGTGTCTGCACTACTGAAGGTGCAAGATGTCGTTTTGAGATGCACTTTAGTCTAGTTCATAACAACATTTCCATCGAGCTTGAGTGTGCTGCGTGCTTCCGCGCGTGGGAACGAAAAAAAAAAAGAAAGCCTGCGTACAGAACGCTCACACGCACTATATATAAACGGTTTTTGTTGGCTTAAAGACGGTAGTTTGAGGTGCAGATATAGTACGGTGGCTTCCAGAACGTACGCGGTAGTCATTCAAGTTGGACAAGCCTCGCCGGTAAGGCGAAAAAGCTAGAGATTTTCGACGGCGCC
Organism: Rhipicephalus sanguineus; assembly: GCF_013339695.2. Taxonomy (NCBI): domain Eukaryota; kingdom Metazoa; phylum Arthropoda; class Arachnida; order Ixodida; family Ixodidae; genus Rhipicephalus; species Rhipicephalus sanguineus. The sequence goes on along the minus strand of NC_051179.1, from coordinate 174,155,529 downwards.
CGTTGCTGCGGCCGCCGCCGTGCACATTTTCCTTCGTTAGTGTTTGCTGTTTTCATGGTTTGCCAACATTTGCGATGACGCTATAACAGAATCAAGTGAGTGTACGTGATTGTGGGAGTTGTGTGCGCTAATTCTAGCATATGACATGTCTGATCTCGACGTAGACGGCGTCCGCACGCGCTGGGTGTCGTTCGGGCCCTCGTACTCGCATGTGTTTATCGCATGGGTTACGTTTGTAACCGCTCGCGGCGTGCCCCTGACTGCCAGAGGATGTGCTTGGGTGTCGGGGTAAGCCGGCGCAAAACCGTGTTTATTCTGAAACCAAATTTTGAAGTGATTTCTCAGAAAAGAATGGCTTTCATTCGTGTATAGCCAGTGCGTATTGCGACACGAGGTTCCCGCTGCCTTTTACGTGAAAAAGTGTTTTCGTTGCGAAATTTGAATTAAACACTTGTGTCAGATGTGTGTACAATAACGGTGTTTTGAACAAAGGGTGGTTTTAAATACAAATAATGTTTGTGTTTTGGTTATTCCCAGCATCCCGGATCACGTCTCCCGCCTCTTCACTCCAGTTGACAGCCACACTCGGGGAAACGAAGGTGCCGCTCTGGTCTGGCGCCTCACCGCTCGTGATGGGAAAATCAACAGCGGCGTTCGCCCTGTCAACGAGGCAGTCGGTCCTACACTTCTTTTGGTTGGACAAGACGACGTAGGAAAAGAGGTGAGTGGCACCCACGCAAAGGAGCCTAAACCAATTTCGTTTGTTGTTGAAAAGAGGCTCACATCATCTTGTGCTGCAAGTTTGTCGCCAAGTGACGTGTTACAAAAGGTACTATTTGGAAGTTGTGTTTTACACGATAACGGCAAATAACTTGGTTCCTTAATTACCATACGTGTTTGCATTTGTTGTTTTGTTGTGAGCCTTCATTGTGTCTATGTGAACCACTTATTTTGTAGGTTTCACAAACCTTTACTGCAATTTCATTTTCTCATCATAATATCACGTTATGCTTTTCAGATACCGTTTTTCATGGTGCTCACGCTGAACCGGAGCGACAACCTAGCAAGCCACAAGTCTGATGCCTCCAGCCGTCACCACTCTCTGATTTATTCTTAATCATACGGAATAAAGATTGAAACATGATGCCTATTTCTGCAGTTTATTTTGCACTATATGGAACTATGCACACCAGTCACGCACTTTAGTTGGCTATACTCATAGAAGCATGTAAATGAGGAATACCCAAAATTCTTAATTGGAAATTAAAAACCATGTTTACGCGCTTTCTATATAACTTTGCTGGAAAATATGTGTTGTTTGGGCGAGTTTTATTAAAATAATGCTAAAACTGAACTATTCTTTCTTTTGCAGTCGTCGCTGGGCAGAACGGCAAGTATTATTGGACTTGCTCAAAATGAATACTCCACTACTTTCAACAGTAGTCGCGCACGCGTCTTGGGTCAAACTTGGCTTCGCTGTAGACTTCACGTAGAAGTTATTCCTGTAACTTTGCTGATGGAGTAGAGATACATGTAATAGTGAAATCAGGATCAAGCCACCTTTCCACTGGGGTTTGCTGCTAGTTGTATATCCAGTTAAATTAGGGCACTGTTTAGTACTGCCATTTGTGGATAGAAATTGGGGCAGTGATATCTTAGACTGCAGATGTTTCTTAAGCGCAGCATTTTGAGCCCCACAGCCTTAGCCAACGTGGCCAAAATAGGAGGAGCAGACCGCTTGCACAACAAGAGATTCAAGTGATGCGCAGGGCGACGTAGAGGCAGGAGAGTGCCATTAGATGAAAGGGGAATTCTGCGGCTAGTTGTATATCCAGTTAAATTAGGGCACCGTTTAGCACAATAACGTATGCTGTCGGGCTAGTGGTGCATAGGGGGTTAGAAAATCGCTGGCGCAAAACAAGAACGAGGACGAAGTAGTAACACGGACAATCGCGCACTCGCAACCGGCTTGCAGAATACACTACTCACGCTAAACAACGTGGCCTCTCGCTTTCAGGTCCCTGTCGTGTTTTGGGCACCTCGGAGGCTTTCACGCATTTGTGCTCGTTCGAGCGGCGCGCCAATTGCAGAGTGTGTCAAGAAGCACACAAAGTGTTTTTTGAAGTGTTCAGTAGGCGTTGTGTATAAGATTCCGCTCAGTAGTGGCAAGGTGTACATAGGCCAGTCGGGCAGGTGTATAAAATATCGCCTAAGGAAACACGCGTTATCCATGAGGAATGGCACAGGTTCGCATTTTCCGCATCACTGCAAGGAGTGCTCGTGTGAACCTTTGCTCAACGGCACGAGTATTTCACGAAGAAGCAAAGACAAGGTGGCACGTGAACTAGCGGAGGGGATGTACATTAAGCACTTCGGAGACCAATGCATCAGCGTGCCGTCCTTGTCGCTTTTTGAAAATGAGTTGGCCTTCCTATCTGAGAGATTCTGATGATAGATGTTTGTGCATATATATGTATATATTTTCTTGTTGTTTTTGTGTGTTGTGCGCATGCTTGAGGGTTCCAGAAGATGAGCGTCGGTTTACTAAAAAATAAGTCGCGAGTGTACGCTTGCCCGTGTTACTACTTCGTCCTCGTTCTTGTTTTGCGCCAATGATTTTCGAACCACCGTTTAGCACTGCCATTTGTGGAAGGAAATTGAGGCAGTGATATCCAAGACTGCACATCCTTCTTAGGCGCAGCATTTTGAGCCACACAGCCTTAGCCAACGTGGCCTTAATAAGAGGGGTAGACCGCTCGCACAATACGAGATTCAAGTGATGCGCAGGGCGACGTAGATGCAGCAGAGTGACATTAGATGATAGGGGAATTCCGCGGCTTTGGCTTGCGGCACAATAACTTGTGAGGAAAGTTATAAATGGCGTGGTGTATATTCCCTATACTTGCATAAAGCTTCAGCAGATCGGCGCGAGAGTTGGCTAGATTACCATGAAAACACCACAGATGTGAAAGACAAAGCGTAGGTAAGGTGGCGTTGCAAGAAGCCACATGTCATCAACACGCAGTTGTCACAGCGTATATTTGGGTTGGCGTGGGTGTTTTCCCGCCTCCATTCCATCCCTGTTTCATAGCATACATACTGCATACGCACGCGACACGTGGATTCTCTCTATGTTCACATTGTTGAAAGACAGCAGCCCAGAGCCATCGACTTCGAACGAATTAGCTGTATTGAATTTCTACACAGTGGTTGTAGAACAGAACAGCGTCTGTGACGCTTGCGAATGCTATAGAAACCACTTATTTAAATATTCCACCACGCTGTCAGGCTCACGAACAACCATCGTAACAACCGGGAAGCAGCAGCCAAAGACCACATTGTCGCAAACAACCTGTAGGAAGACACATCTATGAGTCACCATGTTTGCGGTCTTTGTGCTTTCATGCGGTCTCACCTTCGCTTTTGTAGCCATCGCCACTGATGTTGATGTGGGCGACTTTGGAGTAGATCCGACGAGCATGACGGGCTTGTTGAACGAAAAAGACACCCGCAGTCTCGCTTCGGACGTAGCCATTAGCTGCATGTTGATGAGTCCTGTTAGCCCTGCTTAGACTGGGAAAGTTACTATCGTTTCCTATATATCCTAAATCGAAAGTGTTTCATGCCGGGTCCACGACGGCTCCACTGACGCATTTCCATCACGGATACGACGTTGTAAAATATAAAGATTAACATATGGCAAAGAAAGAAAAACTAGAAGTAACAGTTCCGTTACCGGGAGTAGAACTTACGACCCCTCGATCCCCAGCGCACAGCGCGAAACGACTACGCCACAGACGGCAACTTCTCTGTCATACCAACGGCGCGCTATTTATATACACCATTTGCCGGTTGCGGTACTCAGAGATCGAGGGTACATCAGCGTGTTTTCGTTATCACTAGCGAGATGGCGCGAAGGGTTCGAAGGCCGCACTTTCAAGGTCGTCGCCCCACGCGTTGACATGAGCGTGCGCCTCTAAAAGGCGTGCTCGCTCCTGCGCGCGCGCATATCTTGTACGTCTTGCGGTCTCACCGCAAGTTTGCGTTGAAGTTACAGAGAGCACGAACGTCTATTCGCTCACTGCAGCGGCCGCTTTTGCGAAAAGAGCGCGCTGCTCATCAAAGAAATAAGTTACAACTGTTACAGTTCGCGCTCATTCTGTGTATACTTATGCGTTCGTTTCGTGCGTCCTCCTTTGTACTTGGCCAGCGCGCTTTAACTGTCGAGCTGTGACAGTTGTTTGTTCGCGCTTATCCTGTGTATGTTCGCTCCGTGCGTCATTTCTGCTTGAGCAGCGCGTTGCAAGTTTCGAGCTGCTTGCCGTTCTTCGCGTGACATTAGAACTTGTTGCTATAGCATTCATTCCTTCGCCCTCGGGGCGAAACAATGCACCAGAAATGCTCAACTACGTCTGTGAAGACGCGTTTTACTTTCGTGTTAAACCGATTCCTACGACAGAGGGATCAGCCATGTTTTTTTTTTTTTTTTTTTTGAGACGCCTCTACGATCCAGAACAAATACGTAATGTATGCGAGCTCCCAGCGTGGTTTTCTAGCAGTGAGAAGTGGAACATTGTGATACCATGTTACCCGATCATAACAGATGAACACACTTCCTAATTTTGAGCACCCTCCTCAAAGCATGTACATATACCGTAGCAAAGCAATTTCACATCCATTAACTGAAATACTCAGTGATTGTTTCCTAGCGCAATTTCGATGACCCTATTCTAGTCTCTGCTTACCCAAGAGGTGCACTGGGGGCTGCTTGGTAATACTTAGTGGCTAGGCTTCCCATAGCGCGAGTAAAAGAGAGCAGAAAGAAAGCAGGCACACAAGGACACATGTGTGTCTTCATTCATCCTCTATTTTACACGCGCTATGAAAAACCTTTTCAACATTAACTTCTTCGAAAGTATACGTGATGGCATTTAGAGGGAAGTATAAAAGAATTTGAAAAACTGCTTCCTTTACTTCAGCTTCTACATTACTTCGTATAGCGTACGTATTTCCACTATTGTGGAAAGAATATTTTTCCGCAGGTGCGAATCGTATTCGCTGAGCTGATATCTCCGATCGCACTAGTGCAACTGCAGAAAACCCATCGTCATAAAGAGGAGAGAACCACCGTAAATTTCTTATTACCCGCAAAGTGGAGCACGTTGTTTGAAACTGGTGAACACTTTCCTATAAGAAAAGTTTTTAAAGGTTACCCTAAAGAAAAACATACCAGGAAATGCAAACTCAAGGACAATAGATGTCATACCCGGAGCTATACAACCGCAAAGGTACTTACCAGTCGACTGTGCCACTGTGGCCTGCTACTGCCACGGTGTTGTGATGATGAATCGTATGCCCAATGAGCCTCCGTGTAATTTCAGAGTTGTTTCGAATGTGCTCTCGTTGCATGCAACGAGAGCACAGGCAGGAATGGTAAAGCAAAGGTATGTGGAAATTGTGCGAAAAACGAAAACAGTAGCAACAAGACATGTTTATATTAACGCATGTGGAATTTTGCGCGCCTGTCACGCAGGTCAGCGTGGAGAGGGCATTGTCGGCGCTGAAGTTTGTTACACGGAAAGCTGTTATGAGATCACAACAGCCGATATGGGCGGCATACTTATCCGCCACCGCCGCTGTCCGTAAGCGCTATAATGTGAAATAAGGAAGAATGAAATGGGAAGCAAATTTCTAGGATCGGATGGCATTTGACCCGCGGCCTTTGCCTGGCAGTCGAGTATTGAACTACAGGGCCACGCCGCTGCTTGCAACTCCTTCGCAACAATACTCTATGCATGCGTCATGTCGGTCAAGGAATCGTGTTAACATATGTAAGATAGCGTGGTAGAAGAGTAAAATAACAACCTGGCGTGACACAATGCGAATTCCGCAACGAGTCGGTTGTTGAATGCTTCCAACCCGTTACAAAGGGTTCAGCCTTCATCGTTATCAGCCACAGCGCAAAGTGCACATAATGCCTTACAGCTTGATGTGTAGCGGGTACCACGATTCTCCGAATAATGACAAAAAAATTGCGTAGTGGGTGCTCCGCTACTTCAGAAAAATTACGATGATGTATGGCGTAGTGGGTACCTTGCATGCGTACTTGTGTTAGTTGACCCAAGAGAGGCTTCAACGGGCTCTGGAACGGCCGCTCTTCCAGCTTTCGCTGTGACTGTGCTGCGTGTTCCGCGCAGACTTGACACGTCATTTAGTACACTCAATGACGCTACTTCTTAGATCGTGTTCACTCCCTTGACACAAAACATTGAGCCCACTAAAAAATTGACTTTTGAGAAAATAAATGCTATGACTTTGTGCTAGTTGGTAGGAATTCGTGGTGCAGTTACTTTCGCTCCTCTGAAGAACGATGGAAGAACATGATTTACCCCTGTCCCACTTTCTTGAGAGGAGGGCAAGAAACTATATCACACATCCAATGTTTTTTATGATTACCCTGACTTCAAATTTTTGCATGCGAAATTTTAAAAATGTTACGAACTGGTACTGAACATTTCTTCCCCTTCCTTCCGGAACAGAAATGGAACGGGACTTTTTGTGGTGGAACGAAACAAAAAAACATTTGGTTCCGACACCCTGGCGGTTATCATTTGAAGATGCTTCTTCGAAAAAAACCCGCATTTCCCCGAAGGGGAGTATGAGGAAGTGCGAAGCGCGGGGTGATGTTATGAGGGGGCGCGCGCGACTAAACTGCAGAGCCGAGCGAAGGAGACGGCAGCGAGAGAGCACGCGCCAGCCGACCCACGGAGGTCTGGCCGTTTTTAAGTGCAAAGAACTTTTACTGATGATGATGATGTGTCTTCCGAACTCGTTCCAAAGAACCCGCAACGCGTTCAACTTGGCGGCGTTGCGCACGCCCGAGATGGGGCTCAGGTTGTTGTCGAACCACAGTCGATCGCACACCGCGCAGCTATATCCGAAGCTGCGGTCCAGGAAGTCTCGCTTGAAGCGCGCGTCCGGCCGATCGAATTCGAGGGCCCGCGCTCGCTCACGCATCGCGCGTCCCCGCGCCAGATCGGCTTCGGGGTGCTCGGCTCGCTTCGTACGCTTTCGTTCGGCGTCTCGCCGCCGGCCTTCATCACCACAGGCAATGCGCGGGGCGCGCGCAGCCACGGAGCGGAGGGCGGAGCGCGCGCAGTCACGTGGGATGTGACGTCGCTGCGCCGTTGCTACAGACGCACGCTCCTCTCCGCTCCTCGCGCCGTTGCTATGGGACGGCGGATTCAGGGTCGCCTATAAAGTGCATTCGCACTTAAAAGTCTAGTCTAGGTTTCGCAGTTCCAGCGGGTTAGGCTTATCTTTCGTGTTTATCTTCCTTTTTTTGGAAGACAAAAGCGGCTTCGCATATTATTTTCCCTCAGCATATGGCGTAGGCGCAACCTTGTCGCATTTGCTCGTTTTGAGGGGGAAACCATTCAGTGTCATGTACGTCCTGTACACTGGTCAACATCGTTATGTCTAGTTGTAGCATGCCACAAGACGCGGGATCGAATCCCGGACGCGGCGGGCGCATTTTGATTGAGCCCAAATGCTAGAGGCCCGTGTACATAGATTTAGCTGAACGTTAAGGGACCCCAGGTTGTCAAAATTTCCGGAGCCCTCCACTACCGCTTCTCTCATATAGATGGTTCTGGGACGTTAAACCCCAACAATTATTATATATAAAACAGCATTCGTCAAAGACAGTTAAAGTGTTGTAAACTTCTTTTCATTTTTCGAATGTTACCGTTGTTGTTTATCTTACCAGCTTGCTGGCTATCGCTTGCGGGTGCGGTGGTATGTGGAAATTGATTAGTGCGTTATACAAATGCGCCCAAATAAGAAAGATTGAGTTAGAAGTTCAGCGCTTGTGCGCGTCGCATACATTTCGACACTTTTCCCAATGTTCTAGCGCTAAGCTGGCATCACCGACGAATGACTTATGATGTATAGAAGAATGGTAAAAAGAGGCTTCGGGTATTCCGCTCGATGGGATGCTTCTTATAACTATGATTACGCATGGACTATCACTTTATTGACTGACTACATATTAGGTCTCCTTAAATGTGCAAGTAAACGAACTGCTGCTTTCCTGAGACACCACTGCAAGGCAGTTTGGTTATCAGCGTAGTAACCGTTCCTCTGCTTGTGCGTCAATTAGCTCATCATCCTGTAGCAGTATATACAAGCCCTCGTTTACAGACACAGTGGATTTGTAAACTAAATATGCTTGGAGTTTCCTTATTGTCAAGCAAATATTACAAATTTCTCTGTGACGAATAGCTTAATTTACTCAGGTAGCTTTATTTCAAAAGCGGACAATAGCTACATGGTAGATTAAAAGGCCTAACTAAATGAATGGCAACATTTTTACTAATAAACTTGAAAAGCAATTACTCTATTATCCACAATTAAATGCACAGAATTACTGGTGTGATATCACAACGGACATCTCGTGGAAGTAATTTTAAAGATGACATTAGTTTTGAGCTAAGGGCTGTCAGACTTGCTCTAAACATGCACTGTGATACCAAACGCTTGTATAGCGAATTGCATTGTTATGTAGTAGTTGCAGACCTCGAGCACAAATGAAGAATACCGCAGGAAATTTTTTGAACTGGTACTTCAAAAGCCGCGTCGTTCCAAGGAGTCGTTATAAGCAGATGGCACTTTTGACACACCGACGAAATTTTGCACTCATCGTCGTCACCATTACGACGAGCCTGTTGTGCGTCAACTGCAGGACGAATACCTCTCTCAGTGGTCTCCCGTTTATCCTGTACTGTGAAGGTCATTGCATTTTACGCGAATTTCTTAATCTCATCCCTCCATCTCCGCCTCTGCTGTCCTCACCTCCGTTTCCCATCCCTTGGTATCTAATCCGTCGTTCTAACCACCGGTTGTCAGTCCCGCGCATAATGTCCCTTCTGAAACGTTCGCTTTCTCATTCTTAGAATTCTACATTTCTTTAAGTTTATTAGGAAGACAAAAACGTGGCTGATCCCTCCGTCATAGGAATCGGCATAACACTCAAGCGAAACGTGTCTTGACAGAAGAAGTTGATTGTTTATTGTGCATTATGCATTAGTATACGAGAGCTTGTACATTGTCTATTGGAGTTTGGCAGCTATAGCACCGTTTTAAGTCTTCAGCACATCTTCATCCCGACGACTAACGTCCATGATCATGATTTAATCGTTGTGGTAGCGGAAGTTGTTAACATATACCTGGACACCACGTATCCTGTATCCGCGGCAAAGATCGCATCAACAAGCACGTAATGGACACTGGTACTCGATATGCACTGCTTCATAGCGTCGTCAATTGAGGCGACAAACGGAAGGTGCACGCTACCCAGTAATAGGGTAACCTAGGCCTGTGCTCATGCATTCACTACCACTCTGTGCTTCAGGAACGCGGGAGGGAGAGGTGCGTAGCTTCAGCCGTGAACGTACGAACGTCCTGCGAGTGCTGCAGGCATGTGTCTCACTTCCCCAAGGCGCGATTTTGGAATGTCGACGTCGTTGCCTTTCTGCGGCGCTTATTGATTGCAGCAGTTTTATTAGTCGGTGCTGTCACACTCGGAGCACAAGGCCGCGGAGAAACGCCGTTGGTGCATGTGGAAGCTGCACAAGTCTGACAGCGAGCTGTCACGCTAACACGACGCGAAAGGCAAAAAAGTAACTGCGCCTAGGGCGACTCCTCAATACTAGCGCAGCCAGCGTTCCTTGCTGGCATCGAGACGCCCTAACTGCATCGTAGCCTAATTGCTCCCTATCGGTAGTGTCATGACGCAGTGCTTCACTTCACCGCTCCCAGATGGCGGCACCGCCCCGCCCCGCAGTGAAGAGCACCATGCAAGAGAGAACTTGTGAGAAATATAAGGCGTCATTTAGAGTTAATATACTGGCTCTAAAGGAAGAGCTCCCCATAGGGCCCATGCACCCCAGCCTATAACCGCACGAGTTCGGCCATGATGAAAAAAACGAACGTTCCCAGATCCTGAGACGCTCGGTATATTTGACGGTAGTCCAATATAGCGAGCGTCCACTGCAGGACTAACGGCGAGCTATTCAATCTACCAACCTAAGCCAGCTACGCGTTGTTGGCGCTATGTCAGAGAACATCTGATGCGTTTTATGCGTGAAGCCGGGTGTTAGTAAAGCGCCGTCTGTGCAGCAGGCCTGATTGATAACAGTTAAAGTTTCCACCTGTTTGTGCACGGTTCTAACACGAAAGTGTTTTATGCCGGGGTCCACCACGGCTACGTTGACTTGTTTCCGTCATAGATATGGCGCTGGAAAATATAAAGACTCACAGATGGCAAAGAAAAAACTAGAAGAAAAAGTTTCTACCCCGGGAGTCGAACTTACAGGCCTCGCTCCGCAGCGCATCGCGAAGCGACTCCGCCACAGACGACACGTTCTTCGCTAAAGTAAAGGCGAGCTATTTATACACACCATTTGACGGTGGCGATACTCAGAGATCGGTGGTACATCAGCGTGTTTTCGTTATCAATAGCGAGATGGCGAGAATGGCTCAAACGGCTTAAAACCACTGGAACGAGAAAAGTACCGCGACCGTCCCGCCCGTCGCCATATTTGGTGCACCGCGGCTGAAGCTACAGCGGCGCGGTGTTAATTGTACGTGGAATAGTGCATGTTGTACATATTTTGGGCGCTTTTGCAGCCCCGAATGAAACATACCGTTGTTCTCTAACTGATTAGGAAAGAAATAGCGCAGTTTTCACTTGCCTACACGCGCACGCGCGCGTAATAAACCGATAATGAAATGCGAACGCGCTCGGCTGTCGGCATTAATTAATGCGAATCATTTTCTTAGCAAACTTCTGAGACATTGAACGTATCTATCTATCTATCTATCTATCTATCTATCTATCTATCTATCTATCTATCTATCTATCTATCTATCTATCTATCTATCTATCTATCTATCTATCTATCTATCTATCTATCTATCTATCTATCTATCTATCTATCTATCTATCTATCTATCTGTCTGTCTGTCTGTCTGTCTGTCTGTCTGTCTGTCTGTCTGTCTATCTATCTATCTATCTATCTATCTATCTATCTATCTATCTATCTATCTATCTATCTATCTATCTATCTATCTATCTATCTATCTATCTATCTATCTATCTCTATGTCTATGAGCCGCCTACGACTTTGTACTCTCCTACCCGTTTATTTCATGGAATGTATACAAAAATTCATAAAGCATAACATGACTGTACGAAGAATATAAATGACCCGACATAACATGAAAATCATAACGTGCATGTCATGAACCGCATGATTTACACACTACTGTCTTCGGTCCCTGCCTGCGGCATGTTATCTTTTCGTCCACATTACCTTCTTCACATTTATCTCCCAATTAATACAAATAACATCCCCTATACTTTCCTTGGCATCATTGTTTGTTAGTTCTCATTAGAATTGTGCCTAACAAAGAAAAACGAGCCCCCTCATTCATAGCGAGGGTCTTGTTCTTGCAGATTTGATGCCATCGGTAGCATGCGAGGGATTATTGGTCAGCTGCCAGTTCGTAAACAGATCGCGTGCTATGTGACACCAAAAGGCAGAAAAAGAGTATTTCACACTCGCCGCCATGGCTGCGATCGACGCTGACTAACACTCCTAGGTTTAACTGCACATATATACACAATAATTCGACGTCGTGGATGACCGCCGCCGTAGCTCAGTGGTAGAGCGTCGGACGCGTCATTCGAAGGTCGCAGGTTCGGCCCCTGCGACCGGCAAGTTACCCTTTCGACCTCTTTACTTTCTTCACATTTATGTACCAATCATTAGAAATAACACCCCCTATACTTTCATCGGCATTACTGTCTTTTAGTTCGCGTTAATATTGTGTGTAACAAACAAAAACGAGCCCTTAAAAGTCATATTCTTTACGCCGCTGTCTTGATGCTCTTGCGGCCGCTTAGTTAATTTTATATATACGACTACTGGTATTGCATGGCAAGAGTGTATGGAGACCATAAGTGACTGGTCCTAACACAGAAATTATGATATGCATGCCATGTACTACATGATTACATGACATGCTGCCGGGGTGCTCGAGGCCGTTTAAATAAGTGGATATGTACGAAAATTGCTATGACGAGACAGTTCTGTATGGCGAACGTAAAGGACATATGGCAAAATGAAAATTGTGACTTCAATGTCATGTACAGCATCATTTAGATGCCACGCTCACGGTAGGCCTGCGGCCGGTTCGCTCACTTGGTATACACCAAATTTCTATTCTGTCGCGTGACTGTATGACGAACGCAAATGACACGTGGTAACATGAGAATAATGACATGCATGCCGTGTACGGCATGATGTACATGCCACGCTGATGATGCGCTCGCGACTCGCGACCATGCGTTCGCTCGCTTGATATACACTAAAATTTGTGTTGCGTGAGGCATACAGTTTCCTACAATATTATTAGAGGGAACTCTGGCTGAAGTGTCTATGGGAGCTGCAACGCATGGCGCCTCAGCCAGCATGGGAACGATGGGTAGTACACGGATTTGTCTAATCTTCGTTCATTCGGCTCCGTTTGGTTCCGCGTCGCCTGCATCCGCTTTGTCGCAAAACGAACTTCAGCAAATGTCAGCAGTTGCACTTTAACATTTTTAGGCTCACCAATTCAGATCTGGTCTCGTAGTTCACAACGGTCTATTCTTTTATCTGAAACGAACGCTAAACACAGCAATAAAAAAGCCACAAGTGCGTTCAAAGCCGTAAGCACGAAGAATAGGCAAATCCGTGTACTACCCATCATTTCGATGGTGGCTAAACGATCGCAGCGCCAGAGTCCCCTCTAGTTAAATTTAGGAAACACTATGGCGTGAGGTGACAGTATGACGAATGCGAATGACATGTGGTAAGATGAAAATAATGACATAAATGTCATGTGCGGCATGATTTACACGCCAGGCTCGTGGTGCGCTCGCCGCCGGTTCATAGCTTGATATACACCAAGATTAGTGCTGCGTGAGGTCACTGTATGGCGAACATAAGTGACAGGTGGTAGCATGAAATTAATGACATGTATGTCATGATTTTCATGTTACCATCTGTGTCATTTATGTTCGTCATATAGACATCTCGCACAACGCCAATTTTGGTGTATATCAAGTTAGCGAGCCGCCCGCGAACGCACCATCAGCATGGACTGTAAATCATACTGTACAATAAATGCATGTCATGATTCTCACGTTACCACGTGCCATTCACGTTCCTCATACAGTCACCTCACGCAACACTAATTTTGGTGTATATCAAACTAGCGAAATGGCCCGAGGGCGTCATGAGCTTGGCATGTATATAATGCCGTAGATGACATCCATGTTGTTATTTTCATCTTACCACCTGTCATTCACGTTCGTCATACAGTCACGCGACACAATACAAATTTCGGTGTATATAAGCCACGGTGTAAGAATATACTCAGGTGATGACACTCTTCCCCCAACGCATGGGAAACCGCAATCCGCGCGCGTCCAGATAATGTTCGGGTTCTTATCATATGACTTGCAGAGGGTGCTACGAAAAGCGGGGCAGTCGTCTCCATAGCAACGCGCATGCTGCTGATAACGTGCATTTTTTGTGCCATTTTGCTGGATAATGTGCATCCGCCAAGCGGCGTCGAGGGGCGAAATCGAGAGAGCAACAGGAGAGGGAACGGTGAGCGCGGCGGCGATGACGCAGCACCACCGTGATTCGGCTACTCGCGGGCGCTCTCCGCCTCAAGCCATTAGATGGCGCACCGCTCAACGGACCGACGACCGAATATTTTCTGGCCGCTTAGGCGCGCGCAGTGTCAACACCTGAATACTCTTACACCGTGATATAAGCTTGCGAACTGGCCGGGAGCCCACCAAGAGCGTGGCATGTAAACCATGTCATACATGACATGCATATAATTATTTTCATCTTACCACCTGCCATTTACGTTCGTCATACAGTCACGAGGCAAAATGCAAATTTTGCTATATGTCAAGCTAGTGAACCGGCCGCGAGTACATCATAAGCTTGGCAAGTAAGTCAGCCGTACATAATACGCGTCATGATTTTCCTGTTACCATCTGTCATTTACGCTCGTCATATAGGAATGCCCCTCATAGCGGATTTGGTACATATCTTTTTTATTAAACGGCCATAACAATTATTAAACACCATAAAAACTGTGGCATAATAAAACCAACAAGGCGGCTGCCAAAGCACCGAGACAGTGGCGTGTAAATCATGCGGTTCATGACATGCATGTTATGATTTCCATGTAACGACCTGTCATTTATATTCGGTATACAGTCATGTTGTGCTATATCAATTTTGGTATACATCAGATTAACGAAACGGACAGGAGAGCACTAAGTACTAGGCGGCTGGCTGGCTAGATAGATAGATAGATAGATAGATAGATAGATAGATAGATAGATAGATAGATAGATAGATAGATAGATAGATAGATAGATAGATAGATAGATAGATAGATAGATAGATAGATAGATAGATAGATCCGTTTAGAGTCGCAGAAGTTTGCTAAGAAATGCTTCGCATTTAATTCCCACTGTGAATAGCAAACAGCCTTTCCCGACTACCCCTGGATTCTGCATCCAAAATCGCAGAACCCAGGCTTTATACGATGCCTTTACAGGCTTGTGATGGAAGTCAGAACAATATCGCGTGTCGTAACGTTCCTGCACTCTTTTCTCGGGCTATAAACACAATCGCCCTTCAAAGCGTCGTGCGTCAGCGGCCGGGAGACAGTAGCCAGGCGAACGAGCTGGACCCTTTGTGTGGCGAAGCCGCCGAGAGCGCGCGGCGGCGTAAAGAAATGGAATGCGGTAGTTTTCTCGTTCTAGTGATTTTAGATGGGTGCGCTTTAATGGTCGTCGCCCCACGCGTTGCGATGAGCGTGCGCCTCTGCAAGGCGTGTTCGCTCGTGCACGCGTGCTTATCTCATGATGGCGGTGGTTTGTATGTCTTTTGCTCTCACCGCAAGTTTGCGTTGAAGTTACAGAGAGCACGAAGGTAACTTCGCTCACTGCAGCGGCTGCTTTTAGGAAAGGAGAGCGCTGCTCGCAAACAAGTTACAACTTTGACAGTTAATTCGCGCTCTTCCTGTGCATACTTTTGCGTTTGTTTCGTGCGTCCTCCTTTGTGTTGGAGCAGCGCGCTTTAACTGTCGACCTGTGACAGTTAGTTCGCGCTCATCTTGTGTATGTTCATTCCCTGTGTCCTTTCTTCTTGAGCAGCCTGCTGCAAGTTTCAAGCTGCTTGCCGTTCTTCACGTGGCTTTACAATTTGTTGCTAAAGCATTCATTCTTTCGCACTTGGCGCGAAACGATGCACAACACACGCTCAACTACGTTCAGGGCTGGGCAGTATCGCGATACAAAAGTATCGCAATAGTATTTCAGAGATACTTTCGAGTATCTGTATTTCTGTATCGAGATACATTTTCAAAATGTCTTTTATCTCAGTAGTGAAATACATTTACGATGTATCGCCTGTATCGCGATACTGTGCAGGACACGTGTATCTCGTTACATTTTTTTTTGTCGGAAATGAGTTGAGGCGTGTTTCCAATGGGGGAATGACGTTTTTTTTTGTGTGTACTAAGACAAGCAAGGGCGCGCCGCCGGTCGCCGACAGATAGGGCAGCGATGGTTTCCCGTCAAGGACAGAATGGACCATGTGGCAAAGCGCGAGACGCCGCAGACGGCAGAATCGCGAGGGCAGTGTCGTCGGCCTCTGCCGACAAAAGTCGCTGTCTCACAAGGTCAGTTCAGCACGCCTAATTTTTTTTCGGGTGGCAAGCCATTACTCCACAACCCCCCGTGCGGATACCCCCTTGGAACAGAGGCTTTGCAATGCTTCGCGTGCGTTCGTTCTCAAAGAGGCGGCACTTCCAAAAGCAGTTCCCGTAGTGGCGGCGGAAGTGACCAGAAGATGGCTATCTTTGACGCGCTTTCAGCCACCTCTGCAAGTCAGGGAGCGTTCCTAATTGATTACATGCGTGAAACCGTTTTTGGGGTACCAGGCTTCCCCACACCCGGAGCCGACTTCGCCTGTTGCGGCTTTCTGAAATATGTGCTCGTAGCATCGGTGGTGGTGACAGCTTCATTGAAGCCGACCGGGTCAGACGGCTGAGGATTCCGAAGGTTGGCACCGACAGTCAGAACAACCCACGTGAGGGCGGAAATGTTTCGGTATCTAGATGACCCGAGAGAGATATCGCCACGCTGCAGGGCAATCCGGCTATGAAAGCGTTATTTATTAACTATAACACGAATTTGTGCTCGCCTTCAGCGGTAGACATACTTTTTTTCTTTCGTGAGTCTTGCGTTGAGGCTGAACCGACGCTGTCTAGAAGACAGCCTATTTGAGAATCCTACACCGCAACCTTCTCAGTAAAGCAGATCTAATGTGAAAAATAAATGTGTGCTTTTTCTGAATTCACTGGTGTTCATTAGTGATTCGAGTGATTTGCTTAGACTGTGCTATTTCTAGCATTGCTAATTTTGTTCGCCAAGTATGTTGACTTCGGTGGCCGATCCTTGTTACTGTTGCTGTGAAATAGTGTATTTTATTGCAATTGATACCCGTAATTATGTCATTATTACTAATTATGTACTTTGTATGCACCCCTGCAATATCTTAATGGCACTGAGGGTGCTGTACTAAATAAATAAATGAACTCAACGTTTCAATGCGCTGCAACATTATTTACAACATTATGCTGCACTAATAAATGTATTTTCGTAGTATGAGCATCCTTGAAATGAAAAAGGTATTCCAGCATCTGTATCGCTGTAACTGTATTCCGGAATACTTTTTTCGTCTTATTGCAAAAGTATCTCCGAAATATCCCGTTACGTTAAAGGCAAATGTATCTCAGCATCTGTATTTTAGGCTTCCAGTTCATGTATTTCGATATCTGTATTCCGGAATACATTTCTGAGTATCTCTGCCCAGCCCTGACTACGTTTGTGAAGGCATGTTTCACTTTCGTGTTATACCGATTCTTATGACAGAGGGATCAGCAATGTTTTTAGTAGGCATGCATGCCCTACCGATAAGGCATGATGAATAGAGTTTTTCCGTTTGCTGACACAAGGGTCGCTTGACGGATTCGCAGCTCGAAGTATGAGCTGTGGTAGCGCGTCGCTTCGACTTGCAATGACGAGGCACCTGTATCCACACTCTTTTTCAGGTCACCGCTGCCGTACTTCAGCGCACAGGGCCATACAGCAGAAAAATGTCAATTGCAGCATGCGCCGGAGAATGTGAGTCAAACGTCACCCGAAAGCTTCAATCAAAACTAAAGTGACACAGCTAACGAATTTTAATCGCCGACGACTAAAAAACTTCCATTGCGCCTAGTTGGTCCAAAACTTTCAGTGCTTGTCCCATCTCTTCTTATCTCTGCCATCACATAAAGTCTCTCTCTCTCTCTGTCTCTCTTTCATCTCTTCTTTGCCATCCGTCCTAGTTTGCACTGAAGTTTTCAGCTTGAAAGAAAAACGGATGTCACATGAAGTTGATGTTTGTACTTGGCGACAGAAAACGCACACGACTGTGCACTATGACAACTACGACGTAAACGAAGTTTAGGGGCTTGAACGCACCGCGCAAATTGGCGCAATCGGCCGCGATCACGCACTCGAGTGTGGATGTTGATATGGTGGTGCCATCTAGTAAACCAGTCTACAAATGCTCCTTTCCGCGCACAGTAAATTCCCTATATAGTAATTGTATCCTATTGTAGGAGTTTTCAAAATAAACACAAAAGAATATCCGCACTTTTTATTGTGCATATGCTTCTTTAGGATTGATATGGCGAGTAGTGTGAGCGTTGTATTAGGCTAATTTTGGCGCATCTTTAAAGTAATGTGATGGAAACAATGATACTCTTCCAAGATGTCAGCGTTCTTGTGGTTAGCGGTCTCGCGGGAGAGCTTTTCCTGCAGAGTCAGTATATTAACTCTATGTAAGGCGCATTCCAGGTACCTCGAGCATGTGCTTCGGTAGCGTAATTTTTTAAAATAAATCATGTCGTTTCGAAACCTCATTTATATCTAATTTAAACTGACTCCGACAGATGCACTGTACTAATGGGTGTCTTCAACTGCGTATGTGACACTAATGGTCGTAACAATCCGAATGGCAGGCAAGACATGAGTGGCGAGATTTTATCCGATATTGTAGATGACGCAGGGCTATTTGACATTGGTGTCTCGAATCGTCTGCATATACAAGAGTTCAGGGATGTTCTTATGCTCGCCTTGATCGGATTGACGTGTCGTCATTACTCCTCTATCGCTAAATGTCCTGTAGCAATAAAGCAGTGGCGTTCTTAGATCATTGTATTGTTATTGCGCAAATTGACGAAAATCGTCATAAACAATTACGCCCACAGTGGGCCCTTTGGAAGATGAACTCAATGCTTCTCTGCGATCAGGAATTCATGAATCGTGTTCAGAGGGCAATGAAGCAATATTTTTCAATTGGTTTGCATACATTGCCTGCTTGGGTGCTTTTTAAACAAGAAGTTCGTGTTATAGCTAAAGAAATTGGAACTGTTAAGTCTTACTATAGAATATATGAAGAAAAGGCACTCCTTAAAAGTCTTTGCCACCTTTATGAGATGCAATGCGAATTGCCGGGAATGTACAACAATGAAATTGAAAATATTAGATGACCGCTTCAAAGATATGACGCAGCCCGCTACAAAGGGGCGCGTATTCGATCTCGAAACCGGCGCAGCTTGAATTCTGAGCAACCGACGCGTCAAGCTTTACTGGATGAACAGCGCCACGCAATTTTTAAAAATAGTTCCAGACTTATACTCTAACGGTGCACTTATAACAGATACAAGCGACATTACTTTGAAGTTCGGAAAGTACTTTGAAAGTTTATTTAATTCTTTCTCTGATCTGACGTTCACCTGAAGGCTAGTTTGGTTTCCCTTTTGAGCGTTTGAAGGACGATGATTGCGCAGTCATTAATGAACCCATTACGATATAGGAAATTGAGCAGGCAATTGACAACTTACCTTTATCGAAAACACCTGGCCCTGATGGCATCTCACCTGAATTTTACAAAGCTTTAAAAAATGCTTTCTCCCATATTGCTGGATATTGTTCAAATAATTTATGACATAGAGACACTGCCGCGATCTTTTTTGCAAAAGCCACACTGTTTTAATACCAAAAACCTCTGAAAAAAAAAACTTCGCTCCGTCGAAGGTTACAGGCCAATATCGCTCTCAAATGTGGACTACAAAATTTTCGCGAAAGTAATACTAAATAGGTTGCAATTTGCGATGTCTATTCTCATTGGGTCTCATCAGACATGTGGAATTAGGGGCCGATCTATACAAAACAGTATACACGTTGCTCGTACAGTACTTAAGTTCTGCTATGGTTATGAAAAACAGCTTGCAATGCTACAGGTAGACCTTGCATAGGCATTTGATCGTGTTTGTCATTCGTTCCTTTTTTCTCTTCTTGAGCATGCGATTGTTGGCACAGTTGTGCGTAACGGCGTTGCACTTTGTTATAATGAATGTTCAACTCGTCTCATTGTTAATGATTCACTCTCGAAACCTGTTTCTATTTGCTCTTCGGTGAAACAGGGATGCCCGATGTCATCACCTCTCCTTGCACATTATCTGGAGCCGCTGTGCAAAGCATGATACTGTCCAGTTGCGTTATGTTTTAGTATTGTTCGCCGCTACGGACCAGCCAAGCCAGCTGTGCGCGCGCACCTTCTTGCACTCTCTTTGATTACCCCTGCTCCGATCTAAGATATCATGTTTCCCTTGCCCAAAACACTTTCCCCCCTGCACTATATATATTGCAGCTGTGCCATCAATAAACGTTGTTCCACCACCAGCTAGCGTGATGTATATGCTGCTGCTCGGATATTACAGTGGCGACGAGTGTCACGGGTACCGACCATGCGGTGAAAGTAGACAAACACAGTGGTGAAACCGGACTGCCTCTACGTGAAGGACCAAGGATAACCATGGCCTGTCTTCAGCTACTGCGGTTCGATGATACCAGAGATAAGTGGAAACCATATCTTCTAAGGGCAGAAGCACATTTTGAAGCCAACGACATTACCGACTCGAAGAAGCAACGTGCACTTCCAGTGGCTGCTCTTAGCACGCAAACAGTTCAAGTGCTAGCTGGTCGAATCGCGCCCCAAACCCCCAATTCGCTCACGTATGCCGAAGCAGTTACAGCCCTAAATAGCTACTACGGCCCCAAGCGTCATGAAACAGCAGAGAGCTACAAGTTCTTCCCGCGTTGCCAACAGGAAAGGGAGTCGATTCGAGCGTTCCTCGTCGACATACGGCGCATAGCGGACAATTGCAACCTTGGCAGTGCATTAGACCGAATGTTAAGGGATCGGATTATTTGCGGCGTACGCTCAAATAGCCTGCGCAAGCAACTGCTGACGAAGGAAGGGTTGACGCTAGAAGAGGCCGAACCTATAGTCATTTCCGCAGACGCGGCGGAAAACGACGCTAATGAACTGTAGAAGGGTACGCATTTGGGCTGGTTGGTTCATGATTACGGGTGAGAAACAGCGCTAAAAAGACGGGACAAGAAAGGACACGAGACGACGGCGCTGATGAGCGCCGTCGCTCATCAGCGCTGATGAACGCTAATGAACGCTAATGATGAACGCTAATGAGATGAGCGCAGAATCGCCAACAGTTCACAAAGTGCAAGCCCGTCCGCGGTCATTTCGGCATAACCGCAACAGAAGCGCAACGATAACGTGCGGAAGATGCGGAAGCTCGAGGCATGATGATAACGACTGCCGGTGGGCTAAATCGCGATGTTTTCGTTGTGGGCGGCGCGGGCACTTGGCACGATTGTGCTATGAGGCGCCGACAGCAGACCTGCAAGGTGGAAAGTGGACACGTAGTGTAAAAGCGTTGACAGCCACGCAAACCGCGTCTAGCCATGACGATAGTGACGAAGCCAGCGCGGCACAAGTTTGGGCCGTGATCTCGAAAAAGAAAAACCAACTCGAACCACCGATACGACGCACGTTTCGTTGGGGAGACGTGGAACTACTCATAGAAATAGACACAGGGTCTCCAGTGTACGTCATATCGCGCCAGATCTACGAGCAACACAGAGTTCAGTGGCCCCGCTTGACGGCTTCTCGATTGAAGTTATCGTGCTACAGGGGAAGTCTACCCGTGCTGGGTGAACTAGAACTGTCTGTGCGATACGAAAATGTGTCTGTCATATGCACACTAATGGTGCTTGACTGCGAAGTGCTTGACTGCGACTTTGTGTGGACGTGACCTGGGGGGGGGGGGGGGGGTGGGATCGGAGATCTCTGTTCGTTCCGCGTTCGTTCTGGCGGTGTTACGTCACAAAAGTGGGCGGTCCGCAGCTCTCTTCCGCCGAGAGGAAGACGACAGCGAATCGTCAAGCGGTGAGCGGCGAGCTTTCCGGAAGTAGACGCGCATCGTTTGTCCTCGGCAAAGGGACCGAATATTTCAAAACGAAGTGTTTCTCGCCTTCTAATAAATACAGTTGTTATGCGAAAAGATATGGTTTTTCTTTTCAAGCTCAAGCAGTTTCTGAAACAGCAATAGCTTTGAGTGCTGATATTTATTGGTGTTAGTTTGTCTAACGTGCTTGCTATGTTAAGTCGCGCACGCGAAAAAAAAAAATAAAGATAGCGGTTGGCGCAGTTTTTCAATATGTCGTCCCACCGGAATGTCTGGCTTGGCTCCCGGGTGTCGGTTCGTGAAATGGAGCTTCTGCTGTCTTTTTTAAAACAGCACGCACAGATAGCTACGCCGTCGCGCCCGCTGGGGCCGTCGTTCACGAGTGAGGACCGAGACGACACGTGGCAAGAGCTGGTAGCGCTTTTGAACTAAGAAGTCCCTGCGCGTAAGACCACAGCCCAGTGGCAGGTCCGTTCATTTCGTTCGCACTGTTTGTTTGGAGAACTGAAAGCGACGCCGCACTCGCTCATGGCTTCAAACGCATCTCGCACCTCCAACCGCAAGAGAAGCACACGTCGCAAGCGCCATTTTCTGAAAATCAGCTGTTGCGGCAGCCGCAACCGCCGCATCATGCCGTGCGAAGCCGTTTGTTCGCTCGAGAGAACGCGTGCGAACGGCCTCGCGATCCGTTCATTCGTAGCAGACGACATGCTCGTTATGACGCGGTATGACGTCACCAAAAAATAAAAGATCAAGCAAAAAGAAAAATGGCTACGCCCCTCAGAGACGTGGTTTTTTCCGGCTTCGGCTAATCGCGTGCGCCGCCAGAATGGGTGCAGAACGACCGGCGCAGAACAGAGATCTCCGATCACCCTACTCGTTATGATGCGATATGACGTCACCAAAAAAGAAAATATCAAGCAAAAAAAAAGAAATGGCGACACCCCCCGGCCTTGAGTGGCATCTCCCGCTTCAGCCAATCAGCGCGCTTGTTCTTCCCCAGCAGAACGAACCAGCGGAACGAACAGATCTCCGATCGCCCCCCTGATAACAGCGCTCAGAAAAACGGGCGTGCCGACTGTACAGTTGACAGCGCCGGATTTTCCTGCCATTCCAAATTCAGCCGGATACTTGGTGAACGGCCTGCTTGCTGAATACGCAAACATCTTATCAGCAGACCTTGGGCTCATCAAAGGTCCTCCTGCAAGCCTGAAGCTCAAGGCGACGGCGACTCCCAAATTCTGTAAGGCCAGATCCATACCTTACGCGCTCCGTGATAAGGTCTCAAGCGAAATTGATCGGTTGGTGTCTCTGGGGGTGTTGCAGTCTTGAAAAAAGGTTGTAATGTTCGTATCTGTGGAGACTTTAAGGTCGCCTTCAACCCAGCTTGTGATGTCGCGCATTACCCGCGGCCGGTAGTCGAGGACATGTTTGCTACCTTAAATGGGGGTTAAACATTCAGGACATTGGATTTGAAGGACGCGTACAATCAAGTGCCACTGGACGATGCGTCGAGCAAGCTGTGTGGCAATAACACCCATCGCGCCCTGTATTGCTATAACAGACTAGCGTTTGGCATAGCTTCAGTGCCGGCTATTTTTCAAAGGACGATGGATGCGATACTTAGCGCCTTAACCAGCGTCCAAGCGTACCTTGACGATGTGTTGGTAGCGAAGCGTAGCGGTGACAGCGGAAGGCTACTCAAGGAAGTATTTGAACGGTTTCGAGACCACCGAGTGAAACTTAGGTCCGACAAATGCAAGTTCAGACACCCTTCGGTCACGTACCTTGGGCATCGCATAGATCGGGAAGGATTGCATCCCATTGAAAAGAACGTAGAGGCTATCACGCAAGCGCCTCGACCACCTAATGTCACAGAGTTGCGTTCATTTTTGGGCATGCTCACGTATTATGCGCGATTCTTGCCGAATATGTCCTCGCTGTTATCTCCGCTGTACCGGCTAGTGGAAAAGAAAGCGCGCTAGGAGTGGCTACCACCGAATCGGGCTGCATTCGAAAAAGCCAAGGAGGGCCTGAAAAACGCGCAACTCTTAATTCATGTTGATCGCAACAAAGAATTGAAGCTAGAATGCGACGCGTCCTCATATGGCGTGGGAGCAGTTCTGTTTCATTCTGAAGGCAAAGAGCATAGGCCAATTGAATTCCGCTCCAGAACGCTAACAAAGGCGGAACAGAACTACTCACAGCTGGAGCGAGAGGCGTTGGCACTTATTTGTGGGGTGTCTCGTTTTCGGGACTATCTTTTAGGTCGGCAGTTTACCTTGGTCACCGACCATGAAGCCCTGCTCGGGCTCCTGAGGCCCGATCGGCAGACACCGACGATGGCGGCAGCTCGAATTCAACGGTGGGCACTGTTCCTGGGCGGCTACCACTACAAGTCACAGTACGTGCCTGGAAAACAACTGCTGATAGCCGACGCCCTCAGCAGGCTTCCAGCAGAGGCGGCAGGTCCAAGCGTCGGATGGCGATCCACCCAAGTACGTCTTGTCGTTGAAGGCCCTGGATGAAGGTATTGTCACCGCCCACGAATTACAAGAGCTAACTGCCAAGGACCCAGTATAAGTCCGTGTCACACGCTATATATTGCATGGTTGGCCGCGAACTGCTTTACCGCAAGTTAGAACTCTCGTGGGCCCACACGCTAGTACACTGGGGAAACCAGGTTGTCATACAGTCTTCGGCACAGGAAAGATGTTACGGCTTCTGCACGAAACGCATCAGGGCTCATTGTCCATGAAATCGGTCGCACGGTCATTGTTCTGGTGGTCTGTTGTTGACAGGGACATAGATGACGTGTCGGCACAGTGTAAAAACTGCGTGAAGAACCTACCCATGCCGGCAGCAGCCCCGCCAGTAAGCTGGCCCAAAACATCTGACAGGTGGTCCCGGATCTACATAGATCTTGCAGGGCCGATAGCAGGTCAGATGGTACTTGCGGTGGTTGATACACCTACTAAGTGGATTGAAGCAGTTCATATGAGGCACGCGAACACAGCTTGTACTGTTCGCTGTTTGAGAACCATGTTTTGCCGGTTCGGAGTACCACACACCGTCGTGTCTGATAATGGCACCCAATTCACAAGCCAGGAGTTCGCTACGTTCGTAAGAAGGAATAATATCGTGCACTTTGGCACAGCGCCATTCCATCGGCAATCGAACGGAGCCGCCGAAAGAGCGGTTCGAACTGTGAAGGATCGGTTGCGCAAGATGGCAAAAGGGGCGCTGGAAGATCACCTATTACGGCTGTTGTTTATTTACAGGCGCACCCCGCAAAGGGAAGGCAAGTTCCCCTCGGAATTTCTCTTGGGCTACCAGCTACCTTCGCGCTTGGACACGTGTTTGCCGCCCAGGTCCACAGCTTCTACAGCAGGCACTGACGACATGACTGTCTCACCAGGCAGCAGTGTATACTTGCGGAATTATGGCACCGGGCCAAAGTGGACATCTGGGCACGTTCAATCGGCGTCCGGAGCCAGGGTGGTAAAGGTGGAGACGCCAGCCGGAGTAGTGCACCGGCATGTCGACCAAGTCCGCCACCGTCATGAAGATACACCTGGAAGGACGGCCTAAGGAACCACGGCAAGTGAGAGGTCATGCGGGCGAGCTCACCAAACTAGTACTGCCACTTCGACTGGTGCGACGAGCGTGGCCCCGAAAGTGCCAGATATTCGCAGAGAGGACCAGGAAGCGAGCGCGGCTAAACAGCCGCCGACGGGCCACATTGACGACTCAGATCAACTGGCGCAGCAGTTACCTTACGTCGAAGCGACGGCGGCAACCAAGGACCATGCGCAGCCCCTACTCAGGCGATCGAAACGGATTCAGAAGCCTATACAACGGTTCTAATATTTAGAAAAAAGGAAAGTTACGTTTTAGTTGTTGTTCGCTGCTACGGACCAGCCAAGCCAGCTGTGCGCGCGCACCTTCTTGCACCCTCTTTGATTACCCCCTGCTCCTATCCGAGATATCATGTTTCTCTTGCCCAAAACCCTTCCCCCCTGCAATATATATATTGTAGCTGTGCTATCAATAAACGTTGTTCCACCACCAGCTAGCGTGTTGTATATGCTGCTGCTCCGATATTACAAGTTGTATTCGTGGCTTCAGTATTGTAGGCAGTGAAGTTAGGGTATTAGCTTATGCAGCCGATGTCGCTTTCTTTTGCACAGATAAACCAAGTGTATAAAATGTGGTATCTACAATTGAAAAGTTTGGCGTTGTATCAGGAGCTCGTTTAAATGCCTCTAAGAGTTTAGGACTATGGTTTGGCTCCTGGAGTACCACGCCGAATCAGTTCGCAGGGATTAATTGATCACAAATCCCGCCAAAGTTCCTCGGTGTACCACAATCAGGAGCTCGTTTAAATGCCTCTAAGGGTTTAGGACAGCGGTTTGGCTCATGGGGTACCACGTCGAATCAGCTCGCAGGGAATTATTGATCACCAATCCCGCCAAAGTACCTCGGTGTACCACTAGACGCGTATAGATTCAGTGCGCATTACTGGAAGTAGCGCGTTCCTAAGCTTGAACGACAGGCCCAGACATTTCTTCCCTGTCGACATTCAATATTTGGGATAGCTGAAGCTTGCAATACTTTCCTAGCAACAAAGCTTTACTACGTATTGCAACTTATCCATTGCGCAAGATTTAATGTACAACGCTTTTATCGAATTTTTGCTACTTTCATATGGTCTTCGACTTTTGAGCCCCTGCTTCGTGACATTTTCAGGCCAGTTAGTGAGGGCGGGTTGGGATTAGTACATCTATGGCAAACAGCTTCATGGTTCTTCTTTTTTCGAGACATTGCCCATCTCGTAATCAGTTCATTCTTGCAGGTTACACTTGTTCATTGCTCGCCAGACTTAGTTGTTTCATCGAACTGCTCCGAACGTCCGTGTTTATGAGGATTCATGCAGGAAGTTTATCTCGCAGTTCGGTTTCTAAAAGCTCGCTTTTGCATGGAATACCTGTACACAGTCTCGCGCAAGGTACTATATAAGGAATTACTAACTATGCTCTTTCCGCCTCCGTTGTACCGTTCATTGTACTACGAACTTTCAGGCCACGATGTGTTGAAACGTGTGCGCAAAATGTATATTCCTCCTAATTCAAAAACATCCTTCTATAAACTACACTCTGAAACGCTGCCGGTAAACACATGGTTAAAAAGAAATGATATTTTTGTTCCTTCTGTTAGCTGCCGTATATTGGATGTGCCGGAAACAATAAAACATTGCTTTATTAGCTGCAAAGACGCTACTCTCTTCTGGGATGTCGTTCAGCGAGCACTAAAGAAAAGCTTTGCCGTTAATTCGCACAACCTACGTTATCTTATACCAACATCGCTTGACGAAGTGCCATATGATATGTTTTTCCTCATGGGTATGCATAGCTTATGGAAGACACGTATGCAAGACCGTAATGCAGAACCCACCATTTCTTCAAGCATACGCTTCATTCGAATGGCTATTCACCTAAAGGATATTTATGGCGACCTGGACTTCAGACCGGACTGGTACCCCCTCTTGGTGAGGTGCTCGGCCTCACCGCCTGTTCTATGTAACGCGATGTGAGGAAATCTCACTGTTATACTGCACGTTGTGTTAGCCATCGATTGTGTCCTCAGTAACGCTTGAGCGCTCGTTGTCGTTATATGATTATACTTTTGTGTGCTTTAGTTGTGCCCTTATTGTGCATTCTTATACTCAGTGTAATAAATACCATGAAAGAAAAAAAATGTGCTTCGGTAGCGTAGTGAGTAGTGGGTTCTGTTCTCAACGACGGAACGTTTTCTTTTTTTTTGTTCCTCACCCGTTATTGTATACTTTACCAACGTCTTATCCGCGACGGAAATACGCCAGGAAAGCCTTGGTGGGCTCCGGCATAAACCACTTTTGTGTTAATATAAGGTAAACACATTCACAATAGAGGGATGCTGCAAAGGAACATGTGCAGTCATTAGAATGGCATACAGAAAGTTTCAGTAGGGGCGGCCCGGTTAGGTCAACTTTTTTCGCTGAATCTGAAATATAATGTCGGCTACCTCTACTTGTTATTCGGACCCTTCTCCTGTATACTGAAGCAAGGTGTGTGACCGGGCTAGTTGGTATTCCATAGCCACGTGAACAGCGCGGGAAAGACACAAGACCAAGGATCCGACGAGGACTAGCGCAAACTTCCAACTAAACTTTATTAACACGATGCAATAAAAACGAAAACAAGGTATCACACGTGATCGCAGCTCATTCATATGCGCATGAAGACGGAAGTGAAACGGGAATCGAGAGACCAAGTTCTTCCATGCATATAACCGTCACAGTACACTGGAGTCAATAGTGCCAGTATAGTGTAGTCAGTGGTCTCGAGCTAGGCTCGAGATAATTGACTCCACTCTACCGTTGCTTTTATAGCATCGTATGACGTGCAGCTTCCGCTTGTTTTGACAGGTCTCAGTGGAATTTGATGAGAGTGATGGAATCCATAGAATGAGGACGTTGTTCTGAAGTCATAGAAATAGAAAGTGGACTTGGAAAAGGCTTACGGAGGAACAAAAAAAAAACAAGTCAGTTTTATAGAGGGCGAAGTTTCAGGCATAAGAACAAAACTTGCGAAGGTAAGCTGTAACGATCACAAGCTAGATAGCGCGCGGATTGCACTCAGCGCAAAGAGAACAAGCACAAAATTAAGCAACAAAGTACAGGTTAACCCAGATGCATTCAAGATAGAAACATGGGAATTCCGGGTTTCCGTTGAGAAGAAATCTAGGTTTTGGAAATAACAACGTAGACGAAACGAAAGAAACCGTATCTACACCGATTTCTGAAGCCGCAACGGAACTTGGAGAGAACGCACTAAGTAAAAAGTAAGATCTCTCATATCACTAAAGGATACTAAAGAAAGGCAACAGGAAATATAATTATTGCTAGGGCATGTACGTGCCGACACCACGATATAATTACGAGGCACGCCATTGTGAGGACATCCGGACTGATTTCGAGCGCCAGGGGTTCTTTAACGTGCACCTAAATTTAGGTACGCAGGTGTTCATTGAATTTATACCCCACTGGAATGCAGCTGCCTTGGCCGGGAATTGAACCAGCGCCCTCAAGCTAGGACAACAATTGAAAGTAACTGCTTCACACTTCGCGCATTAGAATAATATGCGCAGTGAAACACGTATCAATATCGTCCGCCAACATTTAATAATGAACAAAATATTTATCTTGGTGTCTTCTGAAAATAGTCTGCGTTTCGTAGGGTAATGCGGCTAAAGAAGCTGTAATATTCTCTATGCGACAGGAAACTTTTAAAAAACCACCTTGTGCTAGGCATGGTTGGGTACTGTAGTAAGTTTGCACTCACATTGCCATTCTCGTATACTCTACCTCAGTGAATGCATAGCTTTCAGGGCGTAGGGGTTTTGGCGATCTGCGATTTGAGTAATCAATACGTGTTTTAAATAAAAACACATGTTTACACCGTGCTTGTGGGAAACTCTCTTTGAATCATAAATGGTGAAGGCGATAGAAGAATATAAAAGCAAGATATCTCTGCTTGGCAAGAAAACACGACAAAATCAATACACTGTAGCGTCGATGTGAGGCACTGAAACGTACCTTGTGCGTCGAATGCCTTGCACTTTCCATCTGGTGATATCATACCGAGGCGCAAGTAGCTTACCGAAGTGGTTGGCTTTAAGGCCACCATACATCCACCTACAATAGCTGCCTCGCACTGCCCAGAACGCATTGCCAGCACAGCGTGATTAAGAGCTGATAGTGTTGATGAGCACGCTGTGTCCACCGTCACACTCGGACCTGAAGATGCACAATGAACGATAACGAATAAGTCAGTGCTTCACAATTTTGGATCTCTCGTTTCCTAACTAGCCTAATAAGTTAGAACTCTGCAAATATGCAAGAGACACAGAAAAGATGACTTTTTAAGGGCTCGTTTTTCTTCGTTAGACACAGTATTATTGCGAACAGACAATAATGCCAAGCGAAGTGTAGGGGATGTTTTAATTCTTTATGTAATGTGTTCGCAGTGCTGCACTTCTTCCCGTAAATATTAGTGGCATCTAAGTTTTGTTCGCCAGATTGTCAACAAAATGTTCTGAACAGCACGTATTAGTACGAATGTGATGCAAATGCTCTGTTTTTTCAGGAATGTAGGAACACACCGTGTTTCCAACAGTCAAACGCGGCATGTATGCTTCATGTATTCTGTCATGAGCCTCTTTCATACTACAGGCGCTGGGTCAGCTTGACAAACGAGTTCAAATGTGCATAACGTTTGTTCAATACTACAGGATATTTTTATGATCCTTTATGTCATTGAAGACAGGCACATTTCCGCCGACTCACTTTAACGTCAAAGTGCATTGCAGTGGAGTAACTTGATAAAGAACAAACACTCGCATCCACGCAAGCGCTAATTCTATGGTCAGTGTCCGCGGGCATGGGCTATAGCGTTCGGCAGAACCAAATGGAAGTCGGACGAAATCGTGCAGCAGTGCGTTGTGCTCATATTCGAGAAGAACTCATAATCAAATCTGACGAATGCCATAAACGCACAGGTCTTTCTAATGAATTGACGTCTCTCCGCCCTCGCGCTTGGCTACGTGGGGGTGTCCTTTCATCTAAAGAGGGCGTGCTGAGCGTTCCTAGCCTCTGCACCTTCCCATGCCTTCTTTAGCCCTGACAGCTCAACAGCTCAGGGTCTTACGAACAGCGATGCAGTTGCAATGTGCAGGATAATCGCTCTTTCCCTTCCCAAACGAACAGCACATTCCTGGTATCTTCTGAGGCCTCAAGAGGTGTTGAGATGTGCACTGCCGTTCGTCACCTCAATTTTGCTCATTGGATATGTGCCTCTCATGAGTGCACCGCGACAATCCTATGTTGAGGTCACTTTTGAGTCGCTGGAATAGTACCATTGCATATGTGCTGCTCATCAAGCGCAGAAATATCCTGCGGAGTTCCTCCGGTCCGTGGCTTTCATGGCATCAGCGCTAAACTTTTAAAATTAACCAGTCACTTTTGAGCAACTGTACGTTCTTTAATATTCCGACAGTCACATGACTCCGGATGTATACCAGAAGACAGGAAAATAGCTCATGTTCTGCCCATACCTAAGACTGGTGATAACACTCTCTTCAGTAGTTACCGCCCTATATCAGTAAACACTATTAGTTGCAAACTGGTTCAGCACATAAACTGGTTGAGCACAAACTGCACGCACATAATGGCACATCTCAATCGAAATAATTTGCTCTTAAATAACTAGCACGGTTTCCATTCGAAGCTCTCATGCCAAACGCAGCTTTACGAGTCGCTAACAGACCTTCATACCTCACTGCACCTGTCTCATTCTGTTGATGGAATCTTTACTGATTTTACAGTGAAAGCTGTTATGAGATCATTTCACCGGCCGTTTTTGGCGCCGTAGTTGTGCGCCGCCGCCGCCGCTCTCCGTAACCAGCATCGCTCGAAATAAGAAAAAAAAGGAAATAGCAAAAAATTTCCCGGATGGAACGTGGTTCGAACCTGGGCCCTCTGCGTGGGAGCCCAGTATTCAACCTCTGAGCCATGCCGGTGCTTGAAACTGCTTTGCAAAACGGTCCTATACAGGCTTCATGTCGGGAAGGAACCACACTAGCATATGCAATATAGCGTGGTTGAATTGTAAAATAAGCACCAAGCGTCGCACAACGCGAATTCTGTAACCAGGCGTCACACAATGCGAATTGGGCAACGAGTAGGTTGTTGAATGCTTCCAACCCATTACAAAAAGCTCTGCCATAATTCTTCATCGTCATCAGGCACAGCATCAGCAAAGTGCGCATAATGCCTTACATGCGTTTAGCAGGTACCAATGCTGTCCGTAGAATGGCGAAAAATGGCACAGTGCCTGCTGCCCTACTTTTCAAAAATTACAATGATTTATAGCGTAGTGGGTGCCTCGCAAGTGCACTTGTATTGGTTGCCAAGGAAGCCTATAAGCGCATGATCCACTTCCTCGGGGTATCAGTAAAATTACAATGATTTATAGCGTAGTGGGTTCCTCGCAAGTGAACTTCTATTGGTTGCCAAGGAAGCCCATAAGCGCATGATCCATTTCCTCGGGGTCTCAGTGAAGTTCTTCGCCCCCCCCCCCCCCGCCCGTCTCTCTCCCACGTCAACGTATGCTATACAGCATGACGGGAGAAGGAAATAGCGACCGGGCGTCACCCAATGTGAATTATATAACTGGTGGGCCGTTTAAAGCTTCCAACCCATTACAAGGGGCTGAGCCATAATTCTTCATCGTCACCAGTCGTCGCGTCAACAAAGTGCGCATAATGCCTTACAGACGTGTAGCTGGTGCCTCGCTTCTCCGCAGAATGACGAATAATGGCTTAGTAGGTGCTTCTCAACTTCAGAAAAATTGTGATTTATGGCGTAGTGGGTACCTTTCTAGTGTACTTGTATTGTCGCGCCAAGAGAGCTTAAAACGGGCTCTAGAAACGCCGCTCTTCCAGCTCTCGCTGTGACTGTGCTGCGGTCTCAGCGCAGGCCTGGCGTTTTTTTCAAAGGCCGTTGACTGTGTACCTATAAAACAACTAACACCAAAAATAGGTAATCTCGAACTCGAATTGCAAACGAATCGTTCTCAGGTAGTTAGAATAAATGATAATATATCGAGTCCAATACTTGTCAAGTCGGGTGTCCCTCAAGGTACAGTAATAGGTCCACTTTTATTTTTAGTATATCATAAGGACATAGCAATAAATATTAATTCAACAGTTCGCCTTTTCGCAGACCATTGCGTTATTTACACAAAAAAGGTGTTCCTAGCGACGTCATAAGACTGTAATCTGACCTTCATAAGCAAACACAGTGGTGGAGCAACGGGCATTTGCAAATTATTATAGAAAAGACCAAACGCTAGACGTCTAGTTTTGTCTTCAAGTCACAATCTAATAATTACATACCAAACGATAACATAGTAGACTTGGTTACGTCAGGTAAATGCCTCGGCGTCTTTATAAATTCGAATCTAACATGGACTGACCACATAGAAATCTTTACATCTAAGGTGCGAAAGATACTTCGCTTTCAGAAGCGACGCTTACGTCTGGCCGACAGGGTCACCAGGCTTCAAGCATACAATTTGCTGGTGTGCCTTTCACTGGAATATCCATCAATCATTTGGTATCCCCACAAGATAACCCTTACTAATCTACTGGATGCCGTTCAGAATAAAGCAGCACGATTCATCTTATCATCATACTCGCGATATCAAAGTGCTTCATCTTTGAAAGAAACGCCGAACATGCCGCCGCTTGCTCTGCGCAGGAAATTCTCCAGACCACATTTTTTCCACACCCTGTATCACAGTAACACATCATTTTCCCGGTCGCATATTCTACCGCCATGTCACCATTCTAGTCGCACAGATCGTGTTTACAAAGTCAACCCTACCTTCTCCCGGATGGAAAAATACAAGAATTCGACGCTAAATTTGTAAATAAAAGCATGAAATGATTTGACGCCAGCCTTCTTTGTTTAATCCCGCATTGCTAACGTACTTCAACTCCTGTACCTTGCAGTAACAATGTTGCTTATTTCGTTGTTTACTCTTGTTATAATGTTTGCCTTGTTACTATGTTTTACAAATTACTGTACCATAGCACTGTATTAACCTAGAATTGATTGTTTGTCGGTAAAAATTATGCTCCGGTTTATGGTAACCCCCTCCCTTATTTAATGCCCCTAGTGGGCCCTTAGGGTACTTGAATAAATGAAATAAATAACTAAATAAAATAAATACATCAAACTTTAAATCAAACCTAACTCATATACTGACACACGACACAACGTGTGCACTTTGGGGTGTCGCTGCCAGATGTTGCAACATCTAGCAGTGAAGCCGTGATGTGCGCACAGCGGGACTAGCCCACTTGCGTCCACGCCATGTAAGTGGCACGTAGTGGATCTGCGGGGAAGGGTCAATGTCCTCTTTCACATGTATGATGCAATGCAAATCGAACGGTTGTAATGCTACACTGAAATTAGTTCTGCCGAAAATATTCACCAGTCCTTGTATCGCACAATTATAAAAAAATCAAACTTGATGCACGATCGAACAGGTTCGCAAGCTGCGTTATTCAAGGTTCTTTCGATTCCATCATTTCGATTTTTTTTCACTCCTTAGCCTTCAAAGCCAATATTCGGAGGTTGGTGGATTGGTTGTGCGTTAGCCCGACCAATCCACCAAAGCGAGTAACGTGTATCGGCTGAGCTATCGTATAGACTTCCGACAACCGCAAACGACATTGTCTAATGTTCATGACATGCAACAGACCACCGGAGATTGACTTGTTCTTAAAAAAATCAGTAAGTAATAAATGTAGTAACATGACAGCCACTTTTGTTAACTTCCGCCGCTTCAAAGCAGCAAAATACCATCAATTTATCATGTACAAAGCAGAATATGTCTGATCCATTTACGTTTGCTGCTGCATAATAAATGTCAGTGTTCGCGGCCTTCGACTGTCGTGCTTTTGATAGAAATGATATTGGTGTTTTTGCGTAGGATAAACTAAAGCGGTAAGCCAGGCATCGACTAGTAAATGAGGTGAACTGATACTTTTCTACATAGACGGAGGCCCATATTCTTTTTCTTGCAACTACTCAGAATTTGGTGTCCCAGGTAAGTTAACTAGAAGAGTCATACGCACCAGTGAAATTGAAAGCGTAGGATATGCGGTTGGAGAACAGGGCCCTGTTGCTGCCGACCAGCCCGTAGCCGTCTCTTTTGTCCGTGTCCACGCTGAATGCGTCGTCGGAATCAGACATGGAACAGCCTATGAAGACTCCAATGTTGCGACTCCGCATTGTTGCTGGATCATAGCCTGCATCCACGATGGCTTCGTATGAGGTCTCCAAGAGGAGCCTTATTTGAGGGTCCATCAGGTGAGCCTGTTTTGGGTTGACGCCGAACATCTGTGCGTCAAATCGGGACGGGGCCCGTAGGGTGCCCATTCCTTCGGGTATTCCAAGAAATCCTGCAATTATAAGAGAGAGTCTCACGATTAGGCGTAAATATATTTGATCTAAGTTATACACTAGAGCAGCAGCTCTGCGCTGCAGTAATATTCATTTTGCAGCTCGACGTGCCAAAGGCTCAGTCCAATAGCAGTGTTTGGCGGCAATGCGTCCGCCGCTGCTTAAGTCCAGTCGCAGCTATTGCTCATATTGAGCAAAAATATCCTATTTCCTTCACCGATGTAACCTAGGCACTGCATGGGAGTGAACTATTTTGCGCGTAGAAGAAGAAAACAGGAGAGAGCGTTCACCATGGTGTTAACTCCACCGCACCACGTCAGTGCTTGTAAGCTGCTAAAAATAAATACATTTACCAAGTGGCTTCAGTAGCCACTTGGTATGCCAAGCGAGGCCTCTGCCCTCCCGACCTTCAGTTCATCTGCGGTCCCCTGCAACCGTCAGTGGGACATTCTCGGAGGCTCTGCCTGATCCTTTCTTCGGATTGGTGGCGCCAGGTGCGTCCCAACGAGGACTGCCTTCGTACTGCGTGTTACGTTATGTATGATCACAAGCATCACTACCGAGCTTTGAGCGGATGGTACAAGACTTCGCAGCAAATTACGGACTTCTTGTGGTTGTCGGTGCTTCCCCATCTGCCTAGGAAGACCAAGAATGTTGGAGCAGAGGCGACGGTGTTAACCTTATGCGGAGCTCAAGTGCCGGACAGGTACAAAGAGTTACTCCAAGTGGGACCAAAGTACTGCTTTGATGCCACACCAATGCCTGTCGAAAAAGTATGTATTGCAAGGACTGTTTCTCGTTTCGTCCCTGAGGACCAAAAGCTTGGGTGCATCGAACAGTGTGCTGGTGTTGGGTGCATCGAACAGTGTGCTGCGCCCCCTTCTTAATTTCATCGTTTCTCACCAGCTTAGAATTCTGACTTCGGACAAAGAAGGGTATTTTCTTGTGCTACCCGAGGGTCTCTTTAAAGAAAAGGCATCTGAAGTCTTACAGAAGAATTTCCACCTGACCTCACTTAAAGAAAAAAAGGTTACGGAAAAGGCCCTCGTGCTTCTAGAGGAACTTACCCTCAACAGAACTGCTAGCGAGGTGAAGAAGGCAAAAGGTCTTCACTTGGAAATCTTGTTTTCTATAAAAACTCACAAAGAGGGCATGCCTTTGAGAGCAATAGTGTCTGAACGGGGAACATGGCAATATGCAGTTTCTAGCTACCTTCAGAAGCACCTATCGGCTCTTTTTGTTCCCGATCCGTTCCGTGCACACAATTCCGAAGCTGTTGTTCAGTAACTTAAGGTTACAGACCAGGTGCATCCTCTGCTTTCAGCATAGATGTCAAAGATGTTTTCTATTCCTTGCCACATGAACGTCTTTCGCAAAATGTCAAGGAATGTATATGCGAACATAACAACGAAGTTCGCTTCCGCGATAAAGCTGGCATCATTGTTGAAGTTTTGATGGAATTATTGTCGTTTTACCTTGTGTCGACCCTAGTAGGATGGGATGGAAATTTGTTCTTACAGTCCTCGGGGGTCTGTATAGGATCTAGGGTTGCGCCCATCTTGTGTGACAATTATCAGAGCAAATTTGACAGGATATTGGAACATAATTTGAATGGCTTAAGCAAGCGAATATTCCGTTACGTAGACAATTTTCTTACGTTTATTCCAAGATTTGACACCTGTAGGCTCGTTGTACATACTGTCAGGTGGTCGTGACGTCGACGAAGACAGCAGTCGGCGTTTGCAGGATGAAACTGTTTGTTTGGCCGAACTTGTGGCCGGGAAATGAGAACTAAAACTACAGCAATGCACGCTGTACAATGGTAGCGGCGAACAGGGCGTCGTCCGTCGATAAACTGACAAGCGGTCAAGCGCGTCGGCTTTTATACAAGCGCTATGGAACTTTCCAGCAATATCGCTGGTGGCGGCGTTATCTGTCGACCAAGCTGGAACATTCGCGTGAGGCGCGCAATCTTAACAAAACGATCTACTAAAATCGTGAAGCTTCTCGATCACTGCTTCGCGGCCAGCGTCGAGCGTTGATAACCGTCCTTGCTGGTCATACTCGAACACATCAAAATAAAAGAAGAAGCGGGCGTGGCATTGGCCCCCTCTGAAAAAGCATCGTCCCGATGCTTGCAACAGAATATGGAAAGGAAAAAAACTGCATACACAAATAAATTACAATAACAAAGGAAAAAGTAGAGTCCTACTCCCCAGGTTCCCTAACGCGCAAAAAACTGTTTAAGGCGCACGACATGGACGACTTCAGGTCGTGCGCGGCGTCGCTGGGAGTTCGTAATGCCGTCCGGTACGACCTCGTAGTCAAGAGCGCCGTGACGTCGAAGCACCTTGTATGGCCCGAAGTATCGCCGAAGAAGTTTTTCACTGAGCCCACGTCGGCGTATCGGCGTCCAGACCCACACACGGTCACCGGGTTGGTACTCCATGTGGCGTCGTCGAAGGTTATAGTGAAGGCTGTCGGCCCTCTGCTGGTTCTTGATGGGCAGGCGGGCGAGCTGTCTAGCTTCTTAGGCGCGTTGCAAATAAGCGGCAACGTCGAGATCGTCTTCGTCGGTGGCGGTTGGTAGCATTGCGTCGAGAGTCGTTGCCGGGCTCCTTCCGTAGACCAGCGTGTACGGCGTCATTTGCGTCGTTTCTTGCATGGCCGTGTTGTATGCGAAGGTTACATACGGAAGGATGCCATCCCACGTCTTGTGTTCGACGTCGATATACATGGCCAGCATGTCGGCGATGGTCTTGTTTAACCGCTCAGTGAGGCCATTGGTCTGTGGGTGGTACGCTGTGGTCTGGCGGTGGCTTGTTTGGCTGTATCTCAGTATTGCCTGAGTTAGGTCGGCAGTAAACGCCGTACCTCTGTCGATGATGAGGACCTCTGGGGCGCCATGACGCAGGACGACGTTCTCAACGAAGAACTTCGCTACCTCGGCGGCACTGCCTCTGGGTAGGGCCCTTGTCTCGGCGTAGTTGGTGAGGTAGTCGGTAGCTACGACGATCCATTTGTTTCCGGTATTGGACGTCGGGAACGGCTTCAGTAAGTCCATCGCAATTTGCTGGAACGGCCGTCGAGGTGGCTCGATAGGCTGCAGAAGTCCGGCTGGCCTAGACGGCGGTGTCTTGCGTCGCTGACAGTCCCGGCAGGTCTTGATGTAGCGAGTTACGTCGGCGACAAGGCGCGGCCAGTAGTACTTTTCCTGTATTCTTGCGAGCGTGCGAGAAACACCAAGGTGTCCAGACGTCGGGTCGTCATGCAGAGCCTGGAGGACCTCTGGTCGCAATGTCGAGGGCACTACGAAAAGGGAATCGGCTCGAAGCGGCGAGAAGTTCTTCTTAAGGAGAACACCGTTGCGCAAGAAAAACGACGTCAGTCCTCGCGTGAATACCTTGGGAACAACGGTGGTCCTGCCCTCGAGGTATTCCACAAGGCCCCTGAGTTCTGGGTCCGCTCGCTGTCGTTCGGCGAAGTCTTCGGCACTTATGGTTCCCAAGAAGCAGTCATCCTCCATGTCGTCCTGCGGCGGTGGGTCGACGGGGGCGCGGGACAGGCAGTCAGCGTCGGAGTGTTTTCTTCCGGACGTGTAAACGACGGTTATGTCAAATTCTTGAAGTCGTAGGCTCCACCGTGCGAGGCGACCTGAAGGGTGCTTTAAGTTAGCTAGCCAACACAAGGCGTGGTGGTCGCTGACAACTTTGAAGGGCTGGCCGTAGAGGTGGGGGCGAAACTTCGATGTAGCCCAGATGATGGCCAGGCACTCCTTTTCTGTTGTGCAGTAGTTGATTTCTGCCTTTGATAGCGACCGGCTAGCATAACTGATGACCGTTTCGAATCAGTCGGTCTTCTGCACAAGGAGGGCGCCGAGTCCTACGCTGCTTGCGTCGGTGTGGATTTCCGTATCGGCGTATTCGTCGAAATGCGCAAGTATGGGAGGCGTCTGCAGGCGTCGTTTCAATGGTTGAAATGCTTGGACTTGCGACGTTTCCCACCTGAATTCGACGTCGGCCTTCGTGAGTTGCGTCAGTGGCTCGGCGATCCGTGAAAATTCCTTGACGAAACGTCTGTAATAGGCGCACAAGCCGAGAAAACGGCGTACGGCCTTCTTGTCGGTGGGCGTCGGGAAGTCAGCGATGGCAGCTGTTTTCCGCGGGTCCGGGCGAACACCATCCTTGCTGATCACGTGACCCAAGAACAAGAGCTCCTCGTACGCGAAGCGGCACATTTCAGGCTTCAAGGTGAGTCCGGAGGTCTTGATTGCTTGATGAAATTTGATGAAAACACAACGACGTCGTCCAAGTACACGAGGCACGTCTGCCACTTCAAGCCGGCCAGTACGGTATCCATAACCCGTTGAAAAGTCGCAGGTGCCGAGCAAAGACCACAGGGCATGACCTTGAACTCGAACAGGCCGTCTGGTGTTATAAAAGCAGTCTTTTCTCGGTCTCTCTCGTCGACTTCTATTTGCCAGTAACCGGTCTTGAGGTCCATCGACGAAAAGTACTTTGCGTTGTGTAATCGATCCAGGATGTCGTCTATTCGGGGAAGGGGATACACGTCCTTCTTCGTGACTTTGTTCAGGCGACGATAATCGACGCAAAAACGTAGAGTCCCGTCCTTCTTCTTCACTAGCACCACCGGGGATGCCCACGAACTCATCGACGGCTGGATGATGTCGTCGCGTAGCATTTGGTCGACCTGTTTCTTCACGGCCTCGCATTCGCGCGTCGAAACTCTGTACGGGCTCTGACGGAGCGGTCTGGCGCTTTCCTCTGTTATGATGCGATGTTTTGCCACGGGAGTCTGCCGAATTCTTGACGACGACGAAAAGCAGTCCTTGTATTGCAAGAGCATGGTTTTGAGCTGTTCTTGTTTGTGCTTCTGAAGGCTGGGATTGATGTCGAAAGCTGATTGCGGCGCTTTATTCGTCGAAGTAGGCTCGGGAGAATCGGTGAGGCGAAAACCATTGCTGGCTTCTACGATTTCTTCGGTGTAGGCGACCGTCGTGCCTTTGCTCACGTGCTTGTACTCGTTGCTGAAATTCGTGAGCATAACTGTTGCTTTCCCTGCCCGCAGCTCTGCTACTCCTCGTGCGACGCAAATCTTGTGGTTAATGAAGTGGTGCTGGTCGCCTTCAACAACGCCTTCCAGGTCTGCTGATTTCTGAGTGCCGACGGAAATGATGACACTGGAGCGAAGGGGAATGGTGACCTGGTCTTCGAGCACATTCAAGGCGTGCTTTCTTGGCGGAGTGTGCGGCGGCAGTGCATTTTCCGTGGAAAGTGTTATTGACTTAGACCTCAGGTAGATGATTGCACCATGAAGGGCTAAGAAGACCATACCAAGTATGACATCTCTCGAGCAACGCTGCAGGACTACGAAGTTCGCGGGATAAATCCGGTTGTTAATGGTGAGTCTCGCTGTGCAGATTCCCTCCGGCGTTACGAGGTGACCTCTAGCTGTCCGGATTTAGGGGCCTTCCCAGGCTTTTCTAACTTTCTTCAGCTTCGTGGCGAACGGTCCACTGATGACAAAACAGTCGGCTCCGGTGTCGACGAGGGCTGTGATGCTGTGGCCGTCGATTAGAACGTCGAGGTCGCTAGTTCGTCGTCTTGCGTTGCAGTTAGGTCGCGGCGTCGGGTCACGGCTACGTCGGTTTGTTCCGCTGCTTCCACGTTGCGTCGTCAGGTCTACTTCGGTCCGCGAGGTTTCGTCGTCAGCGGTTCCCGTCGTGTCCTGAAGCCTTCGTCCTGGCGGCGGTGTCGGCAGCGGAGGGTCTTCGGTATTTCGTCGTGCAGCAACCGCACCTCCATCGGTTGCTGCGCTTAGTTTTCCGGATGCGGGCTAGGTGACCGGCCCCGGGTTGGGCCAGTGTATGGGCGCCGTTGGGGAGAGGCGTAGCGGCCTGGCGACGGCGATCGGGAAGGTCCTCGGGGGCTCCACTGCGTTCCTGCCATGTAGTCGGCGATGTCACGTGGTCGTTCACCCTGCTGTGGACGCGGCGCGTCCACGGCGAACCCACGCAGTCCCATCTGTCGATAATGGCAGCGGCGGTAGGTGTGGCCAGCTTCTCCGCAGTGGTAGCAGAGTGGACGATGGTCGGGGGCGCGCCAAACGTCTGTCTTCCTCGGCGTGTATCGCTGACCGGCTGGCGGGCGGTATGACGTCGGTGATGGCGGCGGTGGTGCCTGGCGGCGGAACTGCTGGGGCGGCGCGGCGTCTTGATGTGGGCGAGGAGGGGGGGCGTTGCGTCGGGGTGCAGCAGCATAGCTCATTGCTTGCCGCTGCGGCGGTGCCGGCTGAGGAACACCCAGAGACTGTTGGGTTTCCTCGCGTACAACGTCCGCAATCGACGTCACTTCGGGCTGTGCAAAAGGTGCGAGCTTTCGCAGCTCCTCTCGCACGATGGCTCGGATCGTTTCGCGCAAGTCGTCGGAGCCGAGGGCATGAACTGCTGCGCTGTCTTGGAATGCGCGGCGATTGTACTGCCTAGTGCGCATATCGAGCGTCTTCTCGATGTTTGTCGCCTCCGAGAGGAATTCTTGGACGGTCTTGGGTGGGTTCCGCATCAATCCTGCAAAGAGGTCTTGTTTCACTCCCCGCATACGAAAGCGGACCTTTTTTTCCTCATGCATGGCAGCATCGGCCAGGCGGAAAAGTCGCGTCATCTCTTCCGTGTAGATAGTGACCGTCTCATTCGGTAGCTGTGCTCGTGTCTCCAGCAAAGGAGCGGCCTTTTCCTTGCGGATGATGCTCGCGAAGGTATTGAGGAACGTCGTCCGAAAGAGGTCCCCGGATTGAAGGCTCGATTCATGGTTTTCGAACCACGTCTTCGCGGCGTCTTCTAAGTAGAAGTAGACGTGGCGCAGCTTCTCTTCAGTGTCCCAGTGGTTGAAGGCGGCGACTCGCTCGTACGTCTCCAGCCAGCTCTCCGGGTCTTAAAACGACGATCCACGGAAAGTTGTTGGCTCCCTTGGCTGTTGCATCACTACCGTTGTAGGTGGCAGGGGGTCTGTCATCGTCTCGGCGGTCGATGTGACGGTCTTCGGCTGCCTGGCGTTTTCGGGAAGGAGCCCGTACTCTGGTTGTAGTCCCTTCTGCCGGCGGCTGGTTCGAGAATCCGGGTTGTGCTTAGAGTCGTCTTCTTCGCGGCTTGGGCTTGGGTCAGCGCTCCGCGGTGGCGTCCGGATCATGAAGCAGCACCTCCACCAGATGTCACGTGGTCGTGACGTCGACGAAGACAGCAGTCGGCGTTTGCAGGATGAGACTGTTTATTTGGCCGAACTTGTGGCCGGAAAATGAGAACTAGAACTACAGCAATACACGCTGTACAATGATAGCGGCGAACAGGGCGTCGTCCGTCGATCAACTGACAAGCGGTCAAACGCGTCGGCTTTTATACAAGCGCTATGGAACTTTCCAGCAATATCGCTGGTGGCGGCGTCATCTCTCGACAAAGCTGGAACATTCGCGTGCGGCGCGCAATCTTCACAAAACGATCTACTAAAATCGTGAAGCTTCTGGAACACTGCTTCGCGGCCAGCGTCGAGCGTTGATAACCGTCCTTGCTGGTCATACGCGAACACATCAAAATAAAAGAAGAAGCGGGTGTGGCAATATTCTGAAGGTTTCCAAGGAAGTTAGTTCTGGTCTCACCTTCACCTTTGAACTCCTTAAAGACCAACGCCTACAGTTTCTGGATCTAAAATTACTATTTTCCCATGACCACACGTGTTGTATGTTCTGCCCCAGAACAAAAAAAAAAACACTTTTAAATTACAAGTCATCACATCCCAAAACAGTCAAAGATGGCATTGCGCTTCCCTGCCTCCGTTCAGCGCTCACGTAAACATGTAGCCACCTCATTAGCACTAGCTTCTCCCTTCAATTAGATAGACTGTTGGATTCTGCCTTCCCGCCTCAGTCTGATTGTCCAATGTGAAAAGCTGCTGAAGTAGGTAAAACAGAAGTTTGTATCGCAAAAGAAGGATGAAAACACAAAAAGAAACGTCGCTGTCATTCCCTATGTGCACAAGTTCTCCCATTGTCTAAAAAAAGTTGGTGCCCGCTACGGCGTGCAAGTGGTTTTTAGCGCCCCTAACGGACCTGGAAGGAATTGCGCTGCTGTTCACAATAAACTTGAAAGGAGTTCTACCTCACGAAAAGGGGATTGCAGCACGAAGCACCAAAATCAGTTTGTGCCGTGTGCTTCAGGTGTTGTCTACGACATCCCAGTGACGTGCGGGCTTTGTTACATTGCACAGACGGGACGCTGCCTAAACACCCGTCGTAGAGAGCATAAAAATAATTTAAGTAACAATTATG
The DNA here is from genome assembly GCF_013339695.2 of Rhipicephalus sanguineus. Lineage (NCBI taxonomy): Eukaryota > Metazoa > Arthropoda > Arachnida > Ixodida > Ixodidae > Rhipicephalus > Rhipicephalus sanguineus. Next base: position 174,112,595 of record NC_051179.1, on the reverse strand, counting down.
GGTCACATCTAGCTGCCCACTGTAAATGTTGCAAATGCACGCCTCTTTTTCATAAATCTACTGTTATTTTTAGGCACAGGGATGATGCGGCGCGTGAGGTCATGAAAGCATTCTTCATTAAGAATGCTGGGGAGAGTTGAATCAGCTCTCCTCCACTGGCGCTATCGCGAACCGAAATTAGTTTTTTGGAGGCGGGGTAGATAGACGCTTTTTGGCTTTTTGAGTGAATAAACTTTATTAAAAGTCCGGGCGAGGCTGGGGGAAGAGGGGATTAACCCCTGTCCCGTCCCACTCTCCGTCGATGATGGCGTTGTGTGACGGCTTGAAGCCCTTGGACCCGGGCGGCATCCTCGGCTTGCCGGACGGCCCAAAGTTGGTCGGTCAGCTTGTCGCTGGTGAGTGCCGCCTCCCAGCGGCAGCGACGCCGACGCAGCCGATCCTCAGCAGTGCCTATCTGATTTATGACGGTAGAGCTTTACCTATCGCTATTTCTTGGTTCTTTTTGGTTTTCTTGCCCTTGCGCATGTTAGCATGTTCCCTACGTGGCGGCGATTGCACAGACCATTTGGGTCACCTTCTGTATGTTTCCTTTGCTTGGTTATTCTAATAAATCTGCCAGTTGCGAGTTAAGCGTTCGTCTGTGAACTTGTCCTTTGTCCCGTCCTTTGGGCTGCTCTAAAATATTATGAAATAATTTTTACAGGCAATCTAATTCCCGAAAGCTAACCCGTGCAAATAAATTGTTGGCCACGACGCCTTCTAGTTGCTTGGTATTTCACAAGCTGTAACGTAGTATGTAACGTAGTAGTAACTGTAGCGTAGTAGTAACGTAATGAATAGTAGAATTGGTAAGCCTTTCAAAGCTGCTCACCTATCACAAAGGGCACAGACATAATACATGAACAAATGGAACATATAACAGGCTATTTCGCTTGATCTTATAAAGCAAGACATAGCACAGCATCAGCGTGTGAACTTCTACTTACTGGGATATATTTGGTGATATAAACGAGGTACTTATTTAGGAACGGACATTTATTTGCAGAGTTGAGAAGCGCACAGAGGACAGCAGGGCAATAACGCAAAGTCCAAGGGTTTCCTACAATATCGCTAAGTCGACTCGAAGGCGAAAACATGAGTGCCGATGCACTAAACGATCAAACGTGCCGTCAGAGTTCGACGAGGCACCTGTCTCGGTGCGCCTTACTCTGTGCTTACCAAGCCTCCCCTGGTACTTCGTACTTACGGAAACGGCTCTTCTTTATTTTTTTAACTCACGCGCACGCCCTAAAGACAGTGAAAGCGCACATAACGCGGTCGTGCGATATTTTTGCTTCGTTTAACTCACACAGCTAATGCCCTTTTCCATTCAAGGTCAGGTTCGCATGAAACTTATTAAGCTTTCGCCCTAACATACCAGACACGCACTACTTTAAGCAAGAAACCATGCTTTCCGAACTTCCGCACTTAACTCTGCGATTGTGATATTATCACGTTGCAGAAGAAAGTAAACTTCATTTGCAAATCGATAAGATTCGAGTACGGCGTCCTTTTAGTGGGTCTGGGCGCCCGCCTCGAACGCGATTCCGAGGCGTGGTAAGTTGGACCATTTGGTACTGGTTCATGGTGTAAGAGCAGTGGCGTAGCCAGGGGATGACACACCGGGCATGTGGCCCTCCCGAATTTTTTTTCTCTCATGGGACACAGAGCACAAAGTCACACTCGACCGTACTTACCTCCACGGTCCCAACTGCGGACTAAGGATGCCCCCTCACCGAAACACATTCCTGCCTACACCCCTGCGTAACAGCGCACACATAAAAAACTGACTGGAACAAATGAGAGGAGAACAAAGCCCAAACAGACGCTGCTACTGCTTTCTTCTCCTGTTTTGTGTTCTCCTCCGTTTATTTGCGCTGTTACACCATGAGTACTTCCGAGACTTTGTCGGCAGGCACCTTTCTCAGCTCGCTGGGCAACCCAGTGTTCTGTCATCAGGTTCGAGCAGAACAGTGCAGTGTTCCAGTGCGAGCAGATGTTTATATCACAGTGGGATGACCAATCATCGTGGCAGGCTTAGCTCGGAGTCCACACTCACTCTGTGCTTCTCTTCCACCCTTGATGGAATGTCCGGCATCACTTCGCCGTTTGTATGCAAGGCCCACCATGCGAGTCAGAGTGTCGCGTGCGGTGGTATCGCTTCGCACGGGCTATATGTACGACGTCAGTCTTCTTAGAGCGACGGCCATCAGACATGAACAGTATTATCACGTAAGTAGCGCCACTAACACGTGAAAACAAGACGAAGTTTTGGTACAGTCCACGCTTGCGGCGATGAATTGACAGCCACACCATACCTCCTTTGGCGTACGAGACAAGTCGATGTCGCTTATCGTAGCGAACCTTTCAGTGGTCTTGGAATTCAAAATTGCAGTAAGGTAGAAAGGTAGGTGAGTTGAAATCGATGTATACATGAAAAACCAGCCCGAAAACGACGGAGACACACAACAAAAGGATACAGGACAGCGCTCTGCTGTGTCCATTTTCTGCGACTCTCCTTCGTTTTCGCGCTTGTTCTCGAAGTAAGGAATGCGAAAGTACCGAGACGTGCGATGCGTCGCGCCTCCTCTATGCGACAGAGTGTCAGAAAAAGGTGGCTTTTCATGTTCGGAACATGGGATAATAGCGACGAGGGCATTGGGGCAAAGACGCGCGCAGATAATGCACAACGTGCTGTACCAGGGGTGTCATGCAGCACGGTTTCGCAGGCGTAGGTCATAAAAGGTGAATATCTGAGTTCCGGCGCTTATAATCATCGTACATAGAAAGCAAGCTAATTACGGCCCTGTAAGGCATTCGGTGTGTCCGTTAGTCCATGGATAGTACGGAGCGGCATGACGAGAATACGAAGCAGACAGGTGGAGCAGATATTCCACGACATTGGCTACGCATTGGCGGCCGCGATCGCTGATAATGACACAAGAGGGACCGTGGTGGAGGAAGACGTAGCATAGCACAAAGCACGAAACGCGATCAGCCGTAGCGGCAGAGATCAATGCTCTTTAAGCATAATTAGCGAAGTGGTCGACACAGACGATAATCTAGCGGTTTCCACTTATGGATTATGTGAAACGGCCTTGCAGGTGAACACAGAAAATCTTAAAGGGAGAGCGCGGAGGCGGGATGGGATGGAGAAGTCGGCGATGCACTCGTTGGACGTTTGTACCGTTGGCATTGCGTACACCTGGTGACGTATGCAGCCGTAGCTTGACGCATATGTGGTGAGTAGAACCTTTCGAGAGTGCGGTGCAAGAGGATGGCAACACCGAAGTGGCCGGATGTTCGGTCATCCTGCATAGCCTGAACCACGTTAAGTCGCAAGATCTCAGCAAGAACTAAAGGTAGGCGGGCCCCTTTTCCAGAAAAAAAAACCGTTTATAAAGAATTTCTTGCTGTATGACAAAAGGCATCGACGTGGCTTGTCGGCTTCTCGGCAGCAGATGAGAAGAAAGAGACCAGACTGCAGACTTTGCATTGTTCAGCCCATAGGGTGACAAGATCTGGAAACGGTGAGTCAAGAGCTGCTAGATATTCGTTGAAATGGTCGGTGTCACATTCCGCCGTGGGAAGGTGAAGCCGCGAGTCTTGAGACAACTTGGTGCTGGCATGGAACGAACCTAGAACATTCGAATAACACATCCGAAGCTCTACCAAGGGAGTTACACGGTTGGTCGTCCTCCTATCCACTTTATTTCGTACTTCTGTGCATATAAACCTGGGAGTGTTAGCCAGCGCCGCTAGTAGACATGACGGTGAGTGTCAACACCTTTTTGGCGAACAGGCACCAAGTAGTACCTGAAGTTTTTACATGCTAGTAGCTGATCAGAAGTCACGCGTTCCCTTATGAATTTGCCAAAGACTACCGGAAGGAGATAGCTATTTGTTTTGCTTTGTTCTCAGTTGTATTGATCTCCCCCCCGCGAAGGCTTTCCGTAGCCAACATGGATTTGCACTGCCTCCAGGATCATACGCAATCGCAGCTTTCTGCACCTCACGTGGTCTCCGAGATCAACCCATCTTTGGCTAAGTGACGATGCCAGATGATGACGTCATCGCTGACGTCATAGGGAGCCACAAAATTTTGTGACTTTTTCGGAAGAAAGAATCCTGCGCCATCGACCGGACCTAACGTCACAGAAGAAGGCTGTGCAAGCGCTACTCCGCTTTCTGCGTTCAACCGGTCTCTCAGAACGGCTCTGATTGGGACGACCTGCGTGTGTGGGCAAACGATTTTTTTTTTTTGGTTTTCAATTTATCTCTCTCTCTGTCCTCTTTCCTACACCTATTTCCCCACCCTTGTACACGGTAGCAAACTGGTCACTCTCACCAGGTTAACTTCCTTGCGTTTCCTTTTCATCTATTTCTCTCTCTCTCTCACTCTCTCTCTTGTGACATCTGACGTCATGATGATATCATACGGTGGGGTCATCAAGTCACGTTGTTTTGCATCGCACGTGTTGACGCGGACGGTGAATTTCCGCGTTTGATGAGTCATTTGAGGTTTTCGCCTTAATAAACCTTCACATACTATCTGAAGGCATCAAGCCTGCCGTAGCGAGACCCTCGCCATGAACTAACGAAGGAAGTGGAATTGACCGAGGCGTCGTTTCCTTTGTTAGGCACAACCTAATTAAACCTACAGACAATGATTCCAAGGAAGGTATAGATCACTTTCTATCGTAGTGTACAAATTCCAATATAACTGTAACGAAATTTATGTGGACGAAACGACAACTTGCCGCCTGCAGGCACCGAGCCTACAACCTGCGGATAAAGCTGTAGCTGAAGTGATAAAGCATGGTGCGCGTTATCCGATGGTTGTAGATTCGGTCTGTACCCACGGCAAGTTGCATTATGGTCCAGTTTAATTTGATTACAAATATATCATAATGAAAACGCTACAATAAAAGCTTCAACTAATGCTTGGCATAGTGGCCACGTCCAGATAACTGTGTCAGCTGCGATTAAGTGACGTTCACTGCAAATTAATTCGCCTTGTTGGATGCAGTGGGATTTCATGAGCGTTTATTGGGCCTTTTTACGTGTACAGATCTACACAATGTTTCTCTGATAGCAAACATTCAGTAGAAAGTTAGCGCAAATCCCGTTGTGTCTTTATTGTCCGTGTCTGCTAGCGCTGTGATACATTTTCATTTAAATAACGTCCC